>NC_030816.1:80726712-81034860 GCF_001704415.2 Capra hircus
CAATTAGTTAAAAGGGAAGAAATGGACCTTCTTGTGAAATTTTAAAAATTATTTTATATTTGCTTCTGATTTGGAAGCAAATGCCTCAGAAATCTTTTTCCCCCCTTGATTGTTTTGCTAGATTAGGTTATGTGAGCCTTATGTGAACTGCTTACACAATGTTTTAGGGAAACTATATTACATGCAAATTGTGCTGGGCTTCTTCCAAATAGTTTTTCTTTCATGGACATTAGAATTTTTAAAACTTTTTTAACATTAAAATATGTTAAAAAGGAATAATGGTGGCTGTAATATCTGTTTTTACTTAGCTCATTTGCTTTAGGAAGGTGTATTTTAATAATAACCTTATTTTAGATGAGAGACTTGTCAGAATGTATGCAGTACTGAATTTAACAGATAATCATGTGAATCCCGGGCTGAGGACGTTGGGAGTCCACTCCTTTCTAATCTTCAGTTAGTAGAGTTTTAGAGTTAATGGTAATACATTTTCCTATTCTGCATAGAAAACTGGGGATTCTGATTTTTTTGATTTGGATAGGTAAAAACATAGGAAGACTTTGTGTAAATAAACCCACGTAATTAATTTTGAAAAGATTTGCTTTGTCAGCTTCCTTTTAAAGGGACAGTTTAGAATTCACATCTCTCTAAGCCAGTAACGAGGATGATAGAGGCAGATGTAGGTCGGTGTTACTTTACGGTGTTTCTTCATAATGGTACCAATCATTTTAAGTATTTTGTTTTCTTGGAATGAGAGTGAATCCTTTATGTCCTCAGTCTGACCCTTAGGAATAGCTTTTTTGTTTTTAAGGGGGGAGGAAAACTGCCGGGCATATGACCTAGATTCACTGATTTCTTGTAGGTACTATACCGAATAACATGTGGAATGTGTTTTTGGTATTTTTTCTTTTTGGAAGGCTGCTATTCTTTTGTATTTGTTATGACAGTTATACTAAGGACCAGTTGTTTGTCCAAAACATTAGATTACTATGTAACTATAGGCCATGGGATACTATTACATTTTCTCATGGCTTTAGCACGGTTAGTTTCATTTTTGATTTTAGGAATGGTTTACATTGGGTGGCAAATGTTTTTGTAATTGAGAACAAAACGCGTGTATATTGTAATGGGAGGGTCTTTTTAAAAAGTGAAATAAGGCATTTTACAATATACTTAGTGGGTTTTGTGAGGTAAAGTATTCAGATAAAGCAATCTCAAAAGGAATACTGAGGTCTGCTCACATATCTAAGATTTTGGGATGTTCATATTTGTGCTGAATTTCATTAGTGCTATTTAACTTTAATTTTATAGAATGTAATACAACATAATTTAAAAAAAAGCCTTATTTACCATTAAAAGAAAACTGATTAGCTGATTTAAAAGCAGTAAGGTTTGTAAGTAACGAGACTTAACAGGCTGGTTCCTGATTACCTTAAAATTTGTATAAGATACATTATAACACTATCCCACTTTCCCACTCAGTGCACTGTTATCCTATATGATATGTTAACTCTTGTAAAGAAATATTTGTGGACTAAATTGATATATTTGCTGAGCTATGACTGGCCAGCTGCCCCATCGTTAAGAGGAGGTGGAATTGGCAACTGTGGTTCATTTAAAAAACAAAGAAAATACGATGAAAAATGTCAACTGTTTTCTGTTTTTCTGGGTTATCTGAAATGAAATTGTGCATGGCCTAAAATTGTTTTCATTGGGGATCCTGATTTCTGTGTACTTTTGGCATTTTTTTTTTTTAAGGCAACTACTCTGTAAGACAGCTGTCACTTAAATTTATGTTTATATTAACACAAAATCAATACATATATTCCAGGGAACAACATATTCTTACCTTGCATCTGTAATAAGAAGCCCTAATCCCTCATTTTTCTTTGGTTTTGTTTTTTTTATCTATATTCAGGAATGAATTTTTGGCAAAGCTTTTTATACTCATTCCATTTTTCCCATGTCATATTGTATCAGAAGCATCTGAATTGTGTTGTGGATATGGAAATATTCCAAATCACACCTAGACACTTGTACTAATGAACTACCTTTTAACTACCATTTTCTTTCATTAAAACTGTAAGAATAACATCTTCACTCTGGCATAAAAATATATTAATTCTGGCTTGAGAACCGATTTAAAAAATGTAAGACAGTGTAGAGGAAGTCTCTTAATATACAACCCATTTGGTAGTTTTATTAGACATGGACACATTTTAAAGAAAACAGATGTAACAGAGGGTGGTTGAATTTTCAGGTCTATATGAATGGACTTTATTACTTTATAATTTGGAGCTGGGTGTATCTGAAAAAAAAAATGAATTCTGATGTAATAGGAACTTAACTTACTTCCCTAAGATAAATACCAGTGTGACAGGCAAACCAAAAAGATGATCATTTTGTTTATTTAACCCTGTTCTCTCCTAGCAAGAAAGTAGTTTCATTAAAAAAAAAAAAAAACTTTTTTTGGGGGGGGGTGGTTTCTATAAAATTTTGCAGCTTATTTTGAAGACTAACTTGGAGATATAAATTTTGGGCGTGTTGGCATAGGAAACTGTTAGCTTTTTGCCTCGTGTCCTGAGTGGAGAGGTTTTTCTTCCTTCTCTGCAGGAGCTTGACACTGCTCACTTAATTGATCTGTGTGCTTTGATCCATATTTGAGGAAAGGGAACTAGTATTTCACTTGTGTCACTTTCATTTTGGGCTGTGTGTAGATATATAAATTTGAGTCTTAAATATTTGTGTTTGAAAGAACTGTTGTGTGTTTCTTAAAACAACAGATTCATGGAGGCTCAGAATGAGTATTAATAAAACTCAAGTTCCATTAATTTTGGGGGTAATATATAGATTTTCAAAATGGATATTACAAAAACTTATGACATTTTACAATCCTCTTTTTACTTGAGGGCCATATCCCTGTCCTTGGCCTTTTGGGAATTGGGTAGTTTTTGAACACGTGCCTTTTTAGAGGGGTCTTTCTTTATCAGGAGATCACTGTGGGCGTGTAAAGGAGAGCTGCATTCTTGCTTTGTGTGCATGCTAGAGGCTGAGGAGTCCCAAGTCCTTATTTCCCGGGGTGTGGAGATGGGGAGCAACCAGGCAAAACTGCTCATCCACCAGGGGCGTATTTATGTGGGTGTAGATCTGTTACGCAGTATTGCTTTTTCCAGTTTGGAGGCTGTTTATATAAGACTTGAGTGGCCTTATTTGGTTTAATTGAGTGGTTGAGTGAATTAATTTTGACCTAAAATGTTTTTTATATGTTTGTGACTTTTTCTCTTAGAAATTTGCCTAAAATGACTTAGGTATAATTACCTAAATATTGTTAAGCATCCACTTATTTTGCCGTATGCCACTGGAATGAATGAAATTGTTGATATAGGTATACTGTAGTTTTAATGATTCATGTTAATTGAGTGCCGTGAAGTGAAAGTTGCTCAGTCATATCAGACAAGACCCCATGGACTATCCAGTCCATGGAATTCTCCTGGCCAGAATACTATAGTGGGCAGCTGTTCCCTTCTCCAGGAGATCTTCCCAACCCAGGGATTGAACCCTGGTCTCCCGCATTGTAGGCAGATTCTTTACCAGCTGAGCCACCAGGGAAACCCCTAATTAAACTCACTAACTGAGTGCGTGAGTTTATCAAAGTAAAATATGTGTTTTCACAGTAAGTTTTCAACAAATATGTTCTATTTTCAAAGTCTTTAACTCCAAGTAATTCTAAGAAAACGGTTTCCTTGTATTTACTTAGTTGAATAGGATCCAGAAATCAGTTTTTTAAACCTACTTCTGAATAGATCAATGCCAAGGTAAAAAGGTCCATATAGTCAAGGCTATGGCCTTCCCGGTGGTCACGTCCTGCTGTGAGCGCTGGATGGTAAGGAAGGTGGAGTGCCAAAGAATCGATGCCTTCAAACTGTGGTGCTGGAGAGGACTCCTGAGAGTCCCTGGGGCAGCAAGGAGGGCAAATTAGTCAGTCTTAAGAGAAATCAACTCTGAATAGTCGATGAAAGGAGTGATGCTGAAGCTGAAACTCCAGTGTTTTGGTCATCTGATGTGAACAGCTGGTTCGTTGAAAGAGTCCCTGATGCTGGGAAAGATTGAGGGCAGAAGGAGAAGGGGGCATCAGATGATATGGCTGGATGGCATCACGGATGCAATGGGCCTGAGCTTCGGGAGATGTTGAGGGATAGGGAGGCATGTTGTGCTGCAGTCCATGGGGTTGCAAAGAGTAGGACATGACTAGGCGACTGAACAACAACAACAAGGATATTAGGCTATGGAGTCCAGTAGGTGAACTGATGATGAAACTGATCTGTTTCTTGATTGGTATTCACTGCTAGGAAAGAGACTAAAGCCATAAAATCTTGAGCATATCTCATCTATCCATAGATTTTCTTATTTTTGGTAGGATGGCAGCAAAATCTGGAGTAGATCTATCACAGCAAGGCAGTTCTTTTGAACTGAAGTTTTGGAGAAGGCAGTGGCACCCCACCTCAGTACTCTTGCTTGGAAAATCCCATGGACGGAGGAGCCTGGTGGGCCGCAGTCCATGGGGTCGCTAAGAGTCGGACACAACTGAGTGACTTCACTTTCACTTTTCATTTTCATGCATTGGAGAAGGAAATGGCAACCCACTCCAGTGTTCTTGCCTGGAGAATCCCAGGGACAGGGGAGCCTGGTGGGCTGCCGTGTGTGGGGTCGCACAGAGTCAGACACGACTGAAGCGACTTAGCAGCAGCAGCAGCATGGAGTAGATTTGGCCTGTTACCTCCATTCTGTTAAGATGCGCTTCTCTGTCTCCTTGGGCCTTGATAAAAGATGAAATTTGGGAATCAGAGTAGAAGTTATTCCTTATTAAGTGACTCTAGAAGGGAAGCTATATTTGATGAAATCCAGGAGAAAATTCTAGACCACTTTTTTTTTCTAAATATGGGATGCTAAAAAAGTTATATATGTGTGTATTTTTTGGTTGTGGCAGAATGTACATTACATAAAATTTGCCACTTTAGGGTACAGTTCAGTGGCGTTAAGTACATTCACATTGTTGTGCAACCATTGCTCCATCTATTTCCAGGATATTTTCATCCTCCTAAATGAATAAATAGTTTTCTTGTCAAAATTTAAAATTGTTAGCTATTAACATGTAAATAAAATAAACTTATTTTTATAACCATTAAGCTTGCTACTTCATAGTTTATGAGTAAATCCTCCCTCCAAGGAACAGTAATGGTGTTTTTGGTTTGTTTTTAGTCCATTGCTTCTAATTCTAACTTTAGTGTAATCGTCCCAGTTTTTGTCAGTTTGGAAATGTGCATTGTGTTCGTTAGTTGTTTCATTGTCAGTTATGGTGTTAAAAGCTGGAAAGCAACTTTTCGAAGCCTTTCTGTTTAAAGGTTTGAGGTACTTTGTTGGAAGAAATCTGGGACTTTGTTAGATAATAGGATATGGAAATGAACTGTTAGCATGATCATTTTCCCCTCATTTCTCTTCATCTTTTGCATTTTTAGCCTCTTTTTTAAATTACTGGTTTTATCTTTCTGTTATTAGTGGAGATCACTTATTATAATAATTTTTATAAAAAGTGTATTTTATGTTTTAAGGCATCTCACCCCCTAACCCGGAGCAAGCCACCAAACCACATGCCCGTTTTCGCAGTGTTCTGTGCCCCAGGTTTGTGCATACCTCCTCATGTTTTTATCATCCTCTGCAAAACTGCAGAAAGTCTTGGTAGGTGGAAAAATTCCTAAATTAAGATGATGGCCTTTTGATGAAATGTTCGAGGCAGCTGCAAAGGGATCTTTCTTGGGCCCTGGTTAGTCTTTCTCATGTACAGGCTCTGTGTGTGTAAAATATTGGCATTGTGTTTCAGTTACTGTTGATGCTGATGTGTGGTCATGTCTTTATACGATCAGTGATGTACTTTAACCCCAGATTCTCCAGAGGGCACAGAGAAAATGAACTGTGGTTTAAGAGCTCATACCAGCAGCAACAATTACTTCTCAAGGTGTAAACATTTAGCATTTGTGTATGATGTGAGGTGTACATCAGGTAAATACCTACCCTATACTATCAACTGGGAAATATTTATTTCACCCACCTTCTTAATCAGCCGTGTGCCAGCCGCAGGGTGTAGCCAGGCCGTGGGGCTCACTCCTGCTCCTGTGCGCAGCTCAGGCCAGAGACATCCTGCCAGCCTGCTCCCGCTGTACCTGGCCTTGGTAGTTTTGGCATCTCGTTGACTTAGAACCGGCTCATTTAAAGTGTGCAAAGAGCAACCATGTGGGTCAGCAGTCTGTCGGCCTGCCTTTTTTGGGTGTGGGAGTGGATTTTGGCAAAACAAATAATTGTAGATTGTTGTGATAGAGTCGATGTGGGCTAGTGACTCTTCCATTTCTACCAATCAATTGTTGGCTTGGTGCCAGAGCAAAATAAGGATCCACTACAGAGAATAATAACTAGAAGAAGAAGAGGATCACTTTGAAATTTACATAGAGAGGTTCTTCTTTTTCTCAGTTTTCTACATTATATGGGCTCTTGGGGAAAAAAGTTAAAACAGTCTGCTCAGATTTAGGAAGATACTTAGATTGCTAGAGTATTTTTGGTAACTGTTTAGATAATGTATGCTGGCTGAGGAGTAAATTCAGCTACTGCTTCTGGGTCCTGAAATAAACCTCAGAAAGCAAAGCATTGATGGTTAGTGGAGGATGTTTCAGAATTCTTAGTATCTCCTGTTTCTTTTTGTGATGAGCATCTCAGAAGTGAACCACTCATAATACTTAAGAGTCTAATTTTTGGAAATTGTTGGTAATTCTGAAATTTGTCTAGAATTTGGCATATAATTTCTGAAATTTTAAGAGCGGATTTTAAGATTCAGGGACCATATGTTTATGCATGAGAGTAACTTACTGATCGTATTTTTTTTTTAATAATAAATTTGCTTCACCCGGTGAATTATTACTGACGTTGGAAACAGAAAGGGAAAACATGGCCACTGCTGAGCAAATATCTTTCTTAAGGGCTAATTTCTGAGGGAACTGATATGTTTGAATATTAGTTTGTTTCTTGTGATGATGAGAGTTTATGAGAATATAAATGTATCACAAGCTGTCCTGATGTAAGGGAAGGGTCATGGGCTTGGAGTTGGTCAGACCTTGGATTCTTCTGGAGGCTTCAGTGCTCATTTTCTCGGAGATCTGACAGGACTCAGTTTTCCTTCTTGCACTATGGCCTGCTGGGCGGGGTGACCACCAAGAGCATAGCCATCAGTCCTGGAGCATCTTTAAGTGGCACCTCTTGTCTACCCGCGGCTGTAGAAAAGGGGGCCCGAGATCTTGTTCTCTGCCTGGCCCTGCTGCACTTCAGGGTGCGGTTGAGGACAAGCCTTTGCCTCCATCAGTTAATGACCCCTAGTACCTTCCAGCTGTAAAACCCTGTGACGCTTTGAAATATTTTTAAAAGAATATACTGCCTAATCAGTTATGCACCACTGAATATCTTATTAAACTACACTAGATCCCAGACATGTTCAGAGAATATCAACTGAGCCCAGTGCAAATATACAGATTTTGTGAATTCCAGAGTAATTTCCCTCACAAAATGTAGTTATGTGCTGATTGGACTCTTGTAAACGGTTACATGAAACTGCTTTTGGTTTGCTGGTAGAGCCCAGGGGAGACCGACGCCTTTAAACCACGCCACTGGCCCCTTCGATAGTCATCCTATGTATTAGGAATTTCTGTTCTCTGGCCAAGAGTCACTTCTTTTTCTTCTGCCTCTTAGGCCTTTCCACTTTAATGGTCTGCAGAAAAGACTGTCTCTCTAGCGGAAGTACTTTTTTGCAAAGGAACAAAGTTTCAAAAATTTAAAATTAGCTTCTCTGACGTTCTGAGTGGTAAGCTTTGGTCTCTCATTAGTTAAGTATCTTGCTTCTGTATCTGCTTCAGCTTCACTTCAGATTTCACAGTTCAGATTTGGTCCTTAGCCAGATTATAATTTACGTATCATGGAAGTTTAGGACTGCCCTCAAAGAATCAAAACCGGGAATGTAAAATCTGAGAATGCCAAGGGACTGCCTCAAATATGCAGAGAAGAGCAATTTTTCTTTTTTATGCTGAGATTTTTAAAAGTACCAGGGACAAAATTTAATTCTATTATGAACAAATACTTAACAAGCACCACTTGGTGCTTAAGATACAAAGAGTAAATATAACATATGATCTGTAATTTTCCCTGGTGAATTATCAGAAACCCCTGGCGTCTTACAAAGTGGAAATTAAAATGAATGGCTACATTATTCTTCTGCAGTTCTCTGCAGAAAGACTATGTCTGTCAGGATGTATCATCTTATTTGAAGAGTAGATGATAATGTATCCAAATGGCAAATTTCCTGTTGAGTGTGTTATTATACATTTCGCTATTTGATGTGGAAGGTCAGTACACTTGGAAGTGGTTCTTAGGTGCTGTGACACTGATGAGAAAGTGATCTTAGTTTGGATGTTATTTTGGATATCGTACAGTGATTTTTTTCCTGCTAAATAAACAACTTTATAATATCAATACCATGAAGGATTTAAAATTCAGTTCATTGACCTTCCCTGAACAGCCTTCAGAATGTCGGGGCTTTGGGACTATCGATTTATGTCAGTGTAGTGAGAGCTGGAGCGCCAGGCTGCTGTTTCTGCAGGGCCTACTGGGTACTTGGCTGTGTGTCGGATCCTTTGAGGAGAAGTCTTGGCCTTTAGCTAGTCCTGGTCTTTAGCAGAGACCAAAGACAAGTAGGCATGCTACACGATACAGTGTGCACGGTTTAGGTGGGGCGAGCTGAGATGTTAGAGGGGTACCTCGCAGACCAGGTTGGCGTGGGGTCGGAGCAGGAAGGCTCTGCCATGTAGCAGGTCTCATAAGCTAAGATCCGTTTGAGGATCCGAAGTTGACCACGTGAAGAGGTGTGGGCATGAAAGCAAGGGGCGGAACCAAAGGCGCGCAGGTTGGAGAACCTGGAGGCTGGGCATTTACTGCCTGTGTGACCCCGAGCAGATCCCTTCACCTCTCTAATGTTTGTAGCTTCTCCATTTCAAAGAGGTGGGAGAGAATTCTCAGTCGTGGAACTCTTGGGAGAAGTCGATCTGACGATATACTGGTGTACTACCTGGCGAGGGTAGGGATGCATGATAAGGAACTGAAATGAGCTAGGTGTGATTAGTCAGTTTAACAGCCTATTAGTCTTTCCTCTCAGAACAAATAGGTTAATATTTGAAGCTTATTTCTAACCCAGACAGTGTCAGTTTTTTATTGCCCTGTATGTCATTACCTTGCCAGGAGTTTAGGAAAGGTTATGAAGCAGTTGATCACATTTCTAAAATGTCTCCTGTAGTTTTCCCCTGTATTTTGCAGTCATATATTTCCTGGTAAGGAAAAATAAATTCGAAAGATCAGTAATTAGAACATTTAATTTGACCACCATCAACAAACATTTAATGACGTTGGTGTAGGGACACTGTATTAGTTAAAAAGATATCCAGAGAAGATGGGAAAATAGTTATACATCATGGTGTTCATTGTTTAGTATAGAAGAGTATTCTTAGATTGCTAAATGAACATCAGCAAGTAAAGTAAATAAAGATAGCTTGTGGGATATTTTTATTTTACTTACTATTCAGTTTGACTAGAAATATGGATTGAATTATAATGTTTATAGACTGGCCTCATAAGCAGTCTAAATATCGAGCTGAAGGTAATTTGGTGGTAAGCAGACAATTTACAAGTTGGTAAAATGGGTCTTTTGCTTCCGATTAATTTTCTCTGGGTTTTAAACAAGTAGTTTAACTGTTGAAAAGTTATAAAAAGTCGTCGTCATGTTTGTTACGAGGTTGTGGGGTGTGAAACCCTTCCCTTCCCCTACTCTTGGTGCCAACTCCCTTCCACTTCCTGAGGCTGGATAGACACAGCTCCGGGAGGCTGTGCCAACCAGCCTGCCTGCTGGTGGGCAGAGGTGCGCTTCGTGGACCGCTTGGCTGTTCCCCTTGGTTTCTCACCTGGTACCCATTGTGTGTGGCAGGACTTTGTCCTTCCTCCCCTGAGATATTTGTCAGACATATGAGCATTTTAAAAGTGTTTCACTTGTATTCAACGATTCATTAGTGAAAATAGAACATGAAAAGCAATTTTGTGTTTTGTCTTTTACTGCGTATGAAGATCCTGTAATTTTCCATGCTCTGCTCTATTATTAGTGAAGAGAGAGAAAAGACTGGAGGGAGAGGATGGATTTTATTTAAGACAGTTATATTCGGATAACTTGAAGGAATGTGCTTTCTCAGTGTAAATTTTCTTGATGTTTTATGGTTCTTTGAAAAACTAATGCAAAAAAAAAGTTGTAATCAGCTATTTGAGCCAACTGGTCGTCCAGTGTGGTGAGTTTTACTGTCCATGTGTCTAGAAATTTCACATAAAATGCATCTTGTGAAGAAGGAGATGTACTAGCCTGGCTCACCCGGTAATGCTGAAATCTGGATTTGATTTGCATGTGTGGTATTTTTTAGGGACTTCAAAGTTTCACACATGCGGTAAACGAGGTAGTGTGTAGCGTGTCACATGATCAAAATATTTTTCCCCTTGCTGCTGCCAGAAGCTATCTATTGCTTTTCAACATTCTTACTTGTTGGGCATCATGCCAAGATGTTTAAGACAACCCCTTACGTGAGCTGTTCCATTCTTAACCTCTTTGACTGAAGTGCCATGACCTTCACATATGTAGATTAGCCATGTGCTCTGTGAATTGAAACTTGCTGCCTCAGGAAGAAAGGGTTTTTCTTTTTATTCCACTGGGAATTTGACAGCCATTCATCCCTGACCTGGGCAGAGGTAATGCAAGGAAATTGGATTCAAATGGAACGTGGACAGATAGCACAGGGAGGCAGGCAGGCTCACCTCCTTGTTGAGGATGAAACTGTCTGTGGTGTGGATAATGTGCTGATGTGAAGGATCCGAAAAGCAGTACATACGCAGAGAAAAGGAAATAAATGTGAGAGTTTTGGAACAACGTCCTTTTAAAAAAGGAAATGGTCATTATGGGCATTTCTAATTAGTTTTGACTTGACTTTTTCTCTTCCAACCTAAATGTTTGAAACCTTTTTTTGAATTTTTGTGTATTCCTTAATACTAATCAGAATTAAATAATTTTGATTTTGTAGGCAAGCGTGGGCTTAAATATATTTAATTTAGCTGAGTGTTTGAAAAGTAGAAGTCACTGGAATGTATCACTTGTGTCTAGAGGAATCAGCATGTTTCTTGGCATTACAGAAGTTTGAAATGAATCAATAGTCATAGATGTAGCTTTACTCACGTGAGAGTCCCTCCTCAGTTGTATGATGAATGAAAGTAACAGTGAACTTGGGAATTTTTATTAGGCAAACCTAGATTTAAAGAATGTTTACCTTTGCTCTGTTAGTAAGCATACTTGACATAAAGTCAGATTCAGTGTAAGTAATAGTCATGACACTTGATTGGGTTGATGTGATGGGTATTGAGAAGGAAAGCTCTTAGAAGAATCCTGCGTCTGAAGTGATACTCCAGCAAGTTTCTTAGGAGAAGGAGGGGATGATGAGGGCAGTGTGAAATGTATGAGTGCTTTTGTGTGACTTTCAGCGCCCAGCCTTTGCTGTGTACATTAGAGTCTGTGAAATGTTATGGGTCAGAGCATCTGTTATGGGCTCCGTGGGAGGTGTTGTTGATACCCAGCTCTCTCCATGGGGTGCAGAGGCGGACATCTGTGTGGGGAACACGCTTAATGGACACAGTAGACTAAGAGGGAAGGAAAATTATCCTGTAACTTGAGGAAGTCTTACTTTTCCAAACGAGGACCAAACAAAAAAATTGGGAAAAGTGCCTGGTCGTGATCATGCAAGATTTGGGGCCTTTCACGGGTTTTTGTTAACATGGCAGACATCGGGAGGGATGGTCCGTGGATGATAGCAGGACTTGTGTCTGACCCGCATCTTGACGTGCAGTTGGGAAGATGGAGCAGCACGTGCCCCCACAGGATCAGATTGATGCGAGGGTGGAGGTGAGGAGGAGCAGGGCAGCCACATGACTGAGGCCAGCGTATGGACCAGTGCGAGTGGCCTTCCTGGGGAGTGGCCTGCTGGGCTCCCGTGAAGCAGGAAAAATGGCAAAGTGCTAGTGAGTCTGCAGCCAAATCTTGAGTGATTTCTCCTTTTTTTTTTTTTAAAAAAAGAGGAGCCTGTGTAAGACTGTATCGTGGGGACATATGAAATCAGCTGCTCATTCTGGTCAGGCATGACTGGCAAAGCTCTTACAAACACTCTGCTTTCCACTCTCGGCCTCCCAAATAGAGACATGGAGATTCAGAGAAAGATTTTTAAAAGAGTTAAGTAATAGTGAGCTAATAAGATCACTGCTGTGTTTGAACACCTCCTCTGTGTGCCAGGCACGTTGCATAGAGTAATTGCAATCCTCCCAGTCTTCCTATTTCATAGACAAGTAAACTGGTAGAATTAAGACGTTTCTTCTTGGAGAAGGAAATGGCAACCCTCTCCAGTATTCTTGCCTGGAGAATCCCATGGACAGAGGAGCCTGGCAGGCTACGGTCCATGGGGTTGCAAGAGTCAGACGCAACTTAGCGACTAAATCACCAGAGAAAGACTACCCTCAATTTGGCAGCAAGTGACAACTGTCCTTAAGATTTCTTTTTTATTTTTCCCCCAATAGAAAAAGAAAACACTTGGAAAATGAAAATAATACATTTTCTATTCAAACGTAAAAAACAAAAAGAAGTTTCTTCAATACCCAAGTTTTGTCTGATGCTAGAGCCTACATTCTCTCAAGTGAAGGAGAGGGTCTCAAACCTGGTTTTTGGTCAGATTTCACCCAGGGAGGTCGACAAAGTCCCCAGGCCCCTTCTCCCAGGATTCACAGGCTCTTAGTCTGTGGAATGGCCTGTACACCCGCGTTTCTGCCACCCACAGGTCATCAACAAGCTAGAGGTAACATTTAAATAAACAGGTGGCGTCATCATTAAGATGTGTAGAATTTCCTTAGGACTGAGGAGCTTTTAGTGATTTTTGGCCCCAGAGTCATACCAGACAAAGGAGGGGAAGGAGTCCGGTCCAAGGGCACGTGATGGCTGTTGGATTTTTCTGATGGTGTCACTGAACATTAATTTACATCCGCCTGTTGGGGGAAGCTCTGTCCCATGATCTGGGTCACTGCTCTAAGTTGAGCTATCGAGGGAGGCTGTGAAATGGTCTGTTGACATTTAAAGCGGAGCACAGATTCTCTTCTGTCTGGGGCTGTTCACATGCGACTGTAACTGAAGGATGGGGTGGGGAGGCCATGGACCCGAGTATAGAACAGTGTCTACTAGTATGTGTTTAATAAATAGTTTTGGATAAGAGAATAGAGGAATGTACTGGACAGCATCTCAGGGTCCCTTGGTGTTAGGAGTCTAGAAACCTGTAAGTCCAAGAATGTTGAGGAGAGGGCGCTTGACAAACAGGGACCAGGAGATTGGAGAAAAGGGACAGCAGAGGCAGCTGGAGGAGAGAATTCTAGAGGGAAAAAAATCATCAACACTGAATGGCATTATGTGCCCAGAGGGAGCTCCTGTGGTGAGGACAGTTATAAGACAAACTCCCAAATGAGCATATCTTAAATTCATCAGGGTGTTGATGTATAGTTAAAAGAATAAATATAAGGCAGAGAAATCCTCTAATTCTTTGGTGAGGTTGTATCATGACACAGAGTCAAGATTATTTCTGTTCTTGCTCTTGCCACGTAACCATTCTGGAGTTGGAGTCATTGATGCTGGGAAGCTGTAAAGAGCACCCCATCACTGGACCCAGTCAGGTTCCTCATTTCGGTTTGTTACATACTCGGTCGAGGAACTTCTAGGCTGGCTAGGATGTTGCGATGGGTCTTGAGGCCTTTTCAGCCTTTCTCTTGCTAGCTGCATCTGATGGTAAGGTGCAGTACTGGGGAACTTCCCTTTCATGTCACTACGTGTTCCTCTCTTTTAAAATCTGTCAATAAAGCCAAATCTCACAGCTTTGGAAAAAAAATCAGTTTGGCTCAGACCTCCTTTTAGATAACTGATGTATGTTGAATTTCGCTTAACCAGTGGCTGCAGAGTGTTTGAGAATTAGGAAGGATCACAGTCCTGGCTATGCATGTCTGTTTCCTGGGTTTTCAGCTTGTGTTTTCCTCACCTCTCACTTGCTCCTAAACCTGAGGGTGAGAATATTTCCAAATGACGTACCACCATAATGCTGTTTTTAGCTTGGAATTAAATGAAGGGTTTCCTGTGTCTTGTTTCCTATTTTCTAATGATATTTTATTTTGTTTTATCATTTATAGTATATATCACTACTATAATAATTCATGGATTTATAGTTTTTGAAGTTAATGCTGACTGTACCTAACCTATCTCAAGCAAATGAATTAACAGCCTATTTGTAGGAACCCACAGAAAGGAAAAATTAAAACAGAAAGAAAAGACCAAAACAGAACCCATAACGTGTTTTTTTAGCCTTGTTGCCGTATGGCACAGGAGCGTCCTTTTCTCTAAGACTGGACCTTGAATTTTGTTTGGTTCTTCACGCTTCTCCAGGGCTGGGCACATCTACATTTTCATCTTGCTCATTACAGCGTGAGGTATCTTTGGCCCAGAAAGCGGACACCTGTCTGTCTGTGCTCATCCTTTCAGAGAATTTCTGTAAGAATGTATCATTCATCTAGTTCTGGGGTTTTCAACATGCGGTCTTAACATTCTGTAACAGCTGAGAAAGCCCTAAGAAAATAACTGTCAGAATGCTCGTGAACTTGACTCTGTCAGAGAAGAGTAAGGCCATTACCGCCTTGTTTTCAGGCACAGACGATAGTTACTGGGTTCCCCGAGGTAACTTTCCTTTGGCCACGGTACGAGGACAAAGCGGAGAAGCTAGTCCTGCAGCGTGGGGAGCCGTGTGCAGTGGGCACCCGTGCAGGCCGACAGGTGAGCTGCCGCGCCTACTGCCAGGACACGGAGGAGACCGGCGGTGCTGGCTGGTCCCTTGGCCCTTCTGAGGGACTCAGGGAGAAGTGGGTCAAACCTTACAGGCCTTGGTGTCTCTGAGAGCCTCAGACCCTAATCTGTAGGAGAGGTGGTGAGTCTGTGTGGTGGGGACATTGTGAGGGATACTCTCCAAACCCTGAAGACCCCGCGGAAAGAGTGGGCACCCAGGGCTGGAGCAGGCAGAAGCCTTGACCCGAGCGGCAGCTGCTCTGCTGCTTTAGGTGCTCGCTTGACTCATGGACAGATGTCGTCACGGTTCAGTCGCCCGGTCGTGTGAGACTCTGTGACGCCGCGGCCTGCAGCACGCCAGGCCTCCCTGTCCTCCACCAACTCCCGGAGCTTGCTCAAACTCAGGTCCGTCGAGCTGGTGATGCCATCCAGCCATCTCGTCCTCTGTCACCTCTTTCTCCTGCCCTTGGTCTTTCCCAGCATGAGGGTCTCTCTCTAGATACTGATGCCCGTTGCACACCTGCATCCGCTGTGTGGCAGATGTGTTAGGTGCTAGCGATAAGCAGTGAGTAAAACCCAAGCCCTGCTTCCACAGGGTCTGCCTTCCAGTGAAATGTAATCCCAGAGACAGCAGGACCACTCATCTACAGTGGGGTGGTAACTCTTTAGAGTAGGATGAAGAGAAGCTCAGGGGAGGGCAAAAGAATTGAGCATTTTCGTGGTAATGATGCTACGTAAGAATATCTGTACGTCAGTTTGTAAAGGAGCCATCGTGGCTACCTCTGTAGTTTCTTACACATGCTCGGTACGCACCCTTGTGTCCCAGGACAGTGATCACACAGCGTTTTCACCATCAGTGGATGAAGTGGCCTGGGCAGACCCAGCGCTGTCTTCATTTCCTCCAAGCTGGGAGGAAGAGGCAGTGCAAACCCAGCGTTCTGGATCTGACTCCACAGGGAGAAATCACATGGTCTGGTAACTTTTTGAAGGTGTTCAGTTGCTTTTGAATCATCCTGTATATTTAGTAACAGGCTGTGGTTTTGGACATGTTGGGTTTGAGATGTGTTCCAAACAGCTAAATGGAGATGGTCGTAGGCAGAGAGGAAACAGGGATCTGGAGAAGAGGAGGGTGACAGGGCCTGGAATATAAACGTGGCTTCTCAGCGAGGGGTGTCGGCCGAGAGTGGGCTTCGTGAATGCTGTCAGGAGCACGGGTGTGAGGAGAGGGTGGCTGAGGGACTTGTGGGGAGCATTAGTGTTGAGGAGTGAGGGAGGCAACCCCAGAGCTGTGCAGGGAGATGGAAGCGGTGGAGTGGGCTCCACAGAGGCCACGGAGGACAGAGGCTTCCCGGAGAGAGGCGGGCACAGCTGTGCCAAGCATTGCGGGACGGGTGGGGAAGAAAGGGAGCTGGCATCCAGGTCATTGTTTTTGTTGGTGACCTGTGGGAGAGCAGGCGGGAGGCTGAGGAGCAAATGGGAAAGGGGAAGGAGGCTTTGGGATGGTTGGAGCACCAGTGGGGTTATTGTGTTTGTTTAAAAAACAACAAACCCCCCAAAACCGAACTTGAAATCAGGGTGGAAAAGTCACGTTGATGTGCTGCCGTCTCTGTGCCCAGGCCGGTGCTGGGTGCTCCTCCTTAGTGTCCCTTGCTCTTCTCCTCCGCCCAGGACACTGGGCACAGCTACACCGGGCATAGGAGGGCTCACCCGCTTCCTGCGTCCCTAGTGCCCGCTGCGGCCCCTTTGGCGGACTCGGTGTTTGCCTTTTGAGGGCTGCACGTTGTTGGGTGAGATCTTAATCCTTGAGAGCTCCTGAGACCCTTGGTAAGCTGGTTTGTGAACACGAGGTAGTAAGTCAGCTGGTCTGATGGAGGTGTCTTTAATGAGTGGAAACACTTAAAACGCAGATAGTTTCATTGGGGAAACCAGCTTTGGCTTCAGCTATAATCTTAGGCAGAGGCAGTGGTCAGTAGGAGTGTCAGTTGTTAAACGTTTTCTCATTATTCCCTCTGAAATCTTGGCGTTTGAGATCTGGCGTGCAGGATTGGCCACTAAAATTCTGGAACAGTTTGCTCTGTGTGTATAGGTTTATCTCTGATACCGAAATTGTTAATGAAAGACAGGTATGTGTCCTCTGCCATATACTTACAGTGACACCATTCTTTAAATTATAGCTCACATACCCATCCTCTCTTCACTATTACAGACTATAGGTCAGAGTCCCTCCTGAGGTAAAAACCTCAAAGGGAACCTCATTTGCTTTTCTGTTTTACTGAAATATTAGGTATTGAATAATTAGTAATATATACTTTGTTGAACAGTTATGAGATGTCAAGCACTGTGCTAAGAACCATATGTGAATTATTTGTGTCATACCCATTTTACAGATGAGTAAACAAAGGCACAGTCTAGAAATGGCACAGTCACAGCATGAACCCAAGCATCTGTCTCCTCTGCCTTCTAAGATCCTGTGCTGTCTGTATTTATACTCAGCAGTTACTAGCATGAGTAGATTTGGGTGAGTGGCCTGAATTTATATTGTGGAAGCTGTCATTATAGTTGCATTTTTTTTTCTTGCTTGTTGCAATCACATCATATTCTATGAGGATATTGAAAAGTTGATGAAGAAAGATGGCTCCTTTCCACAGATCGGGTATCATTTGGTTAGAGAGAGAGAGAAAATGGAATCTTCCAAGAAGCCACACAGTGAGTAGGTGAGACGGGAGGTCTCATGTTCTTCTTGGTGTCCTCGACTGGGACTTCCCCCTTTGCCTGTGGCACACATGTCTCCCCATTGGGAAGCAGATTTGAACTAGAGTGTATTTCTTTTTTGATGAGAATGTGAAGGGATCTTTGTTGTTCAGTTGTTCAGTCACATCTGACTCTTTGCGACCCCATGGACTGAAGCATGCCAGGCTTCCCTGTCCATCACCAACTCCTAGAGCTTGCTCAAATGTATGTCCATTGGGTCAGTGATGCCATCCAACCATCTCATCCTCTGTTGTCTCCTTCTCCTTCTGCATTCAATCTTTCCCAGCATCAAGGTCTTTTCTAATGAATCATCTCTTTGCATCAGGCAGCCAAAGTATTGGAGTTTCAGCTTCAACGTCGGTCCTTCCAATGAACACTCAGGACTGATCTTTAGGATGGATTGGTTGGATCTCCTTGCAGTCCAAGGGACTCTCAAGAGTCTTCTCCAGCACCACAGTTCAAAAGCATCCATTCTTTTGGTGCTCAACCTTCTTTACGGTCTAACTCTCACATCCATACATGACTACTGGAAAAACCATAGCTTTGCGTAGATGGATCTTTATACTTGGTTGAGTTTTCTTTACCATTCCCCTTTTCAAAAGAGAAAACTCAGCATCAGGGTACTAGCATGACTGAAGCATCTTTTTTCCAGCAGACAGCCTTTTTATCATTAAAAATATTCTCTAGAACTGCTCTGTCCAGTTTGGTAGCCAGTAGCCATGTGTGGCTGTTCAAATTAAAATTAAATAAAATAAAAAATTCAGTTCTGTGGATGGACTAGTGACAGTTTAAATGCTTAAAAGCACAAATACAGCATAGACTAGAACTTCACCATTGTTGTAGAAAGTTTTATTGGGCAGTGCTGCTCCAGAAACTCTGATCGCCTCTCGTAGTTTTTCAAACAGTTTAAACACATGATTGTGTGCACTGCTGTTAGTAACTACAAAACGTAAGCCTCTTGAATTTTTGGATGGCTATAAATAGGATCCTGAATAATCATTTTCGAAACTGTCTTCGTTATCAGCAGTACAGATGTATTGTGATGATCCACAACTTAAAAAATAATGAAAACAACCCAATGGAACAGTATAAGAAAGAATTTCTTTGTCTGTTTTGGAGTGTTCTGCCCAGGTTTCTGCCAAGTTGCCTGAGGAAGAGAGGACGGGGAGGGCTTCTGTGTCGTCCACTGTGTTTAACAGGAAAGATGTTACTGTTTGAACCCGAGTACGTGGGGGCCTTTTTAAAAAAAGCTTTTAATTTTATGTTGGAGTATAGCCGATTAACAGTGGGATAGTTTCAGGAAGACGGCATTAGGGACCCAGCATACATACACATGTCTCCATTCTCTCTGAGGGGCATTTTGATTTGATTTTGTTCTGTATCCTTTGCAAATGAGTGTAAGACTGGTTAGTATTTTTTTTTTTGTCTTCTGCAGCGTTTGTAGGGAAGTACTTGATTTCTGTCTCTGTCACAGTTTTGAACTTTAACCAGTGGCCGGGTAGTTGAAATAGGTTGTGCGTTTTGCTGTGGAAAAAAATCGAATTGCTTTCTCAAGGTTGACTGAAATGTTTTAACTCTTCATAGCAAATGAGGCGTGAAGCAAATTGTCAAAAGGATGGAGACAGAATTATCACAGTACCGAATGTTTAACTGGCTGCTGATGCTCCACCGAAGGTGTGAGCTGGGCAGATAAATGTGTAAATGGCACCTTTCTCCTTTTCTCCTACCGGATTTCTTGCAGCTTATCTTCACTGCTGCTGCTAAGTCGCTTCAGTCGCGTCCGACTCTGTGTGACCCCATAGACGGCAGCCCACCAGGCTCCCCCGTCCCTGGGATTCTCCAGGCAGGAACACTGGAGTGGATGCCATTTCCCACTAGAGGACCTAAATCTGCGTCAGAAAAGTCACGGCCCTTCTGAGAGTTAGATCACAGTGTTGCTAGGGGGAATCGTGAGGTCCTATCGGCTATGGGTTAGAAGGAATGAGCTTCCTGTTTGCAAACATTTTGCTTTGCATCGTCATGAGATGAAGCAAAAATAAAATTTTGTGTGCCTCTGAAAGCTTGGTGATGAGTGAAGTCTGTCAGTGGTTCTCGATGCCTATGTACTCAATTCATTTGCTGTGCATTGCTGTACTCAGAATAATACCCTTTTTAGGATTTAGGATTTCGTTTGAATAATAATACTTGAACTGAAAGATAGTGCAGTGTTTAAATCATGGACCACTTACTTTTAGAATATCAAATGTTAATTTAAGGGATGGCTGGAGGTTTCGTTTAATAGGGGGCATTTCATATTTTTGGGTACTCCTCCTTCACTTTTCATTTTGAAGCTCCTCTTTAAGTTCTTAGAATTCATTAAGAGAGAGCAAATAGAAGGTTACAGCTAGGTTATCTCCTAGCCTCCTGGGGCTTTTAATTTCAAACATGGAACATGGAGCTTAGAATGACTAAAATAGATATTTCACACTAAGTGTGAAGGGAGAAGTATTAATAAAGAGAAAGAGTATGCATTGGTTTTGTTTTTCTGTGGCTAAGTATAAGTTATTTTTATATTTTAAGTATTTTTAGCATCTTATATGCAAAGGGGTATGTAAGTATATGTGTACATATACATTTATGAGTATGATGAGTATGTTGTCTTATGTGTATTTGTGTATGTATATACGTATTTAATGTAACTTCAAGTATAAACCGTAGTGAAGAGTATAATCCTGTTACACTGATTCAGCTGTTAGTACTTTGCATCTTTCCTTCTGCTTGTTACTTTTGATGGGTGTATGTGTATGACTACTTTTTTCACCCTCTTTTCTACTTACTGCTGTAGTGATACCTGTATGTAAGGGGTGTTATAAATTGATTATACAGCATCCAAGCACCCATGTTTCCTTTTTATCAGACCGACTTCATTATGTGGAGATGATGGAGTTATTTCAGCATGTGATTTTGTATATTTATTAAAAAGTCTTTCAATGAAGATGCGAGAGCCAGCACTTTTATTTATGGAATGCAATCCACATTTATAAGTTTATATTATAGAAATGCATGTATATTTCCTGTGAGTTTTCACATATAAAGAAGTAACAGGTCTTCAAAGATGGTAGCGGATGCTACTTGCCTTTTTAAGAGGGAATGCAAATATTTTCCTTTCCCTTCTCTTTGATGACTTTCATCTTTGAGCTAACTAGCTAGCTGTCTGTCTGTCTGTGTGTGTCTGTCTGCTGTCATCTTCATCCCTCTGTGTGCATATCTGTCTCGTATAGACTTATGTTTGCTTTTGTTTTTGCATTTATTTACGACCCGCCTGCCTCCCACATCAAGTGAATTTTTCGGTTACATTCACAGGCTGCTCTTCCGTGTTTTCATTTTGTCTTTTTCTTTTTTTTTCCTTTTCCTTTTCTTAATCCAGTTCTTCCTGTCCCTCCTAAGCTGCTCACATTATAAGCTTCAAATTCCATATCCTGTCCTGAGTGGACATTCATGTAAAGTTTTTCCTATGTCTGTTGTTACTTTTTGCTGATGTGTGTTAAAGACCTGAAGGCAAATGTAGCATAAATGCTTCCCTTTCTCCTGCTTCTTGCTGGGCAGTAGGTTTAGCCGGGAAGGGAATGCATAGAATAGTCCAGCATGTAAGGCATTCAGCTTGAGCTCTGCCGCTTATTATGTGTAAAGAGGTGATAAACTGCTGGGTTGTTTTGAAGATTAAATGAGGTAGTCCACATAAAGCATACAGAAAGTGTTTTTAAGTGCTGACTGCTACCTATTACCATTGCTGTTACGGAGGAGGCAGCCCTACACTTGATGCAGGACTGGGTGTCCGTTTGGCTGAATACTCTCTGCTCTCAGGGCTCTTACCAGAAAACTTTTTTTTTTTTCCTATTTAGTGGCTACCTTTGCATAGAAAAAAATTTTTTTTTCTATCCAAAGGCCCCCTTTGGTTTTAATTTTTTTTTTCCTTTTCCATACCTGGATGGAAGGAAAAAGTAGGAAAGAGTTCCATACATTTGCCATTTTGAAACCTTGTGATGTGATTGTTTTCCAGTTAGAAAGCTCATTGCTAATTGATACAATGGCTGTTTTGCTTCTATCGCAGTCACTGAATTAGGTTCAGTGCTGCACCTTAGAATCTTAACCATAAATCTCTGTGCCGTTATTAGTAAAACAGGGCTTATGTGAAGTGCCATGAGGTCTTCCATAGAGGATAAACTAAAGTACTACAACATATCTAAATAAACCTGTAAAGCGTTAAAGAAACAGATTATGGCCTTCAGAAAGTGCTTTTAGTTCCTGAAGTTGCTGTGCCGTGGTATGCACTCAGCTGAAGAACAGGTCTATCTGAGGCTTTCCTAATTCCACTAGAGCTGGCTTAGAGATGTTCCTCCCTCCATGCGTCCTTTCCTCTAGAAACACATTTCACAGAATAATAGATTTCCTGAAGCTTTTCTGTATCACATTTTCAACCAAAGTTTAAGTGTAGGTTGCTTGATTTTTGCTTGGTAATAACTTTGCAAATCACTTAATATCCAGAGTGTTTCCATGACCTCGTTCTCACAGTCATCTTATGAGGGCTGGTTAATGTCCCTGTTTTATGGATGCGGAAGCTGGGGCATAGTGACTGGGTTAAGGACGCAACTGGGATCTCTATGAGATTTTGTGCCCCAGATCTGAGCTTTGGCACCGCACACCATCTCTGTGGTGCGGATGCTGTCTGTTCGAGTGACTGTCACACTTAGCATTTAGATCCGGGTGGGACAGACTTTTCCTATTAAGGGCCAGGTAGTAACATTTCCGGTTTTCTGGGTGTGGTCTTTGACTTCCTGCTGTAGCTGGAAGTCAGCTACATCAGCTACTGGCCATCAGCTACTTCCTTCCAGTAGCTGATGGCCCTCTAAAACAGTCACAGTCTGTGAATGAAGGCTGAGGTGTGTCCACAACAGTACGGACACAGACATTTGAATTTCATGTAATTTTACATGTTGTAAAATATACTTTTTTTGTTTTTTTCCCCCCAACTGTTAAAAATGTAAAAAGCATTCTTAGCACACTGGTCCTGCAGAAACAGGTGGTGGACCAGACCTGGCCCGTGGGCTGTAGCTTGCCAGCCTCCGGTTTAGATCATGATGTAGACAGGACACAGTTTTCCATTTCAGGTTCAATCCAGATCTTTCACCACCCCTCCCCACCCTGTTGCTGCTGCTGCTAAGTCGCTTCAGTCGTGTCTGACTCTGTGCAACCCCATAGACGGCAGCCCACCAGGCTCCCCCATCCCTGGGATTCTCCAGGCAAGAACACTGGAGTGGGTTGCCATTTCCTTCTCCAATGCATGAAAGTGAAAAGGGAAAGTGAAGTTGCTCAGTCGTATCCAACTCTTAGTGACCCCATGGACTGCAGCCCACCAGGCTCCTCCATCCATGGGATTCTCCAGGCAAGAGTACTGGAGTGGGGTGCCTTCTCCGCCCCACCTTGTTAGCCGCCTTTATTTACACAACTCTCTATTCTCTGGGATTTGGGCTCCAGTAGCAATGCTTACCTGGCATGGAGAGTAAGATTTTAAGTCCTTCAGATGAACCTGAGGTCCAGAGGGAGTGAAGGGATCACCCAAGCTTGGAAATCCCATTAGCAATAGAGCCTGCCTTTACTAAACCAGGGTTCTTGATTCTCCGTACGACTAGTTGTTTATTTTTTACTGACTATGATTTAACTGTGTTTCTTCATGTTCTAGATGCTCTGTCAATTCCTTAGTTTTCCCCGCAGTGTTTTGAGTTTTATTCTGAAGATTTTTTTAAAAATTATTCAAGTGTAATACATGAAAACACATCTATAAAAGATTCGGACACTGGCAACATGCACACTGGATGTTTAAATTTCTCTGAGCTGCTTCCGCTTCTCAAAAGTATGCAGTCTTAAGTTAAATGTGTTTTTTTTTAATCTAGTTTTTTCTTTAAAAATACTGCATATGTACATATGCAGTTATATGAACATAAACATCTAGGTATCAGTCATACTGTACATATTTTGGGACTGGCTTTTTGCCCCATTGGAGCCTCTTTCAGACACATCACAGTGGTTTTACTTTTTTCCTCCGGGTAATTTTGTGTGTGTGATGTGTGTAGAGGTTCTCTTTTTATTGTTTAGTCACCAGGAAAAACAAAACACTATCATTTCTACCATGGGCCACTGAGCCGTTTTGGAATGTCATTGTCTGCTGAGGCAGTGGGCCCAGAGGATTTGCCTGGAAGGACCATGAAGGGTCTTCAGGCACCAGCTCCGCTTTACTTTCTCTCCTGACAGCCTCCCCTGCGCCTCACTGTACGCTGCATGACAGTCTCTTACCAGGAGCGTCTTACACAAACGCAGCCTTTTCATCGTTGTGCTACCCCTGATGCTTTAACCCTACTGTACTCCAAAGCTGAAGCGAAGGGAGACCTTTCAAAATAATTGAATTCAGTAATTGAAATTTCAAGTCATTGAGAGGAGATGAGAGCATTTCCTATTTGGAAGGCATCTGCTCAGGTTTTTTTTGTTTTTTGTTTTTTTCCCCTTAAGTCATTTTCCTTGTATTTAGTTAACTTCAGAAACAAGAGCAAGAAGAACATGGTGGAGTGGGTACCACTATTGGAATACTTCTAAGTTCTCATTCCTTTTCAGGTAGATGCTAAATAGATAGTCCAGTCAGATGTAGGCCATAACTTTGTAATTAAAATCTCTAGGAAAAAAAGGGAGCCGCCTTTGTGTTCTTGGCACGCTGTCACGTGGTGTTCTTGTGAGTGTGGGCTCTGGCCAAAACTGATTGTGACCCGGAGCAGCCCTGGTTGCTGAAGTATTTGTAATTCTCTGTCGACCCTGTACTGCAGATTGCCATGAAGTCATACGTTTTCCCCTTTCAGTCTTTCATACTTGATTTTTTTCAGTTCAGCTGAAATTTTAAAATTTCAAGTACACTCAATCTCCACAGTGAATGAAAATTGAAAATAAAAAACAGCTGTGTTGTTTGTTAATAAGGATTTTATTCATTAGTTGCACAGATTATTTGTTGATCTGGTTTTAAAATATAAATGAATATCCTCTTGTTTTTACTTGATGAAAGAAAAGAAAAAATAAACATTTAGGGTTAACTGTTTTAAATGTTTAACTATTTTTAATAAACAGTTAAAATCTCTGTTTTGAAAAAACAGTGTGAAGGATTTTTATTTCATTGGACTGTGGGGAGAATATTTTAAAGTTTGTACATAGAAGTTTGTTTTGTGTGACTCTCATTAAAGTTAATCAAAGTCACATGGCTGAGCAGATCTCTGAACGATTACTTGTTGGAGATTTTTATTCATTGTCTATCACTTACTCAGTTGATTTGCTGTTATTCTTTTAAAACACCAGTAACCTAATGTAAGAAAGTGTTGGCCCTCTTATTTTTGGGCTCCTGTGTGTTATCTGTTCTGTGCACCAGGCTGGTGCATAAAGGCTCATGTGTTTTGGCTCTGGACTTCTGAATAGCGTCGTGTCGTGAAGGACCTCCTGACTGTGGAGAAATGGCACAGGACCCACAATGAGTCTTCCGGTCTTTGCTTCATAGGCTTCGTGAAAGATGTGGTCGTTCTGTACACAAGAAATTATAAAGGGGTATTAACATTTTATTAACCCAAAACCTGTGTATAAATTCAGCTGCCTTTCTTTTTAAAAAGAAGTTTTACAGTTGTAAAATGTTAGCCCTATTTTAATTTTGAAATCTAGATTAAACATAATCCCTGGAGAGCTCTTTCACTGTTGCAGTATAATCTTTTCATATGATACCTGATTTAGTTGGAAACAAATTAGTAACTATGCATGCTTAAAGGAAGCAATTTAATAAACAGGATTTCAGAGAAACCTAATCAGAATTGTAAAATGATACTAGCAAATCAATTGCTTTATACAGAACGACTAGGTTAGATGTAGCTTTTAGATATGTGTGGGCAAATCTGAGGCTTCTGTACCACCACTGTCAAGAGCATTTAAAAATTTGCCTTTTTTACTTAAAAGAGGAGAAAGAAGAACTCCCTTTCCCCCTAAATTTATTGGTTCATTCAGAAATGGTTCAGAAATAACCATGTCAATCACTTGGTCTGAGGCCAACCAGACAATAAATCTGGCTACAGCTGTGACATGGTCTCTCAAATTAGCTTCCGCATGCTGGACAAGGCTTGTTCTTGGGAGATGGGCAGGATGTGTTACGTAGTAAGGTAACAGGAAAAAGGTAGAGATACAGCCCTAAATGTGAGGATTTAAGCAACCAACTGGTAAACCTCTATGACTGAAAGCCAAGGAACAGGATTTAGAAATGAGGTAAAGACTGGCAGGTGACACAGGTTCTAACCTTTGGGTACCCTTCATATGAGGTGCAGGCAGTGAGAAGCAAGCAGCTCCCATTTTAAAATCACTTACATCCATCATCAGTGCATATGTGTATACTCTTAATGGCTGCCATTAGTTTTAACTACTTATTTTTAATTCACAGTTTTGTTCACATTTTCTTACACCGGTATAACTGCTTCAGTTCAGTTCAGTCGCTCAGTCGTGTCTGACTCTTTGCGACCCCATGAATCACAGCACACCAGGCCTCCCTGTCCATCACCAGCTCCCGGAGTTCACTCAGACTCACGTCCATCAATCAGTGATGCCATCCAGCCATCTCATCCTCTGTCATCCCCTTCTCCTCCTGCCCTTAATCCCTCCCAGCATCAGAGCCTTCCAGTGAGTCAACTCTTCGCATGAGGTGGCCAAAGTACTGGAGTTTCATCTTTAGCATCATTCCTTCCAAAGAACCCCCAGGGCTGATCTCCTTCAGAATGGACTGGTTGGATCTCCTTGTAGTCCAAGGGACTCTTCAAGAGTCTTCTCCAACACCACAGTTCAAAAGCATCAGTTCTTCGGCGCTCAGCTTTCTTCACAGTCCAACTCTCACATCCATACATGACCACTGGAAAAACCATAGCCTTGACTATACGGACCTTTGTTGGGAAAGTAATGTCTCTGCTTTTCAAAATGCTATCTAGGTTGGTCATAACTTTTCTTCCAAGGAGTAAGTGTCTTTTAATTTCATGGCTGCAGTCACCATCAGCAGTGATTTTGGAGCCCCCCAAAATAAAGTCTGACACTGTTTCCACTGTTTCCCCATCTATTTCCCATCACTGCTTAGTACTTCTATTTTTTGAGTTAGACTTTACATTGACCTTCTAAGCATATTGGTGGCTCAGAGGTTAAAGCATCTGCCTCCAATGCAGGAGACCTGGGTTCGACCCCTGGGTCGGGAAGATCCCCTGGAGAAGGAAATGGCAATCCACTCCAGTATTCTTGCTTGGAGAATCCCATGGATGGAGAAGCCTAGTAGGTTACAGTCCACGGGGTCGCAAAGAGTCAGACACGACTGAGCGACTTCACCTTCACCTCCAAGCATATTATAATCGACTTACTCATTTTACAGGTATACATTGTGCTGGGGTCTGTGGTATAAAAATTAAATACCTGCTTGGCAAACTATTCTGTTTTGTAGAATAGGAAATTGAAGCCTAGAGAAATTGAATGACTTGCCTCATCTCAGGTCCTGTAGATGTTGAACGAGAATTTGATTTCTGCTCCGGTTGCGTCTCGATTACAGTGTGAGGGGTGTTTCCTTTTATCTTTGTGAACTGTCTGCTGTTTAACCTGGCCTCTGCTGTCGGGGACACAAGTAAACAGAAAATTGCAACGAAAACGTCTGAATACTGCAATAGAGGCTTCCTCAGAGTTATCTTAGGGCACAGAAGACACGGTTCTGTTCTGTCTGATGATTTCAAGACGAACTTGATGGGTAACATGATCCTTGAGTCCAGGTCTGCAGGATGAGGAGGAGTTTGCCCAGAAATGGAAAGTGTGAAGAGCCCCCAGTAACTTCTGGGACTGTGTGCTTTAGGGCTTCCTGCCAGTGAAAATGCTGGGCACCGACACCAGAGCGGCAGCCGGTTCTGCCTGGGAGGGGGTTAGGAGCAGTGGTCTGCTTGCCCGTGGAAGTGATGGCGCACCAAGTGGAGAGCATTCTTTTCACTAAGTTGTGGAGTAGCTTTCTTTTGCTACGTAACAAATTGCATGTCTTAAAACAGTACACATTTATCATCTCAGAGTCTCTGTGGTAGGGAGTCCAAGTGTGCCTCCCTGCTCTGTTGAGGGTATCAAGAGGCTGTAGTCCAGGAGGCAGCTGGGCTGCATTCTAGGAGGCAGCTGGGCTGCATTCTCACCTGGAGGTTTGTTTGGGGAAGCCGCCCTCGGACTGCTGGCAGAGCTCCTGTCCTCGTGGCTGTGGAGTTCATAGCAGCTTGCTTCTCAGAGAGGGTCTGTGCTGCTGGGGGTCTCTCACTTCTGGGGAGGCCTGGACCTTCTTTTAAAGGGCCCATCTGATCATGTCAGGCCCATGAGGATATTCTCAGTTTTGCTGAACTGAAAGTCAGCTGTATTAAGGAATTTTAGTTACCTCTGCAAAATCCCTTCACCTTTGTGATAATCTCTGGGTTAGATGCAGGTCACAGGTGTTGCCCGTACTGCAGAGGAGGGCATAGCACGGGGCTGTGGACCCTGGAGGTGGGGGGCAGGAGCCCCATGGAGCCCTCTCAGAATTCAGGTTGTGTGCTGAAAATAAAAGCAGCAGTGGTGTGTCTTAGTCTTCTGTAATAGACTAGTGTAGAGTGGCTTAAGCAACAGAAATTAATTTCTCATGGTTCTGGAGTTCTGACGTCTAAGATCGTGGTGCCAGCGAGATAGGTCCCATTCTGAGGCCTGGACTCTTGGCTTGCACACCTTGCCGTGTGCTCTCTCGGCCTCCTGTGTGTGCCTGGGGAGAGAGAGAATGCCCCGGCCTTTCGTCTTGTTACAAGGATGCCGGGTCTATCAGATTGGGACCTTCCCTTGTAAGTTCATTTTCACCGTTGTTCCCTGTTTATGGACCCCGTCTCCAAACACAGTTACACTTGAGGTTAGAGCTTCAACATGATTCAGGGACACAGTTCAGGTTAGAAGAGTTTTCTTTTCACAGTTTTTTCGTTATCAAGGAGCATTAATTGGAGTAGCTTGGAGGGGAAATCAGATGGCTGGTAGAGACTCCTTCCCTGGAGGACTCCAGTCAGACCTGGAAGTTCCTGACTCCATCATTCATACTGCAGGATAATCTTGGGCAAGCTGCCTAATCTGGGAGATGGCTTTCATCACCTAAACACTGGTTTGTAGTATTGACTGCTTCACAGGGTTTTTTGTTAGGACTGGTCCTGTTGATTGTAAAGCGCAGTGCTCAGCTCACAGTAGGCGCTCATTAAGTAGTAGCTGTTATCTTATTTGTGCCTTGATCTTTCTGTGTATCTTTTTCATCTTTTATTATCCATGTTAAATGATAAATTTCCCATGAATCTTTCCATTTCTTGCAGCTTGAATTACTACTTTCACCTGAACTCTCATAGGCCTTTATTTTCCTCTGTCCTGTGGTATTTACAAGTGTATTTCTACCTTGCATTGTTTATATATATATATCTCTTATCTCCTCTGTTATAATGTATGTTTTGTAAAGTCAAGAACCATCTTACACATCTACTTATCTTTTATGGCAACTTACAGGTTAATATCTGTTCAGTTTAAATACACTTGAATGAATGGATATGGTCTCTAACTTGTTGTCTCTTTTATCCAGATCCTTGTTAACCTTTTATAATTCACACCTCTTTTGATAAACATAAATTTTGTCAAACCTCTTCCAGCTTTCAGATACATCCTATCAAAAGACCAGGTCCCTATACCCCAATTCCTTTGAAAAGATAGCTAGATTTTTCCTGCACATCCTCAACAATTAAAATTCTTTTTTAAAATCAAACTCTACTTTTACATAATGTTACATATATAATACTTCCCTCTTTCCAAATGGAAAATTACAATCCCGAATATGCATTTTCAACTGCATCTTCCTGCCAGTTTAATTCCTGTTTATATAACATTTATCCATTTTATCTTCTGAGTTCCTGCTCTGAGCCATTTCTGACATGCTGTAGAGCCATGCATGACATGTTCAGGTGAAGTCTCCACCCTCTTTGCACAGGCTTGAGAGAATTCGGTCCCCCCCCCCACAGCGCCCCTTGAGTTCTTTTGTAATGGAAAGTATTGAATAGATAAGGGCTTGAATATGGGAACCCTGTTTTCCAAAACAGTTACATTGTGTGCAGCTTAAGGAGTGATCCTAGGCATCCCTTATGCTCTCATAATGCCTTTGCAGAATTGAAGCACTTTTTGTAGACCTTGCCTAATCAAAAGGGAGGGCACCCTTGTGAGCCAAGTAAAAACTGAAGACCCTTGCTCTTACTCTGCAGGGGAGTGACTGTGACCCGGAGGTCAAGAAGGGGCCTGCCCTTCCAAGGCCCCGGCCCACCCCACCCCCCCGGCTGTGCTGGAAAGACTTTGCCTCAAGTTCTCCAGCCGTGAACTTGTGCTCTTAGCAGGCTGTAGTGGGTACAGTGTGCCAATTAGCTCTCTTTACCAAGCCAGCAAACAAAACACGTTCGGTCACAAGATAATAGAGCAAATTTATGAGGTGATCTTCCTTTTAAAAGGAAATCTGTGGCTGTACAGAGGAATCAAAATTCACTGTACTGAAAGGAAAGTAAATTACCTCTGGTCTCCCGAGGAGGCCTCTTTTAAATTCAGAGTGACCCATTTAAAAGAGGCCTTCATTGGAATTGGATTGCATTGAATGGGGATTGTTTTAAATGAGTCCCCATCTAAACCAGAGAAATAATTTTCTGCTTTTGAAAACAGCTGGGTGTTGTGGTCCACTGTGCTCTTATGGAATGTGGAGAATGTGGGCGATGCACCCGTGAGCTGGGAGGATGCAGGATGTAGGGTATGTTCTTTTTGAAAAGGAAAATTAATGGTAAAGAAAAACAGAATCTTTGGCAGGTCGCATGCTCACAGGGGTCCATTTGAAAATACAGTGACAAAGGTAACGTGGTCTCTCTTTTAATGATAATAGCTTAAAAATTCCCTCTTTTCTCCCTTGTTCTATAGTCTTCTTATCCTTTTACAAGGAAAGTACTTTCTAGTCTAATTTTTGTTAATTTCTGACAGATTTCTAGGTGAAGATCCATCAATTACTAGTAGACTATAAATATTAAATAGTGAGCAATAGAGGAAATCTAAAAAGTGTGTATCTAACAATACTAGATTGTGTTTTCAAAAGACCTGATGAACATACGCTAATATGTGTTTTTACATATGTTTAAAATAGATATATTTTGGTTTTAGTCATAAACTCCTAAAATTTCTGGTCATGCCTTTTTTATTAGAAAAGTGAGAAAGGCAGAGTCTGTGAAACTGAGATGGTTAGCAGTAGACAAGTAGTCTACCAGACTAATTTAAGGCTGTACTTTATCAAGATATAAATATTTTATAACAGATTAAGATTGAACTCTAGTGGGGAATCTGTACTTTTATATTTTAGTTACTATTTTAATATAGGAAAAATCCTTCATGCCCTGAACCCTAGATTTGTATGTTAATTTAGCAGAAGGGTATTGATCTACAGTGTAATTAGCATGAAACACTTATAACTTTTTCTAAGGCTGAAGGGGGTCATGTAACTTCTTTGGTTTTCCTCTTTCCTCCCTTTCACCCCTCACCCATTTTTAAAATAGCAGTGCTCTTCATACTGTCAGAATTCCATGTTGTGACACCCTACTCAGAAGTATGACAGCAGGGTAATGACAGCAACTGCCTCCTGAGAATCAATCAGGCAATTAATTTTGTAAATGAAATGCTGATTATACAAAGCTTCACATGAGAGGCCCAGTGATTAAAATCAATTTAACAAATTGTTTCAGGTGGGACTTGATTAATAATTTTCCATAAATGCTAAAGATATATGACCAGCATACCTTGTTGTTACTTACTATAACAGCTACATGTAAAAATATCCTGTTGCTCCGACTGCCCAACTGGGTATAAATGCCTGCAGGCGAGCCGAGCACGGTGTTGTGCTCATACTGAGGTGGAAGGCGTGTGCGTACACACACATGTTCTCGCGGTCGCCCTTTTGTTGCTTGTCCACCTACAGGGAGCTAGCTCACAATGAAAATGGAATGCATCATTGCATTTTTGTATCATCTTAGTTTATATTTTCCAAGTGTTTTACTTAAAAAAAAAAAAAAAAAAAAAGGCAAAACTGAAAACTTATCCAGACAGCTTTGGGTCTGACCAAGTTAAATAGGTCTTTTTCTCTGTCGTAGAATGTTTTAGACTTTTCTCATGCTGACATATATTATGTATCTCAAAGAGTGCTTTACAGACCTCTTCCCATCTCAATCACAGTAGCAGCTGTAAACATAGTTTGGAAAGTGATGTCTTAAGAAAGTTAGGAATGGTGACACTGTAGCCTGGAAATGAAAAATACCTCTGTTCGAAGCATTACAGTTTGAGTCCAGGAGAAGTCTCACGTGGAATCGGAGCTGCAGTTGGATGTCTTTCTCACATTCATATATCAAACGTTTATTATGTGCCTATTATAAGCCAGACTTGGGCTCAGGTTTCATAGCTTTTATTACTTGTAATTCACACATCTAGGAAGGCAGGATAATATTATTTAGGAGAGGGTGACTTGCAGAGGTAAGGGTCAAGGTGCACTTGAATTCTTTTATTTTAGTTTTTTATTAATGCAATAATAGCAACAATAATTTGCTCATTGTGTATGAGAAGTTGGGTCTATAAGGAGAATTAGGAGGAGGGAGATGCTGTTTAGAGAGCTGCAGTTGGTTCTAGACATGTAGATGACGGAATCCTTTATTTAGTGTTACTTTTGAAAAAGAAAGCTTTCTCTAGTTTACAGGTGGGTGCAAGGGCTTTCTAGAAGGGGATGTTCCCGAGTGCATGGGCCCTGCGGTGTGCGCCGGTATAGCTGGGCAGGTGTAGTGTGGGTGAAGACCTGCTGGGCGGCAGGCATGTCACCCGTAGGGAACCCTGATTGTTTGCATGTTGAACTTTGAATTCTGTAGACCCCTGTAGAGCCTTTCTCTCTCCCTGTTGACCTTTAGGGCAGATAATTGGCAAGATTTCTGGAACAGAAAGGAGAAATACCTCTAATGTCCACATTCCTTCTGATCCTTTACCATGACAGCCGGAAGTTCCTTCAAGGAGGCTGATGATGACTCTAGAATTCCAGAATGCTAGGCGGAGCCTGGTGGGCTGCCGTCTATGGGGTCGCACGGAGTTGGACACAACTGAAGTGACTTAGCAGCAGCAGCAGCAGCAGCAGCAGCAGCAGCAGTGCGGGAAGAGACCTGTTGGAAGAGTTCATTTCTCAGTCTCTCCCTTGCCACGTGGGGCCCAGAGGAGTGAGATGGCCCAGGAGTAATCTAACGTTGTATTGGTAACCAGGCATGCCCTATGTGCCAGGCCGTGTTCTGAGTGTTCTGTGTCTGCTGTGTTGTGGAAGACTTACAGCCATGCTGTGAAGTGGGTACTGTTACCATCCTTACTTTTTCAGAGGAGGAAGCTGATGGTCAGAGAATTGAAGAGATCTGCCTAGGCTCGCACAGTAATTGGTGAGCAGGGTATAGGCCAGGTGGCCTTAACTCCAGTCTGTCCTGGGCCTCGCTCCACTGTCTGGAAGCTTCTTCCGGTCCTCAGGCTGAATCCCTAGAGAGATAGGCTCCTTCGGCATAGTGAGCATTTGAATTGATAGATAGTTGGTGGTCTTGAAACCCTTGGCTTCCTGCAACCGAAGCCTTTGTCGGGGACAGTTTTGGGATAGTCCTCTTTTTTGTTTATTCTAAGATTTAAAAATCCCAGACGTGTTTTCATTGGGTTGTTGCTTTCCTTCTTTACACCTGAGAACTTGATGGTGGCGTGACTAGGTGAGCTGGTCTGCTTGGACCCTTTGTAGGAAAGAGGTGGGAGCAGGGTGACATGTGAAAGTGGTTATAAAACTGCTTTCTGAAACTTACAAAAATGACACGGAAGAGCTCTGGGTTAAAAGATGGCACACGTCATGTCTGTCAGGGCTGGGCCGAGATCTTTTTAAAGCATCCTTAAGAAAGCCAAGGGGGCAGAGCCTCATTAAGTCTTGACTGGGGGCGATAACCTGCAGCCATGATTTGTAAGAAAGTGTCTCTACCAGGGAAGGGGGATCCCCCACTTTTTTTTGAGAGTAATTTGTGTGTGTGTGTATGTGTGGAATGGAAGCCTCCTAAGAATTTGTAGAAAAATATACCTGAAAGTTTGTGTTCATTATGTGTTTTGCCAACTTGAGTACTTTAAATCAAAGCACAGCAACCTCCACCCCTTCTCAGTTACTTCCACCTTATCACGCCCACTTCTCTTTTCTGTCTGTCCTGCTCTGTCTCCTCGTGTTTTGAAGGTTCCTTCGCCCTGTGGTCCTCCCACGCTGCAGCGCCCCCCAACCTGCCAGAGGCCCCCTGACGTTGCACCCTCTTAGTTCTGAGAACCTGCAGACTTGCTTGAAGACCCCTTATGAGGGTTAGTGATTCTTTTGGTTTTCAGTTACCCGTCTTTCCTTTTTGCCCCTCTTCCCTTTTTTAGCTTTTATTTTGAGGTAAGTCACATTTGTAGGAAAGTTACAAGACTAATACAGAGAAATCCCATCTACCTTTTACTCATCAATTTTTAACATTTTACTCTTGAGTTCATCTGTGAGTCTGTCTGTCTACAGCATGTTTTCCCTGAATCATTTGCAATTAGGCTGCATACATCCTGCCCCTTTAGTCCTTAGTATCTCCAAGTCCTTAGTATCATGTGCATTTCCTGGGAACAAGGTTTTTCTTTTATACACCCCAGTGCAGTCATCACTATCAGGATTGTTAACTTGGAAGCGGTACTTTCACCTACAGTCCATGTTTTAATTTTGTCTACTGTCCTAATAGCATCTGTGTAGTAATCTTCTTTCCTTTGTTGCAGTATCCCGTCTGGAACTTCTATGTTGCTTGTAGCTGCCTTGAAACTCTTTTTCAGTCTGTAAGATTTGACTGTATATGAGTCATGTTAACTTTTCTCTTTGAATAATCACACCACAGTAAGAGTCAGTGTATGCTTTCACTGCGCTGTGGTTTTGATAAAGTAGATCTTAAATAGGGCCCTGTCTCTGAAGAGAACGTTTTACATGGAGTGAGGTGGGGTGAGTGGGTAGGTGGAGCTGTAGCTTGTGTATCAGCACAGCAGGCATTCTTTGTGCAGAGATAGGTAAGTCAGTTGCTAACATTCATCATATTTTAATGGCATTTTCTTTAATGCCAGTTTAAAGTTGTTAATTTAAAAAAAGTAGATAAAATACTTTGAAAGAGACATGATGTCATCCATGGAGCTTGCTGGAGAAATGAGTAACTTTTCTGATTTGTCCTTAGGTACAGCTCTGGTAGGTCTGGAATTGCTTATCCATGTAAAACCACACAAGTATCTTTAGACTAATTGTCTACTTGAGGGTGGTATTACAATATGTTCCCTTGAAAGATGGGAAAACTAAGGCTTTGAGCGTTGGAATAATTTACCCATCGTGTTTCACAGCTAGTCAAAAGCAGGAGAGGGATATGAGCTCGGCTCTCCCTGAACAGTGCCAGACTTTATGTAGTTCCGCTTTACTGGAAAGAGTAAATTGGATCCTGTTTGTTCTCAAACAGGATCCTGTTTGCCATTAAAATATGATGAATTTTAGCAAACTGATAATTTGTAGCGGCTGGCCGGCTATTCCACAAGGTGAAAGATTCTGAGGCTTACTGGACGTTGGGGAAATGAATGCTGGGGTTGATAAGCAGTGCCTGTCTTACGAACATCAATAGAGGAGTGAAGGGTATCCATGCCTCAGATTGATAATCTAGAGTTAACCTCCATATAATAGTGATGTTGATCTATCACTATTAAAAACCTGTCATATGCTGAAACCTGACTATATTATCTCTAATTCTCAAACAACTCTATAGTAAAGTGGTAGTGTTCTTGGTGTAGCTGGGATAACTGAGATGGAGTTTTGTTAAGAGGTGAACTTTTCTTTTTAGCATCACACAGCTTTAAACGTGTTTGGGTTTAGATTTGAGTTATTCTCACAAAAGCTTGCTTTCTTGATGTAAATCTGCGTTTATATGGGAAATATACCATATTATTTCCCTTTCTTAAATCAGAGCCTGCTGCTCAGCTGTCAGTAGTAGTACAAGGATATGAACAATATGGCATACTTTGAGATGTAGATTTTAGAAGTTGTTAACACCGTGGTAATAGTTCTACAGTTGTTTTGGATGGTGACAATAAGAAATCTGAGGAGAAATGGAATGTATTTCCATTACTGTTTTGACGTTTCTTTCAGACCTAATTTACTCTTGAAATAAAAATACATATATACACACTTTGATTTGTTCATAAAATCATTGTTTGCTAAATTAAATTCAGAAGCGTAGTTGAGTCGGACAGTAATTTACTCACTGAATTGACTTACAGGTTGCTAAACTTGAGGATATTAGGCAAATGATAGGTTTTGCCAATTTATAAAAATCAGGTAAAAACCAGGGAACCAAAACAGCCTTATTTTCTGGACATATATTCTGTTGTGCCCAGGTGATAGCTACCGGTGGGTTTGATGTCTGTTGTCCTCACCTCCCTATTCCTTTTCCTGTGGGGCAGTCCAGCTGGGGACGTTTATTAGGGCTCCCTGGTAGCTCAGTTGGTGAAGAACCCGCCTGCAAGGCAGGAGACCTCAGTTTGATTCCTGGGTCGGGAAGATCCGCTGGAGAAGGGATAGGTTACCCACTCCAGTGTTCTTGGGCTTCCCTTGTGGCTCAGCTGGTAAAGAATCCGCCTGCAATGTGGGAGATCTGGGTTCGATCCCTGGGTTGGGAAGATCCCCTGGAGAAGGGAACAGCTATCCACTCCAGTATTCTGGCCTGGAGAATTCCACAGACTGTATAGGCCATGGAGTCTCAAAGAGTTGGACATGACTGAATGACTTTCACACATGAAGTCACCATAAAAATACTCTTGCAGGCTTTGACGCGTGCCGTGAAGGAGAAGCACAGTGGTTTTGGAGAGGGCTGCACCCCATGCTGGCGCTCAGGGAGGGTCCTCTGAGGACAGGGCTGTAGCACTGAGTCCTGCAGGAGAGCGGGGTTCCTTCTTCATGGAGGGAACCGCTCGGCTGAAGGCCATGTGGTGGGCAAATTTGTGGTTTTGCTAGAGGCCCACAGAAGCCAGTGTGGTCGGAGGAGGAGATTTCCTGGTGGCCGCAGTGATGTGTCCAGCTGACCAGACTTGGCGAGGGGGGTTGGCTGTGGTGGAAGGGAAGTGGGGAGTCGAGAGCATCCTGGACTCCACTGTGCATCTGGATGGGGGTGTGTTTCACTGAGAGCAGACACGGAAGGCATCCTAGCTATCCAGGCAGGGATGTTGGGTGGCAATTGGATATAGAACTCTGAGGCTGAGAGAAGTCAGCCAAGGGTGACACATTTGAGGGGCACAGACATGGGGCGGCAATGGAAGCTGTGGCTTATGTGTACTTGGGAAAGGTGTGCGATGGTGTGTCATTCTTGGCCTCTTGTACCTGTTGGCCGTCCGAGGCCTTTGGGCTGCGAGCGCCCTTGCTGTTTAACTGGCGGTGCGTGTTGAGGAGGTTGCTCTTTTCTCTGGTCAGCAAAAGCTCCTCATGCCAGGCATTGTACTGAGTGCTAGGTATGCAAAGATGAAGAAGGCAGAACGTCCACCTTTGATTAACAGGATGCTGCAGAGACAAGAAAGTAAATAGACTAAATTATTGAGTGATTTTTGCTCTGACTTCAGTTTGTTAAGAGGAAAAGCAAAAAGATATAGGAAATTATCACTATGTGATAAATCATGTGGTCCTTTATTTAATCAGGCCCCCAGCAACACCAGAGGTGAACACACTGTACGGTATTAAGTGTGAGCTTGATTGTACGGAGCTAAGTGTATCTGTAGGATTCACACCCGGGTTTGTCTGACTTAAGCCACCTCCCTTTCCCTTATACCTTTTTGTCTCATTCTAAGCATTTTTCTAAACTTTGGGCTGTATTAAACATTAGGAAAGATGGAGGAATTTGAAGTGGGCAAGAGGTTGTCACCCAAGGGCAGACAGGGACTTGTGCCTGCGTAGCAAGCGTAGTGAGTGAGTTGGAAGAGTGCTGTGGATGAATGGGAAGGATTTTCTTAAGGTTTCTAAAGAAGACCTTCTTGTAAGAATGGTGGTGCCTGGATTTATGTCACTTTATGAATGGCACTAGCAGTTAGCCAAGCCTCTGTCCTCTCCTTTGACCTCTTCAGTATTTTTATCAGTGCCGTGGAGGAAGGCATGAATGAAATGGTGTGCTGATTTAATTGGTGGTTGACGTCAAGATACGAAATGCAGTTAATATGTTAGATGTCAGGCCAGAATAGTGACCAGATACATGCAAAATGAAAATAGGCAGAGATAAAAACTTCTGCCACTAGGGTCAGCCTAACCAACTGTGTAAGAGTTAGGGGGAAGGGAGGGTTTAATCTCAACTGATGTGACGGATCAGGGGTGCAATGGGCCTGTCAGTGACAGGTCTGAGGCCAGGTTTGTACTCATGTAGGATCTGGAAGAGAAGCAAGTTCCTTCCCATAATATGTTTCATGTTAAGGGGGTTCAGAATCGGCATATTTTGCTCAGAAAAGGGAAATAGATACAGCTATCTTCAAATATTCTTCAAAAGGATCAAAGTTAAAAACAGTGGGTTGAAATTATAAGGCACAGATTTTTATTCTCTGGAAGGAAGAAATTAATAACATTCATGGTTGCAGACACTAGGGGTTCATACATTCATCATGTATGGATCAGTGGGGCTGTTTTCAGTTCTACCATTCTGTGTTTCACTGACAAATCTTTTATCAGGGTGCCTTAAGAGCCGTGATCAAATGATAATGTATAAAGTGCTTTGGAAATGCAGAGTAGGTGTTGGTCATCATATGGTGATGCCAATCAGGACAGGCTTTTGATGGGTTTCTAGAGGATGTTACACGAACCTTTGACACCGTATGCTAAATATGCGATATATATACATCCTGGATGTATTTTTTTTTTAAGTATTCTGAGAGTTAAGAACCGTTGGTAATAATTGTCACTTTTTATTGGTAGTTTATGGAAATTACTTTATGCATAGGTAACAACATATTACTATTTCATTTCTAATCTTAATGATTCTGAAAAGTAAGAACCCAGTGATATTTTAGATTTGGGATACGTGGGTGTGTGTACAGAATTGTTGCAGATACTGGTTAGTCAGTCTTACTTTTTATTTTCGAGAGCACTTATGTGGCCAGTCCTCATCCCCAGGAGTCATGAGGCACTGTGACCATCCTAAGTCACCTGTGCTGTTTGCTGAGTGTGCGTGCTCGGTCAGCTCAGACGGTGAAGAGTTTGCCTACAGTGCAGGTGACCCAGGAATCAAACCTGAAGATCAAACCCAGGGAAGATCCCCTGAAGAAGGGAATGGCTACCCACTCCAGTATTCTTGCCTGGAGAACTCCATGGACAGAGGAGCCTTGGTGGGCTACAGTCAACAGGGTTGCAGAGTCGGACACGGCTAAGCACGCATGCTGTATGCTGAGTGAGACACAAAAGGGGCAAAGCATGGACATGGCCGTTTTAGTCTCCTTGGGAGTTAACTAACATAGGAAAAATGGGAAAAAAAAACACATGGCACATGAGTTAAATATCAATATAAGGCAGCCCAGAAGTCGGTTACAACCTGCATAGGAAAGATTCCAGCAGGTCCCAAAGATAGTGTTCCTGGGCGTGGTGCCGGGGCAGCTCTCTGGTCCTTGAACCCGGGCTTGTGTGAACTTGGGGTTAGACAGGCGAAGGAGAGAGTGGGAGCATCCTCCTGCTGCTTTGTGCTGAAAGTTAGCGTGTGGGTGCGGGGATGGAGGAGGCCCAGTGTGGGACAGCTGTGTCCCTTCCACCCCCACCCCACCCCCACAGCAGGCCACGGTAGTGTTTGCAGGATGCCTGGGAAAAAACAGAGGCATTTTATAGTTATATTTAGACATCATCACAGAAAAGTCCACATAGATTGCTTCATGATGTGACAGCCTCTACTTACAGTCCTTGCTGGCCGGCCCTGATCGTTATCAGCTGAGTTTTCACACAGCTGTAATTCATGCGCATCACTCTTTAAACAGTTGACATTGTTTTATATGTACTTTTCCACATCCCTGTCCATTCCACTATGCCAATATATTATGGCCCGTTCCTTTAGAGCCTTTTAGTCCCAATTCCATTTTCATTATAATCATGAGACAGGTATTCTTTCTTGCATTTGGTGAGTGATAAAACTTAAGAAATGAACACCAGATTTAGAGTTAGTAAGTGGTGGATCAGGGTGTGGACCCTCTCTGTGCCTACAGCCCATGCTTTCCCCCTTCGATATTGAAAGTCATGTAGCTGCAGACAAATGCAGATAAATAGCACCACTTCTCCATTTGAGAGTGTCATGGTTGGAACAAGATATATTTTTTAAAGCTTTGCTTTCAAGCTTCCTATCGCATTACCCTTCAGAAAGAGTTTACCACTGCTTTATACATACTAGTTCAAATAATCATTTACTCAACGTTGGGTTTTATTATTTTTGCCATTTCATATGTAATGGACTATTCAAAATTTTTCTTCAGTTGATGGTAAGAACGTTTTTCCAAATAATGATTCTAAAGGGGGACAGTTTTTCTTTCGTTGAGCTCTTGTTTAATCCTGATATATAGATGTGATTATAGATGAAGATACAGTTTTCTTTCTGTGGGTTTTTTAGTGTCTTTCTTTAATTTGTAGTTTAAGGAATTTGGCTGAAAAAATTGTGAAATGTTATATTCATAAAGAAACTACTAATAAGCTATCCCCTTAACTTGGTATTTAGGAGTGAAAACTGTTCCCTGGTGGCTCAGATGGTAAAGCGTCTGCCTACAATGCTGGAGACCCAGGTTCAATCCCTGGTTCGGGAAGATCCCTGGAGAAGGAAATGGCAACCCACTCCAGGATTCTTGCTTCAACATCCCATGGATGGAGGAGCCTGTTAGGCTACAGTCCATGGGGTCGCAAAGAGTTGGACACGACTGAGCGACTTCACCTTCACTGTTAACATAGATATCTTTATTATAAATACTTGGGTGGGTAGGCATACTCTGAAAGAGTGATAATGAGGGAGTATCTAAGTATAAAAAACATCAAACTTCTCTAAAGGCTACTAAAATATATATAGGGACTTGTTCTTGGATAATCTTTAAAGGATAGTTCGATTTCCAGACCAGCCTCTGAAAACCTATTTAACCTATAGTACAACCTAACTATGCTAACCTAATATGTCCAAAATCGATATTTAAATATATATTTAAAAGATATATCTTTTACTCCTCATTTAGTATTTCTGGGGATAGGGAACTTTCTGAGGTTTTGGAGGAAGTAGGCAACAGTGGCAGCTTCCCAGAAGATCTAGGAAAGGGTGTGTGTGTGAGAGAGAGAGAGAGATGTATAACTCATAGATACATAGCTACATATCTAAATACATACATATCTGAAAACTTATTTGAATAAGAAGAATTTACAAGAAAGTCTAGTCAGGTAATAAAATTCATCAGAAGCTGAGTAACTAAACTAGTTATTTTAAGACCTCTTTGAACATGGGCTGTATATACTGTGACTTTAAAAGCACTTATTTCACAGAATTGAAGTCCACACTGCAGCAATTGTGAAATGGTACCTAGAACAGAAAAATGTGATTGGAATAACATATTTAGAGAAATAGTTGAGGACTGTTCTTTATGTGGGTGTCTCTGCTGCTGCTGCTGCTAGGTCGCTTCAGTCGTGTCTGACTCTCTGCGGCTCCATAGACGGCAGCCCACTAGGCTCCTCTGTTGCTGGGATTCTCCGGGCAAGAACACTGGAGTGGGTTGCCATTTCCTTCTCCAATGCGTGAAAGTGAAGTTGCCTGACTCTTAGCAACCCCATGGACTGCAGCCTACCAGGCTCCTCTGTCCATGGGATTTTCCAGGCAAGAGCACTGGAGTGGGGTGCTATTGCCTTCTCCAGTGGGTGTCTCTAGTATAACATAAATTATATGTGAGAATTGAAAATGGTGATACTTTGAAATACTTCTTTCAATAGAAGGATAGATAATGAGAATACAATGGTTTTGCATTAGATGTGACTACGAGCAGTGAGTTGTTTTTTTGGAAAAGCCTTCGATTTGATTTGGGTTTTAGTTTCTTTAAGGAGAGAGTAAGTAGTACAAAGCAGAGGTTAAGATCCTGCAGTGGTACATATTTAGTGTTAAAAATAGCGAAAGTACACAGCAGGATGAATTTAAATTGTGGATGAATATTTAATAATAGGCCATAAGGAGAGAAGGTTAAAATTAAATAATTTGCACTGTGTAAGTATCTGTTTTCATATCTGAAGTCTCACTGAAAGGCATCTGATGCATTTTGAGAGGTAGAGATAATCTGTGTATTTCATGCTTTTGATTTTCAGAAATCTCAGGGTTAAGCTAACATTTTGACATGGGTGCAGATTAACTGAATTTTAAGTAGGGCTGTGAGAGTTTATGGCACTGATGAGAAAGATATTACAAAACAATTTCAGTCGCTGATAAGATGAATTTGCTGCACTGTTATCTATAGCATTAAAATATAGACATTCCAATCATTTTCCCATTTAAAATTTCTGCTTTAATTAAGCCTTTTTGGGTCGTGCACTGTTTAAAGTCAAATGAGCAGACCTTTCCTATGCCCTGTCTAATTCAGATTGAATGTGAAGATAGGGCTGTCTTGGGCCCCATATTGGAAATTTAGCCTGAAATCTGATTTACTCAGCCTCTCTGTGGGCTGTTCATTCACTCTGCAGATTCTAGCATCCCCAGCTCAGCCTCGATTTTCACACTTCCACAGAAAGTTTTATTTTACCTTTTGACAGTAAGTGTGGAAAATCTTTACATTTTGTTGTTCTTAGGCATAAATTCTAACTTGAAGCATTCTGAGAAAACTTAATTCTTACTTTTCAATTTTAGTTTCATTACACGAGGTCATCATATGTGTATATGTGTGGAATTGTGACGTCAGCACCATTTGTGACATCAGTATATTGTTTGAGCAATTTCTGTCATTCTAAGTAAACATTTTTCTTGACTGGTGAAAGTAACACAGTTAAAATTCCATGAAATTGTGAGTTTCGAGCAAAATCATTTGGCCTACACATATTTTCATTCTGGTGAGATCAATTCCTGGCAAATTTCTATGAAGCCCTCAGGACAGAGTCAGCTGTTTCTATAGGAAGGCTTTGTTAAAACTGAGACCTACCTGGATGCTCCACCTCACAATGCCTTTAGGATGTCCGCTGGGTTGCACTGTAATCTTTGTCCAGTGTGTCCTCCTTCAGTAACCTGGTCACCTCTCTTGGACAGCCGTCAACACATGTCCACTCTGCCTCCAGTGCCTTGCACCATGCACACGGTAGACCCTTAGTCAATGTGTAATGAGTGGATTACTCAAGGCATTGCAGTGAGCACCAGAGCACCTACCGCTAAGAAGGCGGGATGGCAGAGATCATGGGCAGCCGTGTGTGTGGGGCAGGAGCGTGTGGGGAAGGAGTCCTGGTGGTTCGTGTAGCCTTGCATGCTTGGGGTGTAGGGTCTGTACTCCTGGCTCCCCCTCACCTGCTGTTTGCACTCAGCTCCTGGTCTTTTGGCACTGCCCTCATCTCTGCCATGAGCCTGCCCTTGCCCAGGGCAGCAGTGAACCGCCCTATCATCAGTGGAGCGTCAGGTGCAGCCCACGCGTTAGCCCTCACCTGTTGGCCACCTGGGCTGCAGTCGGCGTGTGTCTCCACCTGCTCCCTTCTCCGAAGCACCACTCTCTCCAACTCCATGTTCTGGCCATTCCTCTGGCCTTGCCGGGGCTTCTTTTTTCCTTCTTACTTAAGGGATGTCAGTCTCTTGAATTTTGTCTTCTACCTGTTGTGCTCTTTGTACATATTCTCTCGGGGTAGCTCCTTGGGTTTTTCTGCTTTGTATTGCTGAAGACATCCAGGGTTATTGAGGGTGTGCTGTGTGCCAGGTGTGACTTGTGTCCTGCAGGTCCAGTGTGAGTGAGCAGAACGGAAATCGCTGCCCTCCAAGAGCGCCTGTCCTCGGTCTCCCACTTCCCTACTTATGATTCGAGGGCAGACCTGACTCCCCAGGCTGGAACGCATCGTGGCACTTCTGATATTGTCACCTGGACTTCCTATTGGAACTGCAGTTTTAACATGCGGAAGAGTGAAGGTCCCCACCCTGCAGGGAGGGTGGGTCTGCTTCTACTCCGGCGTGCTGCTGGCTCAACCGGTGTCTTACCTGTTAAGCCACCCTTGCCGCCTGTCTTCTATCACTCCCAGGTCGAATTGCGATTCCATCCTCTTCCTTGAATCTGAGCGTGCTTTCTCCCACCACCGCTAACGACCCAGGACCTCGGCTCAGCGGCCTGCTGGGGCAGTCCAGCCTAGCTCCAGGCTGCTGCTGGGGGCGCTATCCTTCCGAAAGGCGGATGTGACTGTAACTCGCTGTTAAAAGCACTCAGTGGTTCCCCCCAAGATGCAACTGGAAGCCTTTCAAGTGTCGAGTGAGGCTCACCCACCTACTGGCCTCGGCCCGCTCCAGCTGCTGCTTTGCTTCGCTGGGGTCTAAGCTGCTTCTGTTTCCTTGCACGTGCCAGGCAGTTCATCATTTCATGGAGCCTGTGCTCGATGCCTGATGTTTCTCCTGCTTGGGGGTACTCTGTGCCCTGGCCCTCCCCACCTTGAATGTGGCTTCTTCTGTCAACCCTGCTAATCTTTGAACCTTCCTGAGAGACCCCGTGTCCTCCGTGTGGCCCACAGTTGGGCCTCAGAGTCTGGCTCACAGTTGGCATCAGCATGTGGTTCTGGAAGGATAGAAATATCTGTGGGTCTTTGTAGCACCGTGATGAGGGACTTCCCCTGCCGCCGCCCGGGCTGAGGCTCCAGTTTGGCCCTTCTGAATGGCCTTTGCTCTGAAGCCCATGAGCTGACTCACCAAGCCAAAAATAAAACTCAAAAGTCCAGTTTTGAACTGGTTATGTTTGGTAAGAGCCTTACTTGCATTGAGAAGGTGGCTTGTGACTCACAGTCTGGGTGCTTATTCATGTCACTAGTGATCTTTGAAAAGTTTTGCCCCAGACATTCTGTGTTATCTGAAATCTATCCTTTCACTTTCTAATGAGCACTCAGACACATTAATGTTTGATCAGGACTTGCAGACTCAGGTCTAAAATAAGGTAATTGTTCTAAGAATACTTTGAAGTCAGGAAGGGTTCCTAACCACTCACTATACTTTGCTTTTGTTACTGGGAAGCTGAAAGAGCTGGGTGACGTTAACTATCATGCCCGCTTCCTGTGTGCATGGTAGAATTTTAGATGAATGCAAAATCTTTCAATATATTGTTTGTTCCAGATCCCTTTTAATTATTAAAGCCTTGCTAAAAGTTAAAAAATGTTTTGTATCCACATTTTTTTTTTCCTTAAATGTTTTTCTGGGTTTTGTCAGGTCGTTGTTTTTCGTATTTCACAAGTAAGGAGAGTTGCATTTTTAATATGTATGATAGCATAATAGACATTTCTGTCTCTGCAATAATGAAGTAATAAGCCTACATCTTCTTTTACTTCTTCACAGGGCAGCCCAATGGATCCCATGGTGATGAAGAGACCCCAGCTGTATGGCATGGGCAGTAACCCTCATTCTCAGCCACAGCAGAGCAGCCCTTACCCTGGAGGTTCCTACGGCCCCCCAGGCCCGCAGCGGTATCCCATCGGCATTCAAGGTCGGCCCCCGGGGGCCATGGGAGGCATGCAGTACCCTCAGCAGCAGGTTTGTGCTAGTTTTCGCTCCACTTCCTCCCACGTTTGCTCCTAGTGTCGTCTTTGTCTTTTCCTGTCTACTGAAGGTTAGTTTTGAGACAGTTGGGAAGCATTTCACGGATTTTCTGCTTTTTAAAAATTTTCATAGTTTCTTGAAATGATCACAGGTACAACTGTTTCCCATCTCTTTTAAAAGCAGGAAAAGTGAGCTTCTTAGAACAAAGTGGACACAGTTCCTGTTCTATTTGAAAGATTGACCGTGTCACCGTTGTGCAGCAAATTATATAGATCGGAGCCCCGAAGTGAACTTGGCTTTCTAATATTTCTGATGGCAGACAGTGTCAGATTTTGAGCTGTGAATAAACTTCTTAAGGTGAAGTTTTAAGTTATTTAAAGGTTTTTCTCATAAAGACGGCATCAGCTTAAGTTTTCTTTAGTCTGCCCAAAAGTTATTTTGCTTTTATTTCTTCTGTGTCTTTTGAAACAGCTTTCTGTGTTTCTTGTAAGAGAGTTTCATGTGTATCACTTCTCTTAGGTTTGATGAGTTTTGTGTTTTTACATAAAACAAGCAAAAAAGACTTTCTGCTCTTAAAAAAAAAATTCTCCTTTTTCTCTAGAATCAAATAGTTGGAGTTACCTTAAATGACCATCTACCTTCTGGCAGTAGTAAGCCCTCAGTCTCTTGCACCCTGGAGAGTGTATTCTTGTAATGTTGGCCTGAGGAGATGCAGACTTGTTGCAGGTTTAGTTACTAGAAACACCAGAAAGGCTGACTTGTAAATTACCACACCAGGCCTTTCATCCAATAGGATACCAGTCTGATGCCCACCTTGGTGTTTTCCTGTTCCCAGATAGGTTATCCCAGAGGGCTACCAGCAGCCTGCTCCAGAGTCTCACAGTTGCTTTCTCTCAGGAAGTTTTTCTCTATGTTTGACCAAAAATCACTGTGGAAAAAACATAGAACTTTGGTTCTCTACAGTGGATGTATGCACTGTATCATACTTCATACACTCCATAGCTGTGTCTAAAGGATCACGGATAAGTTTCAGAGACTGAAAATTGTCTTTCCTCTTTATCTTAGTTTGTCCTTCAGTGACATTTTTATTTTAAGGCGGTTGTAGGGGAAGATAGAAGCAGTTCAGCCTTTGAATCCCAGCTGTTGGTTCTTTAAGTGGTCTTCTTGTTAGAAGTTCTGACCCCTTGTTTATTAAATATGGTATGTGAGTCACTCAGTTGTGTCCGACTCTTTGCAACCCCATGGACTGTAGCCCACCAGGCTCCTCTGTCCATGGAGTTCTCCAGGCAAGAACACTGGAGTGGGTAGCCATTCCCTTCTCCAGGGGATCGTCCCGAACCAGGGATTGAACCCGGGTCTCCTGCACTGCAGGCAGATTCTTTACCATCTGAGCCACCAGAGATTGGCCTCTCAGAATTCTAGCAGTCGCATACTTAATTGTACTTGTAATATTTTTTTTGAACATTACTCCTTTCTTCTAGTAATATTTTGCCACCTAGAGTAAAACTCTTCAGTTGAGACTGCTAATTATGAGGAGATAATTTGTAAATGATTGAAAAGTCAGATGAGAGCTGTAATTTTTTTCCCCTTCTCTCCCTTCTATTTTTTTAAGTTTTAAAGCTAATTTCCCCATAGATGAGGGGAAGAAGGCCCAGGCAGGCAGCTGCTCAGGTCCTTATCACCAGCTGGTTCGGGGCTGACAGTTCTGTGTGGGACTCTGGCCACAGGGAGTGAGCAGGGGCAGTGGGGCAGCAGGGGAGTGGAGGCCGCCGCTCCCTCTCCATGTACCTTCCTTTCCGCCATGTTTCCCCAAAGGGAAATTTGGAGAATCATTTCAAAAGGAGCTCTTCACGGCAAGCTACCGGATGAACCTTTTCCTCTGAATGAGTTAAAGTCTTTTTTTTTTTTTTAGATTAATTAATTTATTTTAATTGGAGGATAATTACAGTATTACAATGGATTTTTGCCATATATCAACATGAATCCGCCACAGGTATACATGTGTCCCCTCCATCCTGACCCCCCCTCCCTACCCCACATCCCTCCAAGTTATCACAGAGCACCAGCTTTGGGTGCATTGTGTCATATGTCAGACTCACACTGGTTCTTCTACATATGGTGATGGATATGTCTCAGTACTACGCTCTCGAATCATCCCACCTTCTCCTTCTCCCACTCAGTCCAAAAGTCTGTTCTTGCTGTTTGTGTCTCCTTTGCTGCCCTGCATGCAGGCTTGTTGGTACCATCTTTCTAGATTCCATGTATATGTATTAATATACGGTATCTGTCTTTCTCTTTCTTGAATGAGTTAAAGTCTTGTTAGAAGTTTAAGACGTTGGCTTATTTTGCAATCCCAGAGTGGGAGTCTTAACATTCTTCACAAGTGTGAAGAATGATTACCTGGGAATATTTTTTTTCATTGTTTTCTTCCCACATACATAAGGCTAAAAGTGGAGGACGTACACAGTCATATAGAATGACCACAGTTTGCTTTTTTGTTTCATTTAATCCCCATGGTTCTTATATGCTTTTGAAATCCAGTAACTCTTGTATTTATTTGAAGGGACAAATTGCTGAAGATTACTCACCAATGTTTTAGCAAATTTTTAATTAAGATTTTAGATTAGATATTTTACTGCTAACCAAAAAAAAAAAAGAAAAAGCCTAATTCTATTTAAGCACAACTCTTTCTGATAATGAAAGGAAAATAGGGTATCTGGTAAGAAACTGAATGCCCTGGCTATCAAACTTCCATATTTGGGAGTTTAATCATAATTGAAAGTTCTAAATAATCTGTATTGCTCTTTTACTTTTTCATTTAGTTATAATGTAGCCTTGAAATGACATATCTTCTTTTGAAATCTAAAAGGCTAAAAAGCACTGCTAATGCAGTTTTGAGTGTGTGTAACATTTTAAAGGGGAGTCATAGGGCATACTACTGAGTTCATGTGATCAGGCAGGTGTAGGCTAATTAATAGCTTTGGAAAGGAAAAAAAAATGGTGTAGTTTTTGGTGAAGGTTATTAGAGCACATTTATTTTGTTAGCTTTAGTCTGTGTTTGGCGAGGAATAGTCAGTGAGTTGCTTTATTTGTGAATTTGGGGTAATTATAACTTTGGTCTGCAAACAAGGTCCTGGCACAGTGATTGGCTGCTGGTCCTATCCGTCTTCTCTTAGGCTAAGGCAATTGGCCAAGGATTGTTGTGATCATGACTGCTGGTGTTCTTCTGGGAAAAAGTTGGAAGATAATGATGACATTGAGTTTTTATTGAGTGGACATCACCACTTAGGCATGGCTTTACTTTGGACGACCTCCAAAGCTTTCTGTGCTTGGTTTGTGAACCTCTAATGAGCTGAATCCAGTTCATTTAATATTGCTCATATATTTCTGCAAAGGATTAAAATGCAGGAATTCAAGTTTGTAAATTGAGTCGCCCACTTACCAGCTGAGTGGTAAGTTGTCTTTGGCTCAGGGGTCACAGTTTTGATTCCTGGCTGGCATTCTCTTCCTGTGATAGGAATTTTAAATGAGTATGTGTTCGAAAGAATCACAGTGCGTATATGAAATTTAACATGCTGAGTATCACTGCTTATTTTTTTTATCTCTGAGAGTCAGGGGGAACTGGTCACTGACTGTTGGATTTTAGTAACCTAGTGATTCTTGATTTGTATGGTGATAATTTTATTTTTGAAATATACTCATGACTGGGTCTTTGAAGCATGACGTGATAATAGTACATCATTTTGGTATTTATTAACTGGAACTAGACTTGTGGTCTTTCACTTGCTGATTCTTTCACATCATCAGGCAAACACATAGCTAAACAGATTAGTTTTGCACCGTGCTCTGGAAACTAGTCTACTTGGGTTTTTATTCAGCTGAGAGGGGAAATGAATTTTCTATGCCTCTGTGAAGAATGTTCTGCCTCTAGGCTCCTGGAATTCAAACCTGGGGATGGTTAACAGAAGTACACTGGTTGATTTCATCTGATACAGAGCCACATAGAGGATATATAATCTGTAAGGCTGCTAGAATCTGCTTCTGTTTTTTTAAACTTAGACACCAATGTGTCCTTTGCGGGATCAGGGATGTGGGTAAGCAAATGTTTTATTTCATTTTTCTTGTCCTTTGTGATTGTAAATGTATACATAGGCCTATGCTGACTTGCTCTAAAAAAGATTTTTCATAGAAATAGCACCAAGAAGAAATAGGTTACAGAAGCAAAGTTATATTTATTTGTGTCAAGCAGATTTCAGTGATGTTGTCTGAGATTTTTCCCAAGTTATCAAGGGTTAATTGAATTGATATTTTAACTCTCTGTCTTGTCGCAGATGTTTATATAACCTGATACCTGTTGGAATTGTAAAACCAACCCTGGAATTATAAAACAGGGAAAGAGGAAGAGGGCAGAGTGGGGATTTTTTAAGTTCATGAGTGGTTTTGTAATGGGAAAACATGACTTTTTAGTTTTTAAAAATACATGTGTATTGTTAAGCCCTTTACAACAGCAAGAATATGGACCATGGCAAAATTAAATAGAATTTGTTATTTTTGTTAAGGTGACCCATTTGCACTTACCACTTTCAATCTAAATAACAACTGAATTTAAAACTGAGGTTGTTTTGAAAAAGACTTTAAAAATGAACAGATGTTTTAATTTGTGTCTTTATCTTCTACACCCTCTGGATATGTATTTTGCTATGTGTTTTTGGAGTAAAGTATTTGTTTCAGAACGTAAGCATTTTATTTGGTACCATCCTAACAGCCAAAACACTTCTTCCAGTGCAAATGTTTATTTTGGCAGCAGATGTTTCTAAAAGGAGACAAACATTACAATTGTTTGGCTAAAATAAATGTTTTCTTTGGGGTTATTAAGGAGCCAAGTGAGTTCTAGGATTCCCACCTGTGTTACTTTGTATTGTTAGTCTATTCTGGGAAAAAAATTGCTTTTTAAAATATAGTTAAAATCAAAACATACTTTTAACTATATTTTTAAAAAATACAGTTTGATATAGTTTAAACAATGTTTCTGAAAAGTTAGGAAGAATGGAGTGATGAGGACTGGTAAAATTCTTAAAAATTCCAGTTTTTTGACATGAAATGTTCATTTATAGTTAGTCTCTGAATCCTAAGCATGAATTCAGTGTGCTCATTCACTTCAGTCGTGTCCGACTCTTTGCCACCCTATGGACTCTAGTCAGGGCTTCATTTTGCTTTTCTCTCTAAAGAGCATGCTGCTGCTGCTGCTAAGTCGCTTCAGTCGTGTCCGACTCTGTGCGACCCCACAGACGGCAGCCCATGAGGCTCCCCCCGTCCCTGGGATTCTCCAGGCAAGAACACTGGAGTGGGTTGCCATTTCCTTCTCCCATGCATGAAAGTGAAAAGTGAAAGTGAAGTCGCTCAGTTGTGTCCGACTCTTAGCGACCCCATGGACTGCGGCCCACCAGGCTCTTCCGTCCATGGGATTTTCCAGGCAAGAGTGCTGGAGTGGATTGCCATTGCCTTCTCCGTCTAAAGAGCATAGACCTCCTATATAAGGAGCATAATAGGGTGTGATAGGATGAGAAAGGAAGGCTTGACCGTGAAGTAGATGAAGGCTTAGCATAATGGAGAGGAATGGGTGCCTAGTGTCTGTTTTACATTCAGAGTCTTAATTTTTTTTGATAGTTCATATTCACTCAGAGACACCTACCTGGACAAATTATACTGTAGTTTAGCTGCTGAGTCCTGTCTGACTCTTTGAGACCCCATGGACTGTAGCCCGCCAGGCTCCTCTGTCCATGAGATCTCCCAAGCAAGAATACTGGAGTGTGTTGCCATTTCCTTCTCCAGGGGAGCTTCTCTATCCAGAGATAGAACCTGTGTCTCCTGCATTGGCAGGTGGATTCTTTACTGCTGAGCCATCAGAGAATCCCCAAGTGATCCACAGATTAATGTAATTTCTCTAAAAGTCCCACAAGATGTTTTTAAAATATAGACAAGCACATGATAAAATTTATACAGAAAACCAAAGGAAAAATGGACATGGGAAGCTAAATCATTTTTAGGAAGTATAAAGAAAATAGAATTACATATATTAAACATGCATTTTATGTGTGTAGATATATACACATATAAACACACATCAATAAAAGAAGGTAAACTTTGAAACTAGTGAAATAGTGATGCTTTGAGATTTCTTTTGCTCTCTTACCCACAGCATTTTTATATATGCATGTTTTGTACTAAGAGACTCGGAGCCAAGCTGTTTTGCTTGTACACCTGAAATGTTTGGAACTCTTTCAGTGGATTGCAGATTTATATAAATAATGGCCTTTTGTTGGCCACATTTTGTCTTTATTTCCTCACTTGTTCTTCATCAGTGAATATGAAGGTATTTAAAGTTTACTAGCAAATACATTTACACCTCACATTTCTGCTTCCAAGGAGATAGCAGATGCTACTGTCTTTGATGCCAAAGTTCCCTGTAGATGGAGTTTTGTACCAAGAAAATATTTTTGAGAAGATCTGTAGGTATGGTAATTTTTATTTGTGCTTTAAAATTCAAATTTCTGGACTATATGGTTTTAGTTACTTCTTACATTGTAGTTAAATTTCAACATCTTCTAAAGCATTCAGTGTGACATTTTTAACAGAGGTATGTAAAAGAGATCATATTTTGTTGTTTATTCTCTAAGTCGTGTCTGATTCTTCACACCCCCATGAACTGCAGCATGCTTTGGTTAAATATAAAGTTTTAAATCTTTAGCTTTTTTCCTTAAAAATGAGGAAAGACATGGTTTTATGCTTGAAAGTTTAATGAGAAAATATGAAATGATTTCTCTTGTAGTTTGGAAAGCTACTTTTATATTAGGAAGTTTATACTGATACATATGTGTGTGTGTGTGTATTTTAAGTAGACGTTTACATTGTTCTAGAGATGCTAAACGTTCTATAGGTGTATAGTGCCTATTCTCTGCTGGTAGCTTATACCATTTTGTCATTTACATATGAATCTATTGTTTACAGATATAGACTTTAAACCTAAAATATCTGCTAAGCTTCTCTATTATACTTCTAGTTTTAGTTGTAAATCTCACGTATATGTTTTTGGTAGCATTATAATTACTTGAATATATTCTGTATAATTTTGGTTTGTTTGCTTTCATCAAAGAAACAAGTATGATATTTATGTGAAAATTTAAACTGTTAGTTCAGTTAGCACTAACAGTTGATAGCAGTAAAATCAGCCAACCACATTCCTTCACTGCTCCCTGAAAAACAAACAGCAGCAACAGAAACACCAGAAGATAAATTGAAAGTTAAAGTATGTGGCATAGCTTAGGCCATTGGTTCTCAACCACTGTCCTACAGTGCAAGAATTATACACGACTGAGTGAGTGCACGTTTGCGCATACACACACACACCCAACCTGCCCACCCTCCATTTAAAACCTCTCAGGATGTAGGCCCATATCAATTGCATCTGAATATAAGCACTTCCTGCTTTCCTGATTTTCTGAGCTCCACAGGTGACTCCCCTTTGCAGCTGAGGTGAACAACCGGGTGTCAGACAGAAACCCCAAAGCAGCTCCCTGGTGTGCACCTGTATTCGATGGGTGCTCCTTCTCTAGTCCTCTTCCAGTGAGTCAGAGACTCACCACTGCTGAAGGGTTAAAGAGCCAGGAGTTGGGACAGTTGAGTCCTTGTTGATTAAATGCTCCATCTGTGTGCAATATTGGAAAAATCTGTATCTCACTCTGCTCCTCCGCTAAGTGGTTCTGACTATAAGATCTCCCAGCTTGGGTTTTCCTTTTAAAATAATCATAAGTTAATGTCATTTTGTTTTAGTTTTGGATTTTGGAGTCTTTTCATTTCAAATAATCTTCTGAAATTTATGGGTTGATGCTTGACAGGTTGTATTAATGCAACTACTAAAGCAAATTCTTTAAAATTCTTTCTAAAGAAAGCTATATTTTCTTCAAAGATTAACAAATTGTTGTCATCAGTACAATAAATTATTTTCTAACTTTTTATAATGAAGATTTTCTCAGTGAATGTCTTACTTCTGAATATCTGATGTGTGTTAGATATGTAATTTTTTTTAATAAGTAGAAAATCTTAAGATTGAGATACTTGCTTTACTTGGAACCACAAAAAGAAGCAAAGAGAGCCAGTAATTACTTACACATTTTACACATTATAACTTCCTAAGTAGTTCTGAAAATAGTATATACTGTACAACATTGGGATAAGCTGTAGCAGTGAATTCTAAATAGAAATAATCAGTATTAAAAGGTTTGTTCTCTGCCATTCCTTTAACTCCTCTTTAACCTCCACGAAGAAGAGCTGGATGGCTTTGGTTTTTTTAAAGCAGGTTTTTTTCATAAGGGTAAAAGAAGTCTTTTATGCTCTGGGAAGAAAGTGAAATTCTTCCTGGTAAAAGAGTTGTTTATGGCAGTGTGATTATTTTTATATGCAGCACATTTATTAAGGCCATTTGCCCTTAGAGTTTTGAAACATCTGTAAAAGTTAAAACTGTAGTTGTGAATGGAACTAGAAAAAGACGTTAGTAGAAAGAGAGAAGAGAAGAAGGATTGGTGGGGGCGTGGAGGGAAGAGGGGACTCAGAGAAAGAGCAGGAAGCTGCAGGAGTCTTGTTTCTCTCAGCAAGGCCGTGGACGCCTCACTAGCGCGGGTTTCTCTGACCTCAAGAGGAACTCTCTGCATGAGCCAGGTGTTAGAAAGTTCCTGGACACTCTGGAGCTGGGATTTGAGTGTGGTTAGTGTGTACATGTAACATGAACATCCTTTGCCTACTAATAAAGCCCCAAACTCAAACTCCATAACAGACTACAGTAGCAGGCATTACCCAGCTTCCCATTTCCCAGATACTTTTTTTGTAGGGAAAAAAAAAATCTAGAAAACAGATTGCTCCAAAGATTTAGCCAAATTGGTCTCCCTTTATTGGTATTAAATCATTAAAAGTATACTTAAAAAAACAACTACCAAACACATCAGTAGAATTGGCTCTTCACGGTTAGTCAAAGGCACTGCCTTTGTTCTAAGAAACATCAAATGTTCAGAACCTCAAAGTAAGATGAGTAGCAATAGCAAAAAAAAAAAAAAAAAAAGGAATTAAAATGCAAAAAATCTATCCTTGCTGGGGTAATTAAGGTTTACTTAATGGCCCTGAGACTGAAAAAAAAAGTCTAGTTCTGCCTGGGTGGTTGTAGGAGCTAGTCCCAAGGAGGGCTGGGGAGATGTCTGCTGGGAAGGGAACATCAATTTGAGATGTACCACAGAAGAGACAGCCAAGCAGAGAGAGTTGCCAGCACTAAAAGCAAAAAGTTCCTTTCTCCTCTATTTCATCACCATCAGAGAGAGAGAGAACTGAAGGAGAGGTAAGGGTCAGACAACTGTTGGTCTGTGGGCTTTGGAATACTTTCATAAAACAGTCAGCCAGAAGGGGAACTTCCCTTTCCTGTCATTACTCTGCTGCTTTGAAATTTCCAATAAGATTTGAGATATCCCAATAACCTGGGTATTTGCATCTTTGGGGGTTCTTCCCAGCATTCTGAGCTTCATAAAGAAACATGACTTCCCTTCTCTGCTTCCCACCTGTATGTCCCTTGCCACTGGTCAGCATCTTGGAGATGAGAAGATCTCATTTCCTGGTAGGTGGCCAGATTTTGGTGGTTGGGGAGGGGAGAATTCCCTTCCATGTGCACTGAGCTGCCAGAGAGCTCCCTTGCTTGAGCGCTGTTGGCTCTGACTGAGCTCTCCCCCATTCCTCTTCCTTGCTGGCTTCAGAAATAAAGGGAGGAAGGAGGGGTAACTGGTCCCGTCTTCACAACATTAGGTGCATCTCAGCGCAAAAGCCTGAGAATGGCAGGTAGAGGACGTTTTACTCAAGGGTGCAGTGAGTCACAGAGTGATTACAGAATGAGCAATAAAGCAGAGGGATCTGGGGGGTGTTCAGTTCTGACCACTGCCGCCTGGAGCTGCAGAAGTGGGGCAGCCAGCAGCATCCAAGTCACACCAGCTGTGGTCAGTCCATCTGGACGAGTTTAAGTCCTCTGGCGGCATCCTAGCTGCAAGGGAGGCTGTGGGTTTGAGTTCTGAATTCAAAACTTGAGGGCAGAGCTTTTGGTGGTGAAATCTTTGTAGAGAACACTTGACAGTTCCAAAGGTTCTCCTGTGTAAAAAAAATATCCGCTCCCCCTCCTCCTACAGTCTTCCTGACTCAATAAATGGCAGCTTCGTGCTTCTGCTTTGCTTGCCCAGACCAAAACTTCACAGTCATCCTCTCTTCCTCAGCCTTTCAATCTGTTAAATAATCCCATTGCCCCTTCTTTTAAAATAGATCCAGGAACTGACTACTTCTCCCAGTCAAAACCTCGAGGGCTACCATCCTGGCCAAGCCCCCATCTCCCATTGGGATTATCACAGTGGACTCCAGAATGGTCCATTTAGAGGGTGCACTTGGCCTTGCCTTTGTGACTCCCCTCTTCCTTCAGGGTGCCTGAGGCTGCACTCCTACCTGCCACCCCTCAAAACTCCAAACCCCGGTCCTTCCACTATGTCTTTGTGTTGGTGGTTCCTTTGGCCAGGTCTTTTTTGTAAAGCACGCTATTTCTAGCTTTCTGTTCAAAGGCATGTTAATTTGAGATGCCCTTTCCGACTTATTCCAGTGAAGTCACACAGTCCTCCCATCGGGCTGCTCCTCTTCCTCTGTGGTGCACACCGTGCCCTCGGCGGTGCTCACCACTCCAGAGTACTCCTCCCCCTTGTTGGTGCTCACTGCACGCAGGCGCTGTTCCCCCTCAGTGCTCCTCCACCTCCGTGGAGCTCCCCACACTAGACTGCTCCTCCTCCGTGGTGCTGCTCCTCCTCGGTGCTGCTCCTCCTCTGTGGTGCTCCTCCTTCTCCGTGGTGCTCACTACCCGAGCTTGGCTGCTCTTGTTAGGACAGAATCTCCGGATCGCAGGGGCTGGTTTTTGCCCGGCTGTAGCCCGTCGTCTTCCCCAGTGACTCAGTGATAAGAAAAGCTCTGCCTGCCAATGCAAGAGACATGGGTTCGATCCTGGGTCAGGACGATTCCTCTGGAGAAGGAAATGGCAACCCACTCCAGTATTCTTGCCTGGGAAATCCCACGGACAGAGGTGCACTGCAGTCCACGGGGTCACAAAGAGCCAGACACGACTGAGCGACTATACAACAGCCAGCCCATCGTCTAGAGCAGTTCATGGCACTTCACAAATATTTTCAAACCCCTGGAGGGAAGAATTTGCGGAATTGTAGTAGCCTCCGGCCAGTGAAGACTGTGGACCCCAGTGCCGAGAGGTGCATGCGACGTTAGCAGCGCAGCTGCCACCTGAACTCGGCCCGGGGCGGAGGGGGGCTGGGGGGCGGGGTGGCATGCGCTCAGCGCCGCCTCCCTCGTGTCCGCCTGAGCTCAGGGCCCAGGTCCTTTGCTGACCGCGTCGGAAGCCTGCTGCCAGCCTTGGAGCTGTCCTCTTAAACCCTGCTTTTAGACTTCAGAGGAGGTTCCAGAGGCTGGTTTCCTGCTGTTGCTTACTGCACTGTATGTAGTGCGGGGTCTGCCCTCCTCTGGCTGGTGCGCACCCCGTGGACTGGGGTGTAGACCGCTGCTTCCTAACTGCAGGTGGGGTGCCGCCCTTCTGGATATCGGGGTGCTGAGTGTGCTGCTCCAACAGGGGCAGGCGAGCGGAGATTGTAGCTCAGAGCCAGACTGGTGCAGGTGTGATGCGAGCTCAGCTCTTCCCCTTAACCCTGCTCATCTGACAGGGCTTATTGAAGGATATACCTCCCCCCCACCCCCAAATAGTTAGGATGCCGTTTATAGAAAACAGACGTTTTCCGATAGGGATTTACTGCACCGCCGGAGGGAAGAGAATTCCTTCCCAGTGGAGGCAGAACTCTGCCCTGGGTGGTGGAAGTACGGGGGTTGCAAAGTGGTGGGGGGAACATTTTACATCCTCGCTTAGACGGGATTTGTGTAAAAGTCAGTGTTTATTCGTGGAAAAAAAGCCTTAACTGTGACATTTTCGTTCTCCCTAAGTGGAACTGATAAAAGTTGAACTCACTATTCTTAGTAGACGTGCTTTAAAGGGCCAGACCAGTTTTCTCAGAAGCTTAGCTTTCAGAAAGGCTGTCTTGTCCACAGAGATTTGGAACTGCAGCCTGTACACCCACTCTGTGCTGTGGCTTGTTCCGGGAAGCAGGAGGCTGGGGCTGCGCATAGAATGCAAGTACACTCGGAGTAAAGAAAGGTGATTTAGATGGAATTTAAAAAAATCATTGCCATGCGGTTTATTCTAGTTGAGGATGCATACTAGGTAAGAACATTTTCACTTTTAAGGAAGAGAAAGGTCAGGAGTCACTGGTCTTCCCCTGCCCCCAGTTAGCATCGTCATCTTCCTGTGCCCATTTTGCTGTGATCATCATGGGAGATGGTCACGAGGTGACAAGTAACAATCGTGGTGCAGTTATTATACTAAATACCTTTGCATTGTTCATTCGCTCAGTCGTGTCTAAATCTCTGTGACCCCATGGACTGCAGCATGTCAGGCTTCCCTGTCCTTCACCGTCTCTTGGAGCTTGCTCAAACTCATGTCCATTGACTTGGGTTAATTCTCGGCCATGCTTCTATTTATCTCCATTTAAAAATTGCTATTAATAACAATAGCTTGGGTTTCTCAGGTGGTGCTAGTGGTAAAGAACCTGCCTGCCAACGCAGGTGAGGTAAGAGACGTGGGTTTGATCCCTGGGTTGGGAAGATTGCCTGGAGGAGGGCATGGCACCCCACTCTAGTATTCTTGCCTGGAGAATCCCATGGACAGAGGAGCCTGGTGGGCTACAGTCCATAGGGTCGCAAAGAGTCGGACACGGCTGAAGCAACTTAGCATGCACCGTTTGTTAGGGCTGGTTCTCTGTCAGGCACTAGTTTTCTTGCTTCACATACGTTAACTCAGTCCTCATGGTGGCCTTTCAAGGTAGCTGTTAGGATCCTTAGTTTATAGATGAGGAAACAGAGGTGAGAGAGTTCATTCATTCATCAGGTTCAAATTGAGGTGTCTATTGAGCGGCACAGCACAGACTTCAGATTCTTGGCTCTTGAACTGTGGGCCCGTGCTGGCGGTACATTTTATGATACTGGTGAAACTGGAATGGTTCTCCTCACTGAGACTAGGGTTCATTTGAGTTCTTGAATAATCAGACATTATAGTTAAGGCAGCTTCATTTTGACATTGCATATTAGTTTCATGGAATGTCCTTTGTGAGTTTTATCAAGTTGAAAACCGAATGTTACCTCCCGTGTCTATCACACGTAGAATTTTTTTTTTTAATTTGAGGTCAAGTTCACATAACATTAAATTAACAGTTTTAAAGTGTACCATTCAGTGACAGTACATTCACACCATCACCTTTCTCTAATTCCAAAACATCTTTGTCATTGCCACAAGACCCATTAAGTGTCACTTCCTAGTTCCTCTTCCTCGGTCTCATCCCCATGACAGCCACTAACTTGCTTTCTGTCTCTGTGGATTTACCTGTTCTGAATATTTCATATAAATGGAAGCATACAGTATGGGTCCTTTTGTGTCTGCGATCTTTCAGGGATTGTCCCAGTGGTAGCATGTATAGGTGCTTCATTCTCTTTTTTTGTCTGAATGTTACTCCACTGTGTGGATAATACCACGTTTTATTTATCCATTCATCTGTTGATGGACATTGGGTCATTTCCACTTTTTAGCTATTATGTATAGTGCTATTATCAACATTTGTATACAAGTATTTATTTGAATGCCTCTTTTCAATTCTTCTGGATATATACCCAGGAGAAGAATTGCTAAGCCATATGGTAATTATATGTTAAACTCTTTTAAGGAGCTGCCAGACTGTTTTCACAGCAGTTGTACCATTTTACATTAGAATCGCAGGATTTTAGCCCTGATCTGCTATTTACTGAGGCCAGAGCGTCTTACCAAACCCCCTCCATATATCACACAGTTCTCATCAAATCTATGAGGGATGTAATACTACTTACTTTGCCTGTGGGGAGACAGGAGTGGTTAGGTAGCTTGCCTGAGGTCATACAAGCATTAGTTGAGAATTCCGCTTTTCCTTTAGATAGATGACCTTAAAGAGCACCTAGCCCAGGGTGTCTCTTGTGTCCCACTAGTGTTGGGCAAGAGCATTTTGGGTGGCATGTATATACAACATTCAGTAACACTGGATTGTATAGTAAGAATTCTCTTGTCCATTTTGTCTTTCTTTTGAACTGAGATGTGTTGAACACCGTTCCCAAACTTCATGGCCCCCCCCTTCCCTTTCTTCATTTTCTAAAAGAATAGGCCTCAGTCTAAAAGCCTTGGGCAGGCATCAGCATCCAGTTAGAAAGTAATCAAAGTATATTGTCTTTATAATACTTAGTTTTGTGATCTCCTGTTTATGATAAGTAATACTGGTTTTCTATTTATGGTAGTAAACACAAAGTTTTCTTTTAAAATAATTTGAATTAAAGTGATGACTGAAAAAACTCAGCTCATGCTGTAAGTTGAGTGTACACACTTACAGGTTAGCTCAGCATACACACATTGAGTTCCTACCATGTGTTCTGTGCTGCACTAGGCACTGAGGGATATATAGATGACCATATTCAGCTCTTTGTTCCCGAGACGCTCTGCAGAGAGCTAAGTTGAGCAGTGTGTAGTGAGTGCAGGTACTGGTGTTTAGCCCCGGCACTATGGCAGCAAGGAGAGCACATTGGGGTCTCACTGGGTGGGGCTAGGAAGGGGGAAGTGAGCATACCGTTAGACTACAGGTGTGAGTACAGACTCATTCTAACAGGTCCTTGCATGTGTGCTCTGTCATGCCCGACCCTTTGCAGCCCCATGGACTGCAGCCCACCAGGCTCCTCTGTCCATGGAATTGTCCAGGCGAGAATACTGGAGTGTGTTGCTATTTCCTTCTCCAGGGGATCTGACTTCTGGATTGAACCCTAGTCTCCTGTGTCTCCTGCATTGGCAGGCGGATTCTTTACCTCTGTGCCACCTGGGAAGCCCATAAGACGTCCCTACTGGATTTTAAAAATTGGTCTTTTGGATTCATATAAATATCGTTATCTCATATACATGCCCATTAGTTTTCTTTTGTTTTCTTTTTTTGATTTATTGAATTAAGAGAATATTATCAAGCTCCTTAATGGTTTGTTTACTTATTGTCACCAGACATTTATTGGTAACTGTAGGGAAACTCAAGACACTCAAGGAAAGCCATGTGTACTTAGACAAATGTGCGCTGAGTATGTGTAGTAGATTTGGGTAACATGCTCCAGGAACGCCAAACCTGCTTGGGGGAGGGAAGGTGGCTTCCTGGAGTAGGTGCGTTGGACCTGGGCATTGGAGTAGGAGTTCGCTGGGTCTGGAAGAGGAAAGCAGGGGTGCTTGGGGTGCTTCTCAGTTCAGTTAGGCTTTAAACGATCTTTTAGTGAAATCTACAGATTTTTCCACATTTTAAGTTTAAGTACAAGCGTAGATTCTGACTTCTATTTTTCCTTCGCGTGCTCCCCAGTTTTCCTTTCATCTTTGTTCATCTTGGTGCCTTGATGGATCGATTCAGAAAGTACCAGGGCCCCTGCATGCAGGCTGGCTGGGTCTTGTTTGAACCAGGGGAGAAACTGTCTCTCCATGGTTAGGCTTCCAAAATGGAGAAGATTATTAAAATAAATGTCTCAAGAGGGGATGGAAACGTAGAATTGTTTTAATAAGTAGACCTTTTGAAAACGGCCTATGATTTCTATTAACCTTATTTTCTTATGCCTCAGAGATTATTATGCAAAACTGCGTCTGCATCATACAGTTAAACGCCTCTGTGGCAGTTTATACTCAAATAGTGCATATTCACCTGTGCAGTCTACATTGCTGATGAATTTTGCTTTTAGAATAGGAACCTACCAAAAATCTCAGGTAATATTCAGATAATATAATCGGTACTCTGAACCTTAATTCTAGTGTGTTTAACTAGGTAAATGATGATATGGAAATATATAAAAAAGCTAAGTTTTGAATAAAAACTTAAATATTGTTCGTTTTCCTCCTTAAATGAATTTACTAATTGACTTTCATGTTTAAATAGGAGTGTAAAAAACTGCATCTCTTATCAATTTTTCTGATTATTGTCAATTTTATCTGTTATTATTGGACACGACTGAGTGACTAACACATTGTCCTGATAACATATTAATAGATAGTATATATTTTCTTGTTTTTTATTACTGTTTTTATTAGTATTCATTGCATTGTTTTTATATTAATGACAAGATGTAAGATTGGCCTTAAATGATTATTAAAAATTAGTTACATGGAAATCCAGAGCAACATATGAATTAAATCAGATGATTTCTTTTCAAGGTAAAGATGAAAGGGATGACTTACCTTGTTTGAAGTTGATTACCTTATCCTTATAATTCTAATATGATAATGGAAGCTTGAAAATCCTAGTGAACCCTAATGGCTCATCTGCCATTTGGAAACCTGACTGTGAACTTAGGTTTTGGCTGCTTTGCCAGATATGCACACTTCAAACACTCCTACAGATAACATATGCTTGTTATATCTGGCAAATTATTTATAAAGATTATATTAAGAAGGAAATCAGTGTCAGTGTCAGTTTTTGTAAATTTTCCCTTGTTCCCATTGCAGTTTTACTTTAGTTTGGTCTGGTGCATGGACCGTGGGGTCAGTCTGATTGGCTGGGCAATGCAGCTGACCCCAACAATCTCTTCTTAATGGATTATCATATTCATTCTGAAGGATCTTTCTTCTTTGTACTTAAAAAAATGCGGTGTGCTTTAAAAATTAGTCTCACAGATATTTAACATTGGTTGAACATCTGGCTACAAATGAGTATTAAAGCGGGTCTGCAGTGTGCTTCCCCCTCAATATAAGGGACTTGCCATCCAGGGGCTCACAGTCTAGTAGAGGAGACATCTAAACGAAAAGTTGCCTCAATATGTGGACACAGTTTAAAGAATAGTATTATAAGACTTCTTGAGAAAAATACCAATCTCTCCTTGCCCATGAGTTTCATGACCTGGAGGCATCCATTTTTAACTCGTAATGATTTATTCTGGTCCTTAAATCCATTTCTAAATGACATGATTATGTTGGTTTGGACTGTATGTATTAATTTTACTATGTAAAAGTTAACTCTTTTACACTGTCTTGCCTTAAAATTCCATTTCTGATACCATTAAGGCTAAATCAGCATTCATTGTTTACATTAGTAAGACTCCATAAAATGATTGTCTTTAGTTGAGACATGAACCATGAATATAATTCCTTTTTTGTATCCTGGAGTTGATAATTGCCTCACTGTATTTTTTTTGAAAAGTATATTTATGTATATCACCAAATGATCTTCATCCTCTGATAGAACTGAACAGGTCCTCTCAGTAAGGTGGACGCCATGAATTAATCAACTCTGTTCAATGTTTTTCATGTTCTTGCATGCCCACCCTCTCTTAAATAGCTATTTTTATATTTGGAGAAATGCCTTACATTGAAAAACTCAGCTTCTGCACTTCAGAACTCAAATTCATAGCCTCCCTTGCAGCTAGGACGCATTCACATGACTTAAAGTCTTTCAGTTAGACTGACCATGGGAGATTTTGATCTGGAATGAAGCATGTTGCATATTTCCAAATTTCTGTGGCTTTGGGAAGCAGTGGTTGTGTCCCCCGTCAGAATGGGAATCTATGTGCCTCATTCTTCATTCTGAACTCCAGTACTCTCACATCTTGCTGCATATGTGTAGTAAAATTACCCTTAACCATCCTTCTTAGAATGACTTTGGCCTGCATCCATGTCTTCGTATATTTCCTCATTTTAGCAACTTATATTCTCCAGTACCTGGAGGAGGGCATGGCAGCCAGTATTCTTGCCTGGAGAATCCCCATGGACTCTTCAGAGGAACTTGGTGTGCTACAGTCCGTGGGGTCACAAAGAGTCAGATAGAACTGAGCGACCAAGCGCGAAGCTCAGCACATTCTCCAGTAGCTCCGTAAGAAGGGTGCAGGAGAGGAAGGTTTCCCTGAGTGTCAGAAAGGTGTGTTTTCTATCACTATGCGTGACTGGTTGTTTGGTTGAGAATAGAACTCTAGGTTGGAAATAATTTTTCTTTGTAAATTATTGTTTGATCTCTAATTTTCTGTTGAGAAATCTCTGCCTCATCCTTTTTATGTCACCTATTTTTTCCTCTCTGGTGACTTAAAAAGCTTTTTCTGTCTCTGATTCTAAAATCTTGATGAACCCTGGAGTTGAGATTTTTCTGATCATTTGCTGAACCGATCCAGTGTGAAACTCAATTCTGGGGAGTTTTGGGAGGGAGGGCTGCCATTTCTTTTCCAATTTCCTCATCTTGATTTTCTCTGCTCTGTCCTGGAACTACTGTTAGTGAATGTTAGAAATCCTGGATTTGTTTGTTTAATTCTTTATGTTTTAAACCTCCCCTTCTATCCTTTTTCATCTCTTTGTATTTTTTTTGTTGTTGTTGTTGCTCTATTTCCTGGTAGATAGTCTTTGTTTGTTTTCCAGCCTTTCTGGTGTGTGTTTTTTTATTTCTGTTTTCATAGTTTCACTTTCCACAAACTTATTTTTGTCTTAACTGCTTTTTAAAAAATCCTGTCTTACTCTGTTTTTCCTTGATGCAATAGTTTATCTCAGTGGAAATCGTTTTAGGATCTTTGTTTCTGAAGATTTGCTCCTAGTGTTCTTTGTCTGTTTCTTTGAGTCCTTATTGTCCTTACACTTTCCTGTCTTGCCCGTTGGAGGTTTTCTTGAGTCATCTGTTGTTAACAGTTTGGTGCCATGGACAGAAAACTGAGAACTGATGGAAAGCTCTGTGCGCTCACACAGGCTTGTCCACTGTGAGGCTTTGCAGATGGGGAGGGGATCATCCCCTCAGATGTTGTCGTCTGTGTTCACCCCTCCCTGCAGTAACGCATCCATAGAGGAAGTCAAGGCATGTGGAGGCTGAATGTGTGTGTGTGTGTGTGTGTGTGTGTGTGTGTGTGTGTGTGCGTGTGTGTGTATGGTGTTTTCCATTTAATCCTCTCTTCCAGTGACTCCTCTCTACTGCCAACCCCTCCAGATGGTAATCCTCTTGACTTCTGACAGGACTGGGGTGGGGATTAGGAAGAGGGGCCCTGAAGACTCCTTGCAGATACTTCACCCAGCCCCCTGCCACCCTCTGATTCTGAGTCTTTGGGGTTCTGAGCTTTAATTAGTTTGCTTCTTATCCTCTCACCTAGAACAAATTAAAACTTTAATTATCACTTGTCTGTCTGCTTTACTCCTTTCCAGAAATTTTTTGACCTTTACCTACTATCATCTCATCTTAGGTTTTCTTTGTCCTTGTGGGTTTATAGTTTAAAACAATTCCTTTACTCTTATTTTAGTGAGGTTCTATGAAGGGAGTACAGATAAGCAAGATTATTTAATCTGATGTGTTTACTGCAAATCTCTAGGAAGACATCTTTAATAAAGCAGTTTTCTTTCTTACAATCTGTTGTGAACTTAAGAGGTTTTCACAGTGTGCTGCCTGGTAATACAGTAGACTTCAGTGGCTCAGGGAGTCTGTAGACTGAAAGTAAACCTGTGAATAAATGACTGGGGTGTCCTCTGGTTGGCATGGCGCCTGGCCTGGGGAGACTGTGTGAGGTGGGGGTGGCCTTTGTTTAGATGAGCCAGGAAAAGCCTCTTGGAATTCAGGAAGTGCTGCTAGGGGCGGGGGGCGGGAATGATCTCCCCAGCTGTGTTTAGGATGGAGTGAAGGGGAGGTCGGAAGTAGGAAGGCCAGTAAGGCTCTCCTGCCAGCCAGCATAGTGATCGTGTCCTGTCCGGATACAAGCTCCCAATGAAGAGGAACCAAGAGGGAGAGTCTTGTTGAGAAAGGTGATACAAAAGGGGGAAATAAAAGTTGGAGATCAATTGCATGTGAGAGCAGACATTTTAATGACACTTAGGTCAAAGATGATCTTAGTGTTTTCAGTTTTAAGGATATATTGAACGTGGATACATTCGGTAATAAAGTTATTAATGCCAATCTACAGGTAGGTAACATTCTTCTGGTTGCCCTGTGCTTTTAAGACAGGGGAAAAAAGGGCAACTTAAGGATAATTGTGTAAAGCTTGTATTTAGAAATAAATTCTTGACTGCAGTTCTGGGCCCATGCACATTCTGGTGCTGTGAGCGCACCCCCATCCCCACGCGCACCCTGGGAGCCTCTAGAGAAGCCCACCAGAGCAGCAGTTAAGAAGTGGCGGCGCTTTCGGCCCCATCACTGCACAACTCTGTTTTCAAAACGGAGAGTAAGAATCGTGACCAAGACTTCTGACAGCCTTCAGTTCTCAAACATGAGACGATTGAAAATCTTACTATTGCCGATGTTTCACATGTAATTGTTAACAATAAAGGATGAAGCTAAGAGAACTTTCTGATTAATACTTACTTATTCAGAAAGTGACATTGATCGTAGTGGCGTGATCCCTGAGCCCTTGGGCATTCTGCTGTGATCTCACTGGCCTGAAGTTCCGTCTGAGGGAACAGCTTCATGGTGTCTGTATGTGTGGCCCAGTGCCAAGACCAGTGTGAAGCTGAGAGCAACAGCAGCAGACTGTTAGGGTAATTATAACAAAAGTCAAGTTGGTGGCCTTACGTGTCAGGAATAAAAAATAAAGAGAGTTCCGTTTATTTGGCCAGTGCCTGATGTTCACACTGCCATTTATTTAACTGTACATACAGTCTTTCAAAGTGATTGTGCTTTTTCACAATGAAGTCTCTGCCCACTTTTATCAGCTTTCACAAATGTAACCTTTTTATGTCTCCATCACTATTAAAACACTGATTGGTAATAAGGATACTTTCGGGAAAAGTCTTCCATATCGACCACCATCCGGGCTGGAGGTGGTTGTTATTCTTCCCTGAACATTTTGGTGCCCTGGTGTTGGCCTCATCCTCAGGCCCCCTTGAGTTAAAAATACCTGGTGTGTGGTCCTGCCAGCTGGCCAGAGGCCAGGCTTTTTATAGCTTCGTCTGGCCTGGGAATGGAGCTTAGCTCCAAGGGGAGATGTTGGAGTGGCCCTATGGGTAGGGTCTTCTCCAGCTTGTGGGGGGCCCTGCTGCCATCTTGTCTTAGCTTTGTCATCCTAAATAAAAAAATACAAGAGTAACCCCTCCCCCATATCTTCTGGTAAGATGTTTGTTAAACTAACCAAGGAGACAACTTGAAGTAAATTTTCCCATTATTTTTCAAGCCTGTTATACCATCTGCTAGGGAAAAACTTTGCTGCCTAAGTACATATACTTTCACTAATTAATTGAGCACCGGGTTCCTAGTGAAACATGTTTATTAAATGTCAACAACTTGGGGACATTTAGTCTTCATTTTTGGTCTTCTGTGTCCAGTGGCATTTTTCCTAAATTACGTCCAGAATTTCCTTTCGACTATGCATGTTGCTTTTTATTCTGATTTGTTGCTTGGTTTCTTCAGAAGTTTTCATTTGTTTCTGTAATTCTTCCCCTTCCTCCCAGCAATACCTGGAAAGACATTTTTATCTTCTTTTCTCCCTGCCATCTTTCCTGGGTCTATTTCACACACCGAAACCATAGAATTAAAATTAAAAAATGCCAGTCACGCTTTATTTAGTTTTGTTATTAAATTTGGTGGAGTGAGGTCTGATGATACAGAATTTTCATTAGAGATAATTTTCAAGCCATATACTCCAGTTAGTCATGACCTGTGACCCAGTGCTAAGATTTAAGTAACATTCTGCTATTTAATATTTTTAGTTCATAGAAGCTTCTGCATTTATATAGTTTAGAAGAGCCAAATTTAAATACCTCTTTGTGTAAACTCTTTGGGTCTTTGTATGTTCTTCTGTCCTGAAGAGCAGACAATCCATTAATTTTCTCCCTCCTCTCTTACCACTTGATGGAAAGGGAAAAAGAAGAAAGACCAATATTTGTCTGGATTTTAGGGAAGGGAGAAGTTTTTTGTCTTGTTTTGTCTTTTTAAAGCTCTTAAGGAGCGTGATTGGTAAGCTGATTGTAAGTTTGTGTGGACCCGGAGGAAGGGGTACCGCATCATTGGCCCTGACACTGATGATTGAAGGACGATTGTTCACTTTCTCCTGCAGATTAAAAATGCATGAGAAGACCTTTGTGACACTGAGTTTGCTGAAACATCACTGCTGTCCTTTTTTGTAATTCTCCTGTGGATGTTTTTGCATGAAGTGATGTCTGTCAGAGCTTGCAGTACCCTTGCAGAGCTGTCTTTGAACAGGTAGCTCTGGACAGGTTTTAGCACCTACACAGTTACTCGACACAGGGCTGCCTGTCACTGGGAGACAGTGTCTTGCTTATATGTCTCTGAGTTGACGGGCAAAGAACTGTGCCAGTTTACATACTACACTGTATATAATTGCCACCTTCTCATTTTGAACCGTCACTTCTTTTTCTGAAAACAGAAAAGATGGGACACTCTGGTGGAAAATCTTCAGAGTGTAGGAGTGATTATGATTAGATTGGAGAGCCCCCCCCCTTTTTTTTTTCTTTTCTGGTCAATATGAATTTAGGTGTTTTGATTATGACAGTTCTGGTGATTTTGAACTCCAGTGTTCTCATTCAGGACTGATTCTTCACAAGAAGCTGAATACATATTTTTCTTTCGGAAGAATTGTTTCTAATGTACAGTGGCTTTTGTAAATTATTATTTTGAATTCTTAATTTTGTAGGATGGGAAATCCGTAAAAGCAATCCTATTTTTCATGTCCTTTATATCCATAATTTCAGGAGGGTTAGTAGGCTTAATGAATTAAGACCATTTCCAAGTCTTGTTGCTGCACATGGTATTAGTTTCCAGTAAACGAGGTACATATAACTCCAGGTGGATATGCTTTATTTCCAGGGAAATGACGAAGTTCAAGTTTCGGGTGAATGGGACACTAGTCCTATTTTCCTTTAATTTCCCTGATTATAAAGTACTACTTTTGTAAAATATTAAAACATTTTTTGAAATGGCTACTGCAGAAAATAAAAGACTAAAAATCCTCTGAAATGTCACTTTTTGGAGATAAGTTTGATATATGTAAAAGTTTTTAAATGGTAGAATATACATATTCTTCTACACCACTTGTTTGCCTTGCTTAATAGATCTTCTACATTTTCTACCTGTTTCCATTATCCATATGTAGCTAATGTGCACAGTATTCCTTAGAATAGGTATATGTTCATGTATTTAACCAAATTTATGAATGAGGAATTTGAGTTGATTTCAGTATTCAACTATGATGAATGATTTTGTAAAGAATGCTCTTACAGTTGTGTCCTTATGAGATTACTTTTTAAAGATAAATTCCTAGACAGTAAAATTGGAGGGTCAGAGAATTGAGGCTACTTTTCCTGTAATCGGAGGAAAACTATCAAAACCCACGAATTCAACTTTGGCCTGTCATCTGCTTTTTAAAGAAGTATTCTTTGACTATATCATCAAGATTATAGGACCCTAGGTAAACTGCATTTTGAAGGGGGAAATCTCCCAGGATTAAGTTCTGTTTGGAAATGGGAATTTTTGTCACTTAAGTTTCTCAGATTGTCTTTGATCTGCAATTGAACAGCCTTTCTTAACAGGAAGTGAGTTCTAGAATATTTAAATTTTATAATAGATGATTAGTAAAATGATGGGCTTTCCTGATAGCTCAGTTAGTGAAGAATCTGCCTGCAGTGTAGCAGACCCTGGATCAATTCCTGGGTTGGGAAGAAGTAAAATGATAAGTACCGTCTATTTGGTGTGAGCATTATTTCTTCCTGTTTTATGATCCACTCCAAATTCTGTAATACTAGGAAAATTGTTTTGAACTTATTCACTGCCTTTGAGTTCTTTTTGATTTTGTAGCCAAGTGATAGTGGAAATCTGGAAAGTGGATAGTGTTTATTGGTCAGAAATTTATTGAGCACTCTTCTCTGCGCAGTGCTCAGCAAAGTGGGAGAAAGTTTCTGTCCTCATCCAGCTGGGATTTGATTGGAGTTGCAAGACATAAATGCCTTCAAGGATGAAAAATAACGTGAGGTAGAATGGGATAGATGGAAACACTATAATATGCCCTTAGACTAAACGTATAGTCATTTTTAGTAATCACCACGTGGCTCCTCATTGTAATTATCAGAATTTCAGAGATAAATATTTAATGTACTAGAAGTTTAAGTGATTTTTTTTTCCTCTCTGAAAATTGAAGTTAGACCTAGTGTTTCAGAATTCGTTCTGTGTGCAAAGAATTGTGTAAGTTATCCCTTTAGGCACGTGACAGATAAGTAGTTTTGCTTCAGTCGTTGCAACTGTTCTTTTTTTTTTTGGCCCAAATGATGTGGGACTCAATAGACATGTTTGAAAGGTACTGACTGACTGGGTTGAAGATGTTAAATTTGCTTATCATCCTTTCTTTGAAGCCATATTGAATTAAAAATCAAAAAGGACAATGGCTTTTTTTTTATCTGACTAGAGAGATATTAGGTGTTTTCTGTAAAATGTCCAGATAATGTAAAAAGTATAAAGATGTAAAAATGCCACTGTAGTCCTTCCACTCAGAGATTCCTAACAAGGTGCTGTATGAATCTCTAGAACCTTGCGTATATAATAAATATTTATTAACAGTATTGAGCACTGTTTTATACACATTCTGTACGGTCATATTACTGTGTTAGAATGGACAGGTTCTGGTATTTGAATTTTCCTATTACACATGGAAAGAATTGGTTACCTTGGGCTCTCTGTGTTTGCCAGAGTCCCGCCCCCAGTAGTAGGGACAGTTCCCAAGTCTTTAGACCCCGGAAAGGGGGCACAGAACTTTTGAGTCTGAGGAGGAAACATTCCATACACCATATAATTATTAAGGGTTCAGCTTATTGCATCTTATTTTGCAGCTTCTGTTTTCTGATTTGCTTTTAGTGCTCCCACATTTTAATATTATATGTAAGAAATAACAGTAAAGAGTCTATTTAAGGAGGAATATATTTTGGAAGGGATTTTTCTTCCAACAGTAAATTAGACTCCTTCTGAGGCTCTGGATCTAGGTTATTGCAGGGTTTGCCTTCTCTAAGCTGGAACTGTCCAACTGTTAAGCTATTTCAGACCTGGCCTATCTTTCACTTTCAAGCTCCAGAGATAATTTATAGCTGCAGGGTGTCAGGAGTGGGTTTGAATTGGGCCTGCACAATGTAACATGGAATTTTGCAAAGATTGCTAAAATTACTACTTCAGCACTCAGATGACTAAGTACAGTAAACTTCTTACACAGTTAATTTATTTGAATATTTACTGATGGAGTGCTTCATATAGAATACTAAAATAATGCACACATTCAGAGCTGATTTGGCTTAAAAAAAAAAGTCTGGTTTGGAATATAGCTATTTAAATGCTCTTTAGCAAAATAGACAGTAAAGGGATTCCTCTGGTCTGGGATTAGCCTCTTATTGTTTAAGGGTATTATAGATATATTGTTATCTCTTAGTGTTAAGTTGGTCTAGAAAAGGGACATTTTCAGTTGAACATGTTATTTATTTATGTTTTGTTATTTATGTATTTCCTTTCTAATTGGAGAAAGTTATATTTCTGTTCTTTATCTCTGCAATAAGCATATAGCGTCTTTGAATCAGAATATTTTGTTTGTTCAATTTGTAGTAGCTTTCATAAATTTCTGTCTGTTTAACACCTCTTTTAACTTTAAAAAATTGAGAGTGAGTTATTGGACTTCATTAATATAATGTTTTCATAAGAATTAGTCTCCTTAGACTATGACTGTTTTCCAGCCAGAAGGATGTAATTTTTCCCTCTCAGAACCAAAAATTTTACCATTAGCAGATGTTTTTCCAAAACTGACCACAAGGAAACTTGTCAAGACTAACTCAGAGGATTATACAGAAGATTAAACTATGATTTAATTACAACAATTGACTCTCTGGCTCTATTAATAGCTAATGACTTACATTTTCCTGTGCCTGTGAGCTATGCTTTATTGTGTTATAGAGCTTTCAGATATAGTCATTAGAGTTCCCAGAGACAAGATTCTCTTTTCACTTATGGTTTAGTTTTATACTTAATGTCTTTCCTTCCCATTTAATTGGGGGAGCAGAGGAAGTTTACCAAACAAATTTAGGTTTGAAAACCCAAACCTGCCTGCTTACAATGCTGATAGGAGGGAGAGTGCCCAGAAAGTTTTAGCGTTACCTTGAGGAATGTACCATACACATCATTTGCACAGTAGGTAATCTATTTGACGGGTGGAATTACCAGGACCATGGTATAGAGTGGTAGTTTATAATCTTATAGAGTTAAGGACTGGATTAAGAATTAGAACTTCAGGATTCCAGGCTTAGCTTTGTGCGTTAAGTCCTAATTAGCCCACTGGAATTATAGTCCTTAAATCAGGCTGTATTGTACCGTGTTGTGAGACTATAGATAACAGTCTGTGTGAAAGTGACTTGAAATACTTAGATACAGTCTCTGAGACAGTTTTGTCATTTTAAAATTCAGAGTGTCTGAGAATGAGCCTTATTTCTGCCCTGGGCATGATAATGGACCCTAATGGTAGATCCTTAAGATGGTCAGTTTGGGGCCCAAGCTTCCTTTCCAGGGAGGCTTTGCCTCCAGATCATCCTGTGGGTTGAGGCTGAGGTAGGGTATGGCTGGAGCCTGTTAGAAGTCTGCTTCTTTCTCCGTCCGTTTGGGCATTCTGTGGTGGAAAGTGCCCAAGTTTCTTGACTCTTGTATATCATGTCACTTTTGTGACACACATACTCTCTGCTGTTTGCTTTTGAGCTCTCAAGCTCACCCTTAACTTCTGGGAGATGTTTTCTTTATCTGTTAGTTAGGTGTGATAGTATTAATCTGCCTCCATAGTTTGATTTTTATTAGGGTTAAATGGGATGATACTTGTAAAGAATTTACTGGTAGAACTCACTGGAAAACATGTTTGTGTGTGTGTGTGTGTGAAAAATGTTATGTTTTCAAAATCATGGCTCTTGAGTGACCTTTGAATTGTGACATTAACAAGTTTCTTTTATGAACCAAAGCTACCTTGTGAGTAGTACCCTATCATCCCTGTTTTCTTTCTTTTCCTTTTCTATTTATTTAGCTAAGGATCAAACATAGTTGCCAAAGGGAGCTAAAATGAACTTGAAACAGCTGTTTTCTTTGGGTTTGAGTGATTACTGATTTTTATTTGGAGATTTTTCCATGGAATTCAGAAAATTAAGGATCCTCCCACCCATACCCAAGGCAGTTTAAAGACCTTTGAGTGGATGGAAGGCTGGGGTTAGGTGATGATGGAGTATCAGAGTGTGTTGAAAATTTGAGTGTCTGGTTCATTTGTCCAGGCTTATTAAATAGCCTCTTCAGACCCAATGCAGATGTTGAGAGAGATCTCAAAAGTGATCAAACTGTCTCAGGATTGGGAGCATGTGGACCATTCTATTCCCTATACTGCTTTAGATCTTGCTGATCAAATGATTAAGGACGCACGCCCCCTCCTCCCCTGAATCTGGTAAATGGCTAATAGTTTCAGACTCTGGAAATGAGCTAATGCATTGCAGTCTGGTTATTGTGTTTGAGTGTGTTGGGTGTGGATGAAATATTGAAAGATTTGGGAAGGTTTTATTATATTGAGTTCATTTCTTTTGTGAAAATGTTATAGCACATTAACTGCTATAATTACCATAAATAATTAAAGCAAAAACATGAGCATCAGACTAAATGAACAAAATGTGTTAGCTGGTAACATGGGCTTCTGTTTGTTTCATTGCTTTGTCTTGTTAACTTCCAGTTAACTGCTAGGCAGTTTTTGTCCGCTTGGGCCACTTTGATAAGGCTTTAGTGATAAACTGCTAGCTCAGGGCAGGAGTAAGTGGGGTGGATGCTTCTCATATGGGGTGGAAGTGTGTGTTAAAGTTAAAATCCACTCTGTAATAACACTACTGGTGTCAATTTAACACTAAGGGATGGCTGAATGTAGGTCAAAAAGAGTTGGAATACTGTCCAGTTTTGGAATAACAAGTTTTAACAGTATCTAAGTTATTATTAAGAATTAGCAATGATTTTCAAAGGGTATGCATGATACTTTAAAAGCAAGTTAGTGAGCAAATTGCTCTTTGATTTTCCAAAGCTGGGGATTTAACCAGAATTGACGCTGAGAGTGAACTTTAGCTATAAAAGCATTACTGTATACAAGTGGGTACAAGTTTACATTCTGTAAAATATGGAGTATTTCTTTTGTGGAAGGTGTATGTTAAACTAGAGCATTTTGATTGCAACACACGAAGGATAGCAGACCTGTATCTTCACTTCTGTGTGTTTCATACACCCTGGTTTAACTAGTGTTTATTTCAGAAATGAAACCATTTGATCAAACTACAAGTTTACTTTTATGTTTAGCTTCTCTGTTTTGACAGAATATCACATATTTTTAAGCAGTATTTCTGATAAAAGTTGTAAAATAATCTTTTATAATTATATTAAGATGAAATATTAATAATCAAGCCAAACAGTAAGTTAGCTGTATGAAAACTGATTAAAGCAATGAAGCTTTAAGTTTACCAAAACAGTTCATTATTTTGAATGGAGTCCTAAATCTGAGGTGTGTGTATATTTATTGTTTAAAGTACCACAATTAGAGATGGGAATTTAGAATCCTCTGATTTATATTAAAGAAATTGAAATTAGCTCTGGAATACAGGAACTAGCTGATTGCTGTCTTGTTCTTGGGGTCTTTAGAGATGCTGTAGTACTCTTGTGAAAAAGAGTTGCTGAAAATACCACTGTGACAGTATAGGCTATAGTGATTTTTCTGTTATCAAATTCATAAGGAAAATTTTTGATTATATAATCTACTGTTTTCATATACTGAAATTATAACTGTGTTCATGTAAACTGGAGGCCAATAGATTGACAGTAGGTTGTGGAGTCATTCTGCGCCTCAGTTTCTTTGTAGGGCTGTTCGAGTTTAAACATACTGAGTTTTTAGAACAGTGTTCAGCATAGGATAAACATTCAGTATGCATTAATCTAATGTTAATTGAAATGAACTTATTGCAGATACCATATGGAAAGATGTGTGTATGCTTAAACAAATACATTCAATATAGCTGACCCTTGAACAGCACAGATATGAAATCCCAGGTCCATTTATATGCAGATTTTTTTTTTTTTTTTTACTAAATATGCATTAGAGTGCTACATGCTTCATAGTTGCTTGCATCCTTGGATGCAGAACTGCAGGGTCAGAGGCTGACTGTAAAATTATACATGGATTTTTAGTGCCCCAACCTCGTGTTGTTTAAAGGTCACCTGAATGCATAGAACCATATGTACATGTGTATATGATGATCATGTAACTACACTTTTTAGGACACATTGCGTAATGTTAATATAAACACTTAAAAATCCCCCAATGTGTGCCATATGCTGCATTTAGCATTTAACATAACTCATTCAACTTCATAGCAATTCTGTGAGATATATACTGTCTTGTTTTATAGATGATGAAACTGAGACCTGGAGAGATAAATAAGTAACTTTTCCCAGTACCTATAGGGAAGAAGCTGGAATTCATTCCAGTCAGTGCTGCTCTAGACTCTTGACCACTAAGCCATGCAGCTTTCTCAGCATCACACATTGGCTTTTGTTTGTAGACTAGATAATCATATGTGGCTCAGCCTCTTATAGCCATACATGTGTATGTGTTATATGAACACATATATCATAGCCCGTGTGTGTGTATATATATATACACACAACACATGTATATATACGCACATGTATACATATACTCAAACACGTATGGCTATAAGAGACTCTGGTATGCACACACACATATATTTGTACACACAAACATGTACATATATGTACAGACAACACATGTACACATATGTATGTACACACATCATAGCCTGTGTATTGTATTGTGTGTATACATGTGTTTCTCTTTGTATTGTCACACATGTGAAAATAAATGTCAGCTTTTAAAATGCTTAAGTCTAGTAAACCACATTGTTTAAAAATACATTGCTTTGCTTAAATGTAAAACGTATCAATCATTTTTTGAAACTGTGGTATAAAATGTAAAGGGAAGACACTGGGGGGAAAAAACCAGAAAAATGATTGATGTGCTATCTAAACTGAGCAGTTGAGAGATTGACGCTGAGACGCTGGTGATGTAAGGTTAGGATGGGGCCTCTGACTTCACTAGTTTATTCTAAGGTTGTAATGGCTCAGAAAGGCCTATGTTAAATTTATGGGTGTCCTGCAGTGACAGCTGTGATTGAGCAAAACTTCTCTTTCCTGCCATGGAAAAGAATCACAGCAACTAAACATCAACTTAGTAAGATTTGTGCAGGTTGTTAAGTGCTTCTAAACCAGGAATCTCACTTGAACTTCATCATGGCTCTGTTAAATAGTATCTGGAGTATTACCATTCTCAGATGAGGAAATTGAAGTTTAGGATAAGTACCGTTCCCAGGATTATACAATTTTGAAGTGTCAAAAGGGGAACCTAGGTTTTCTTATAACAAAAGTGCGTTCTTTTCCTGCTACTTACATTGAGGAGAATGTCCAAACCCTATCCTCCCCACACAGGAGGCAGTTTGTAGCCCCTTTGAAGCTGAAATGCCAGGCATAAGCCACTTGAAATTAAAGGACAGGTGGCCCAGTGGATGGAAGGAGAGGCCCTGGTGCGGCTGTGGCCTGGGTCCAGACTTCTGGCATGGGGGTTCCGCCAAGCTCTCTTGCGCGCCAGCTCTGTGACTTGTTTGCCTCCCTGGGCTCAGTGTGAGGGACGGCTTTTTTTCCTGAAATTTCTAGCTGAAATGGAAATTGGAGGTGGACCTGGAAGTGAGAGAGGGGGGAGCCATGACCAAGGCGCTGGTCACCTGTTCCAAAAGTGCTTTCATTTTCATTTTTCTTTTTTTACTTTGGTTTGAAGAGAAAGAGGCAAATAGCTTTCTCTTCCTTTCTGTTCTTTATCAATACAGTAGTCAGTTTTCCACTTGGAATATAAATGAATCAGCAATGTCTAATTTATTCCTTCTCTGTTATCCTTTTAAACCTTTGGCCTTAAACCTGATGTGAGGATGTGCTGGAGAGCAGCACCTGTGTTGATGCCATTGGCATTGCCACCCACTGGCCACAAAGGGATTCAGAGGTAGTATTCTTTGGTGACTTAAATAATATTCAGATTTTAGTTTTTCGGTTGTTTTTTCTTAAACATTCCAGTGTTTAACTGGCATTTTGTAGTGCAAATGTGAAAAACAAACTGTTGGAACTTTATTTTTTATAATTCATACACCAGTGTTTTATATGGAACCATGTGTATGGCAGCTTTTCCATTTGTGTTAACCAGGACTAAAGTTTTTCTAGATTAAAAGACTGTAGGTTGCAAAACATGTGGTTTTTTTGCATGTGCAGTTATTTCTTTATCACAGAGTTGTCCTTCCAAGCCTGGTCTCAGTGTGCTTGAAAAGTACCATCTGCTCCCCGCAGTTTGGAGAGGGCACAGAAAGACTAAGGTGGAAAGCTGTCACTTCTAATATTTTCATTCAAACTTTCGCACCCTTCCTCTAGTTATATAATTGCATGCAGCAGGAGTTGTTTTAGCCATGTGGTCTTATTCTAGTTTTTAAAGGGTGGGGGGCACCGGGAAAGACTGTTTTTTAACATGGTACTGACGCAAATTTGAGAATCTGATAAACCATAAAAGGATTCAGAATTTAACCTCTCTGCTCAGTAAGTTAGTGACTAAGTCCATTGTATAAGTGAGATGAATATGAGTAAAAACATTTCTATTTATGGATACATTTTCTTAGGCAGACTTTGCTTTCTTAACAGTTTTTAATGCTGTATTCTCAAATTTCATTTTCTAAAGTTAGTATAGAATAGATTTAATGATTTAATAGTTCTTTATAATCTTGTTTAATGTTCAAAATTTATTGTAGATAATATTGGAAGGATTTTAGATTGCTTGCATAATTTATTTTTTAATGTCCCTTTTTTTAATCTTAAAAATTGATTGATTTTGGTTTTGATTGGAATGAACAGCCACATAGGATTTGGAAGTGAAATAAGACGGAAGCCTGTTAGTGTAAACTGCCAATAATTTCTAATAGTCGGGAATAAGAAGACCATTAAAAAAAAGTGGGATTTATGCCAATAAAAAGATAGTAAGAGAAAATGATAGGATTACTGTAGTCCAGAGCTGTAAATTTTGTTCTTCCTGTAAGTTAATTATCTAACATCTATACCAAGATGAAGACGATAATTTTACCCTTTCATTTTCTTGGGAATTATTGTATGGGAAAAAAAGAATTTCATTCTTCAGTTGGCTAAATGATAGTTTTAACTTCCATTTAATGGAGCCTTCAGTAACTCCCATAAAAGATATTTAGTTAAGATGTCAATAATTGGTTTTTGAGGGACAGCATTCTGTATTTCTCATAATGAGAACAGAGAACTTAAAACAGAAATCCTTCTTTTCTCTGCTATTTTGTTTCTAGACTGATAACTTGAGTGTCTTTAGGAAAAAGCCTCTGGTCTATTTAAGCACCCCCTTTGTGCCATGGTATTTGCCTTTTGTGCAACCAGCATTGGATAATTTCTCTAATATAACAAAAACTTGGTTTTGAAAAAGATACACATTCTAGGCCCTTAGAGAACAATTGAAGAGCCTTAGAGCAGGTCTGTCAACAACCTCATGTAGTGTAGTAATTAGTATAATAGAGGTTTATAAAAAGAGCTGTGGGGATCACAGGTGAGGGAGATACTGATTCTGTGAAAGCGGGAGTATGAAGGCTTTACAGGAGAGGAAGGTAGCATTTGAGCTAGACTTAGTGAGAACAGCAGGTGTGTGTGTGTGTTTCATATTCTTGACAGTGGAAATGTTTTAAATCCTAAACTTGACTGGTATGTTGATGAAGAGTAATCTGATTCTTACAGGGCTAAAGTTGCTGGAGAATGTGTCAGGAAGTCTGGATTGGGAAAGTAGATTACAGAAAGGCTATGAATGTGAGTGGTCTTATACACCGCTCCAAGGAATTTGAGTATTACCATATCTAAATAGGAGAGTTTTCTTTTTTTGTAGGAAGTTTTACCAGGGGAGTAAGTATGAAGTCTGTGTCTAGAAAGATGATTGCTGGTGGTGTGGAGGGTAGACTGGACTGGGAGCCTGGAAGAAGGGTCAATAACAAGGAAGTCACCCTACTTAGGCCTTGAGGGGTAGTGGCTGCCTGAGTTATATTTAATAGTTGAACTCATGGATCTTCGTAACTGAGTATCGGGTGAGGCAAGGGAAAGGTTTTAAGATAGTTCTCAAGTGTGTAACTTGGACACCTGTGTAGATGTCAGTATAGAAGTATAGAAGTAAAGGAATCTACGAGAAGGAGCCGTTCTGAGGGGAGGTATCGACTTCAGTTTTATGCAAGGAGTCTGCAGGAAACGAGTTTTCTGTGGGCAGTTGGAAATATGGGTCGGGGGATTGTGGATGTTGAGGGAATTTGAGGTTCTATTTTTAAGTCAGTGTGTGGCTGAGTGCTTCTGAGCCCTGGCATCCTTTTAGAATCAAGTGGGGAATTTTAACAAGGGTCCACGGTGACTCCTTCCCCAGAGAGTTTGTTTTAATTGATCTGGAGTGGGTCCTAGACCCTGTGTAGTTGCTTGAGAATCTCGAGAATCTCTATTGTAGGGCCATTGTAGAAGCCATAAGACAGGAGCTGCATTGCTGAAGGAATGAAAGGAAAGGGGCCTGGGGACAAACGGGAAGCCTAGCGCTTAAGGGGTGAGTGGCCAAGAGGGGACAAAGAAAAGCAAAGAAGACAGGGCGGCGAGAGGAGTATTAGGGTCATGAAAGAGACAGGTGTCCCTTAAGAAGGAGAGCGGAGTGGCCAGCAATGCCCCATGCTGAGGAGGGTCAAGAAGAAACAGGGATTACGGAGTGGCTAGAGATTTTCTTCCCTGTGATTTTTAGGAAAACTAAATTGTAGTGGTTTGAGGAGTGAATGAAAAAGGGGGCAGTGAATGTAGACTGTTCTTTGAGTTGGCATGTGATTGCTGGCCTCCTGTGTGTTCACCTGGGTGCTGCACCCTGGCAGTGGAAAGTGGTGACTAAATTACTTTCCAACCTCAACGAGCCTGTAGCCTTGGAAGGTGGTGATTCTGATCAGATGATGGGCCAAGTTTTGTAAGATGAATAATAGCCATTATTAAAAAAAAAAAATGTAGGACTTGTGTCTCTGACAGAAAGAATGGCATCCAGGTAGGGCGGGGAGTGCTGTGTGGTGCCAGCCAGTCTTGCTTGTTACTGGGACCTCTGCTTAGCTGCTTGCTGGTCCCTTGCTTTGGATGATACTGGAGGGGGTGCTAGTCATGGAGAACTCTTAATGCTGAGTTGGGGAATGTAAAGCAGTGTGGAGCCTTTCTAGTTCTGAGGAGGAGGAGGGAGTGGCTCTTTGAAATTAGCATCTTAGGTAGGTCATTTTCTGTCTGCTGCTTGGTGGGGAAGAAGGATTTAAAGGGAAAAAACCTGGAGATGGGAGACGATCTGTTCTGAGTTTAGCCACTCAAAAGACCACAATAAACGAAGGCCCCACTTAATGAGTATAGTGATGGTGAGGATAAAAAGGAAGGGGGTGGGACTGAGTATTTTTGTCTCCCCATAATTCATATCTTGAAATCACTGTGATGATTTTAAGAGGTGGCAGCTTTGGGAGATAATTAGGTCGTGAGGGTAGAGCCCTCATGAATTGGGGTTAGTGCCCTTATAAAAAAGATCCCAGAGTGTTCTCTAGTACTTTCTTCTGTCAGTGAGGACACAATGAGAAGACGACCGTCTATGAATCAGGAAGTGGGCTCTCATCAGATATCACATCTGCTGATGCCTTGTATTTCCCCATCTCCAGAACTAAGAAATAACTTTCTGTTGTTTATAAGCCCCCTGGTTTATGGTATTGCTGTTACAGCTTGAAGAGACTAAGACAAAATCTGTGTGGAAGGTAAGCTAGGTAGGGCGTGGAGATTGATTATATTGTGGTATAGAGGTGCAGGATGGGAGAGGAGGGTGTTAGATGATTCCAGATTCCCTGGTTTGAGTGGGAGAGAAGATTTGGGGCCCATTAACCCAGAGCCCGAATACAGAAGGAGAGACAGGTTTTGAGGAGAAGGAGGAGTTTGATTTTGGATATAATGAGTTTGAGGTGATTGTGTTAGTTATGTATAGTGATGGTAGTAGAGTGTTTTGTATCTCTTTTTTCCTTTTAGAATCTTAAACATATTCAGTCTATTTTCATAAACTTACCTGTGAAATACACAATGTGAAATAGAGTATGTTTATTTTACAGATGGGAAAGTTGAAGCAATTAAAATATTAAGTGACTTACCAAAAATATAAAACAGGAAGTGGAACCTGAGTTTGTGAATATCCCCGTTCTGTGATTGAATTACATATAGTAATTACCAAAAATGTATTTTAAATTGTTGAATGGATAAGTGACTCATTTTGATCTCATGATTCTGCATTTTCTGAGCATGTTGGTTGGGCACTGAACCTCGCCGAGCCCTGAACTCTTCCACTGCACAACTGGATACATGAAGCTTGAAGAGTGGAGAAGAGATTCTGCGACCTCTTAGTTCCTTTCTGCTCGAACATTCTGCGTTTCTAGACTTTCAGTGTCATCATTTTGAATTTTTATTTGAAGTAACTAAAAAAGTAATGTTCAACTCCAACAGATGATTTATTTTCTATCCTTTTTTTTCTTCAAGTAGAGAATGGAAAAATTATGTCTGTAGAACACAGTCGGCTAGAAATGGCCTGTGAGAACTAGTTCTATATTTTCTTAAAATTAATCTTCTCCCTCATAGCAAAGCCTCATGTACTTAAAGTAATTGAATGGGCTGCGGGGTATACTGGGAATTGTAGTTTTCCACTTCTTTGTGTTCTGAAGATTAATAATCTTGCAGCCCTCTGAGGGAGATAAGGAGAGGACGCTCTCTGACAAATTGTTATCTTGTCTTTCAGAAGTGTGCTTTGAGCACTGAGTATACCCTCAACGCCTCCCCTGGGCTTTTAGCTTGATTCTAAGTGATGGTAATATAGAAAGGATGGCTTTTAAATTTGTTTGGTGTATGATACTGTACATCTTTTCTGCTCGTGTCTTTTTTCTTTTAGCCTAGTTTTTAAAAAGTTTTTATTCGTATCAAGGTTATAGATGTAAATGGTTTACAAAGTCAGTGGTTCTACAAGATTGGCCATCAAAAACAGTAGTCACTGCCTCCCTTCCTCAACTTGCCTTCCCTAGAGGCAGCCACTTTGAACTCTGCTGGCTGATTTTTCCAGGATGCCTCCATGTTTTTGAATAATGTACTTGAATTGCTACTTTCAGTTTTAAGATTTATCTGTTGATTTCTTCTGGAAGATGACAGTTTCCTTCTCTTTCTCTTACCCTGTCCTCACCACAAGCATGAATCCTTCATATCAGCTCCTCCTCCCAATATAGCTGTGTTATGATTTTGATTTGATCACAGTTCTGTTTGCATTACTGAGACTGGGAAACTGCAGCAAAGAGCCATGTAGTCAACTGCTGTTACCCTTTTCTACACAGTTCTTTTTCTTGGAGTTAATAATTGATTTTTCTTGAATTATCTGCATATACTTATAACTACATTAAAAAATTTTTGTCAGTTATAACTGTCCATCTTTGGTTGTAAGATATTCAGATCCAACAGGTACATTATCCATTTTATCTTCTAGAGATATCTCTGCTAGAACCTCCACCTTACTCCAGTCTCTCAGATCCCATCCGTGTCTCATGTACACCTGTAATCCAGGGTGTCCCTTTACTTTCATCTCGGAGTTTCCCTTCACCTCTCTGCATCTTTGGCTTCGTAGATCCTGCATGTTTTTTGTTCTGATGAAGCCCATCCTGTAGTGGCTTTCTCAAGAATGGTGCAGGGAAGTAAAATGTTAAGATCTTGAATTCTGAAAAATGTCTTTATTTTACCCCCACACACGACTTAAAGACAACATATTAAAAACATTAGATAACATGTTAAAAACATATTAAACATATTAAAAAGCAGAGACATAACTTTGCCAACAAAGGTCCATCTAGTCAAAGCTAAGGTTTTTCCAATAGTCATGTATGGATGTGAGAGTTGGACTATAAAGAAAGCTGAGAGCCGAAGAATTGATGCTTTTGAACTGTGGTGTTGGAGAAGACTCTTGAGAGTCCCTTGGACTGCAGGGAGATCCAACCAGTCCATCCTAAAGGAGATCAGTCCTGACTATTCATTGGAAGGACTGGTGTTGAAGCTGGAACTCCAATACTTTGGCCACCTGATGAGAAGAACTGACTCATTTGAAAAGACTCTGATGCTGGGAAAGATTGAAGGCGGGAGGAGAAGGGGAGGACAGACAATGAAATGTTTGGATGGCATCACCGACCTGATGGACATGAGTTTGAGTAAGCTCCAGGAGTTGGTGATGGACTGGGAAGCCTGGCATGCTGCAGTCCATGGGGTTGCAAAGAGTCGGACACTACTGAGCGACTGAACTGATGACTTAAAGATTGACTGGGAATAGAATTCTGGAAATCATTTTCCTTCACAATTTTGAAACAGTTACTCGCCTGTCACTTAGCTCCCAGTGCTGCTGTTCTGAAGTCTCAGGCCATTCTTCCTGCTTCCTGACCCTCTCTACTGCCTAGTGTCTGTGAGGCCTTTTCCCTTCCAGTGCCCTTCACTTTCATCCGGGTCCCTTTTTATCCACTGCCCTTTGCACTCCTTCAATCATGGAAAATCGAATTAATATCTTTGATCTCCCTTGCCCTCATTTTTACTCTTCTCCCTTTCTGTAACTTTTTTCATCTGATATTGGACTTATTGGATTTGTTACTTTCTTATCTTTTCTACTATTTTCTATGTTATTTTGTTTCCATTTCTGGAAGAGTTCTTCATTCCTTTAAGTTTTTAATTTCCAAGGCTCTATCTAGTCTTCTCAAAATCCCTCCCTTCCTTTCTCCCCTTTTTCTTCCTCTTTAATATTTGTCTCCTGTCATCTAAAAAAATTCTTTGTTGTTTTAATAGAATCCTGTTCTTGTTTCAGGGTAGATTATTTTCTTTTATTTCTTTGAAATATTAATGATTATATTCTGTTTTATATCATTTCATTGTCTTCTGGCTTGTCTATTTTTTTTTTTTCCTTTGTTTTGGTCTCTGTTTCATGTTGAAGACTTTCCTCAGCTGTCAGTAATCGTTGGTTGTCTGAGTGCCTTGGCTGACTGTAGGTTCTACTGTGGGGTACCTGGGTGGGCTGTTGAAGAGAATTTGGGATACCCCTACTCCTGCCCCAGAACATAGTTAGATCTTTCCTATTGGGCTGGTCTCATTTACCAAGGGGAGAGTACCATTTGGCAAGGTTGTATGAGGGTATCTCAACATTCAGTAGATATTCTTATATCTTATACCACTGTTCTCACAATGGTCTGGAACTGCTCTTTCTCCTCTTCTGGGAGTTCTCTGGACTTCTGCTAGGTTGAGGGAGTTACTGTGCTTATTGATAGAGGTCTTAGTCAGCTTTTAACTCTTGCTCCTTGTTTTAGGCACCAGCTCACTAACCTTCCCCACCCCCATTCCCCAGCACACCACCTCCTTGCTCTCAGAGATACCTGGTACCACCAATTTCTAAGTCTTGTGAAGATTCTACATCGTCAAACTGTGTTAGTCACTATGTACTTGTCCATATGTTTTTGCATTCACAATTTTGTTTCTGTTTTTGTTCCTATTCTTATGAGTTTGTTTTATAAAATCAAACGAAAAGCAAACTAATGTGGGTTTTGTTTTTAGGAGAGGATGATAGTAGATGTGTGTTGAATTTGCCATGTTTACCCAGAATCTCTCTTTCGGTTATAAATATGTACATTTAATTTGTAGGTCTGACCCAAGTGTGCTACCTTATAAATATCTTTGTAATTTATGTACATAACTGTGGGTTACAGGCTGTCCAATACGTAAACAGAATTGTCACAGACATTAAAATGTAATTAACAGCTACAAGAACTGTCTACACTCTGTGATCTCTTTTGAGTGGTTTATACTATTTGCAAGTTAAATGCAGTCAATTTTGCAAGCATCATGGAAGTCACTTCATTTAAATGTGATTTCTTGCATTTTATTTTCTATGCAGACATCCGAAAGTGATTCGTGACCATGGTCTTCCTGTGTACACGAGTTCTCCCTTCAACATGGCTTGGCACAGCGCTCACTTGCTGTCGTGAAACTTGTTTCAGAAATATTTTCCTTTAAAAGCATGTGTGGACACACAAAGCAGGGGTGTGCGCACGTACAGATAATCCATCCTTGCGCGGTTGCCTTGTCTTCCTTGCTTATCCATCCTTGCGCGGTTGTGGTGTCTTCCTTGCTTCGAGGTATAACCGGCCCGAGAAGGGGCGTGACCCTGCTGGCTTGGCGTCTTGCGCATGCTCCCTGGCGCCTGACCCTGCGCTGCCTGTAGCTCCCGCCGTGGACGGTGCTCCGGCCTCTCTTGCTGGGGCCTCTCTTTCTGCGCCCTCCTGTGGCCAGCATCCATCCTTGATGACCAGCAGAAGGTGTGCAGGTGACCCTTGTGGGCCTACTACAGGGTAACAGGAGGTTTTCTCGCTGGTTATCAAAATGCAGGTGTTCAGGCTGTCTGGGGTGCTGTCCTGGGAGGTCGTGGGGTGCGCGGTGCGTTGTCAGGGGCTGGGAGGCCGGTGCTGACCAGCCGGCCCGGCCGCGTGCGGACCCGGCGTTGGGGCGCGGCTGCTGGGGCCCTGATGTGCCCCTCTCCTCCCCGCGTGGAGCGAGAGGCAGGAACTCGGCTTCCCGAGGAAGGCCCGCCAGGCTTTTCAGTGGAATATTGGATTCTGTGACCGAATGTGCTGAAGAGTTACCAGACGCTGTCAGTATCAGAAATAACGTTTTCAGTCAGTTAGGTTCTGTGTGGAAAGTCACTGAATATGATTGTGGTGAAGGTTGAGAACACTGCTCTGGGGTACTTTTCAATTTTCCCTTAGGCCGTCTCGGGTGCCTCAGGCCTGGCCTTTGAGAGCCAGAGGCTCCACTTGGAGGAGGACGTTTCCTCTCAGAAGCCACGCGGCTCCAAGCCCGGGGCCCCCACCTTCCTAACCTCGCTCTGGGCATTTCAGGCCAAGTACACGCTCCTCTGTAGCGCGCATGACCTTCGGGAAGAGGACAAAGGGGAAAACCCCAGATGTTTGTTTCTGAAATTAATGTCCAGCCCGCGTGCTCACTTCCTCTTGGAGCGTGGCCGCCGAGGCTCCCGTGAGGCTCCGCTGAGGCGCCCTGGGTCCAGTCGCATGCGCGCGGCGGTGTGGCCATGACGGGCCTTTCAGTGCGCTGTCCCCACGCGGGAGAAGCGGCTGTGTCCCAGGTGCATGGATGTGCCAGTACCCGGCCGTGAATGAATACCTGATTTATCACTTTGGGTCCATTTTCCTCATGGGCTTTATTTAATTTGTTGGGCTATTTGGGTAAATTGTAACGTTAAAAAAAAAAAAGCATACTGAACCACTGTCCTCCTTCTGTGGAGGAAATTGAGTTTCTTTAGTGTTTATCACTGATATAGCTGGGTGCTACTCTTGTATCCTTATAATGTTAGGATAAATATTAAAGTGCTAAGCCTAGTATGATGAAGAAATGACTTTAGAAAACGGAAATGTTGAAAAGCTTCAAGACAAAACAAAATAATAAATATTCCCACCCCAAACCATTCGGAGCAGTAAATTGATGTCTCTTTTAGAAATAGAATTTAGAGACAACTTTTAATTTGTTATTAAATATGGTATTTTCTGTTTTATTGATGTGAAATTGAAAGATTGAGCAGAATCATAAGAGATGAGAGATTAATGAAGACTAGCGATTTTTGAGATAGCAAATTTTACTTGAGGTATCTAATTTTAACTGGTTGAGGGAGAGACATGGTTTATAAAACTTGTGATTTAAACAATAAATTTAGTCTTTTTGAATGTATTAAATTATCAATTTACCAATTGAGATTTTCAATTTCATTTTAATCGATGTGTATATACCATATATATATATTTTTTTTTCAAGAAGGATTTGAAGATTTGGAAATTCATATTCAAATTGGTTTCAGAGTGACCACATTCTCAGGTGTAATAATTTTAGCTTTTTTCCTGAATGATAATTATTACCAAGATGAGACCAAAAGAATACCTTTTGTGTCTGATAGTCACCTTTCTTTGGTACAATTCACTCATCTTCCATTGCCTCAGCATCTGGCTATAAAAAGTGAATAATAGTATTTATTTGAAATTTGTGTCTCCATTTTTGGGTGAAAGAAACGTCTATTATTAGAAGGTAAACATTGAGGAACACAACTGTCCTATAAATATTAATGAAATTTTATACTCAAAGTAATTTTAAGCTGTTACTCTGTATGAATTTGATTTATCTGAAAATGGGGAATTAAAGAAGGAAAGTGATGTATATTAACTACTCTATCTAAGGGATTGGGGCATATCAAGATCTAATTTTATGTTATTTTTCTTCACACTAATTTAGACTTGCAGGCATGCAAGAGGAAGCCAGCCACCAAGAGTCAGATAATATAAAGATATATATATATAAAGATATATATAAAGATATATATAAAGAGATAGATTTATCTAGAGTGAAGTATAAAGTAGATTGCTTTATATCAATTTTTATGCACCCACTGAGATTCTTCAAAAAAATTTTAAAAAAGGTACATTCTTATGGAGGAAAATTGGTTCTGAGAACCAGTAGTAAAATCATACTTAACTTTAGACATCTGTTGAAAATGCATATTTAAATATCTTTTCCAATATTCATTGCAACAAAATAGTGCAGTCGACAGTTATAGATATTACTGATTTCCCTGGTGAATGTTCCGTACACACCAGGGACCAGTGGGAGTGGGACTGCAGGAGGGCAGCCAGTCAGGTTGTTGTCTGTTTTTTCCAGTCATCCAGCCGGTCTGGTTGGGTCTGGACTCTGCTTCTCCTGTCACTCCTACTTACCTTCTTCATTCCAGACAGTCCTAGCTCTGTAACACCCTGGATTACAGTGTCTGAAGAAGCTGAAAAGCTAGTGACTGAAATGCCGCCTCCTGGTCGTGGCTTGTAAGAGACAGGCATCCTGCATTCTGATGGGTGATAAGGGGAGGCTGGACAGAGCTCCCTGTTTCACCGGGAGTTTCAGTAAGCCTCCTTTCTTTCTCCCAGCTACATGCATTTATTATGTGATAGCAAGTCGCCATTCTGAGCCCCACTCCTGGCATGTGTTAAGAGACAGGGCTCTGGCAGGGACTTCCAGCTGGCATTCTGATGGCTGTTTATAGCTAGACCCTGCCTGACCCTGGATGTACTGCATCCAGCTGGTGCCAGAGGCCAAGGACATCTGGAAATGTCCTAACTTCAGGACTTAGAATATAACATGGAGCAAATATATTTGCTGTCCAACCAATTATTCATTGAAGCGTTTATTGTGCTTTAGTGACTCTGTGTTGAAGAGCTTGCTTTGAACCAAATCTTGTCAAAGACTGTGTGTGGTAACTTAGATGTTATGATGGCAAACTGGATTCTAGGTTTTGCCAGGAAAAGCAAATACTTTTTAAGCAGTACTGAAAATGGTAGTGTATATCCTCATAAACTGGGAGAGGAGATACTGAGTATGTTACATTTGGACATTTTACATATGTTGAAATAGTTTAGAAAATTGTGTCACTTTGGACTCTAGACCCAATCAAAGTTAGAATATTTTACTAAGCATCGCTTTCTTTCAACAATATTTAGGGATGATTCTGTTCAAAAATTCCCTAATAACATCTCACAAACAACCAGAATAAGTTTGAGCCTGTTTTATGTTTGTGCTCTTCATTCTGGATTTTAGTACTTAACGTCAGTAAGTTTTTAAAAAATATGTATATATTTATTTATTTTTGGTTCTTGGTCTTCATTGCTGCACTGGGCTCTCTCTAGTTGCAGTGAGCAGAGGCTACTCTTTGTTGCAGTGCATGGGCGTCTCATTGTGATGGCTCCGCTTATTGTGGAGCACAGATTCTAGGCCCAATAACTTCAGTCATTGCAGCATGCAGACTCAGAAGTTGTGGCACACGGGCTTACTTGCTCTGTGCTGTGTGGAATATTTTTGGACTAGGAATTGAACCCCTGTCCCCTGCATTGGCAGGCAGATTCTTATCCATTGTATCTTCAAGGATTGGTGATGTTGAGCACTTCATCTACATATTGGCCATTTGTGTGTCTTCTTTGGAAAAATGTTGATTAGGTACTTTGCATTTTTAAAAGAATTGGATTATTTGCTTTTTTGCTTTTGAGTTGAATGAGACCTTTGCATCTTTTGTATAAACCCCTTATCAAATACATGGTTTGCAAATATTTTCTCTCATTCTGTCTTTCTAGTTTGTTTTCTTTGCTCTGCAGAAGTCCTTTAGTTTGATGTGACCCACTTATTTTCGACTTTGTTGGCCTTGCTTTTGGTGTTTTATCCAAGAAATCATTGTCAAAACCAGTGTTAGGGAGCTTCCCCGCTTTGTTTTCTTCTGGTTTTCATGTGTTTGATGTAAGATACAGATCCAGTTTCATTTTTTACACATCGATATGCAGTTTTCCCAATACCATTGCTGAAGAAGCTATCTTCTCTCCATTGTGTGTTCATGACATTATTGTCAAAAATTAATTGATTATGAACATGGTATTATTTCTGGGTTTTATATTCTGTTCCCCTGTTGTGTGCCTGTTTTTATGCCAATATTATGCTGTCTTATTTACTGTAGCTTTGTATTATAGTTTGAAATCAGGAAGTATGATGCTACCAGCTTTGTTCCTCTTGCTCAAGTTTGGTTTGGCTCTTTGGGGGTGTTTTGTTGTTGCATATAAGGTTTAGGGTAGTTTTTTTCTATTTCTGTGGAAAATGCTATTGAAATTTTCTTTCTCTCTAACTCTGTCAGAAACCAGGGAGCATGACTTTTCTTGTTTTTGTTCATGTCACCTCATATAGTGCCTTATGAATAGGAGGTCTTTGGGGAAAATGTGTTGAATAAATGGGACCAGGGCACAGATTTTGGTATTCATGTAAAACTAACTTGTAGGTTAATGATTAGTCAATTCTGGGTTAGGCCACTGGCATAATAGGTCAACTCATGATACTGATATATAAGTTCAAGGTAAGTAGTTTCTTTTCTCTTAGAAAACATCCTTCTTGTGAAGAAATTACACTTTGAGGAGAAGGCAACTGATGTGGGTCTATTTTTATTGCTTTAAACTTAAATTTAGACATGCATATTTTTGTGAACTTTGCTGTAAAGTTTAGACACTAGTTTTTAGAAAGGGAGAAACAGTATTTCCTAGATTAGGTGAAATTATGAATTCTTGTCATTGAAGATCTAGAATCATATACTTGAAATCTACAAACCATGTAATTCGGTAGAGTCTGTTTCTTCATAATTAGTTTGTAGATTACGGCTATGATATATAATGCAAATTATTTAGTAGATGGAGTGGAGTCTTGGACAATGTTTCAATATCTTAAGCACTTTGAGAATTTTTCCTAATGTACATGTGTTTGCCTGATTGTATCCTGAAGGATAAGCCTGGTCATCCATCCTGTTGTCTTTTTATAGCCCCTCTCTTGATAGTCTCAGGCCCCACTTAGCTTCATCTATCTTCTTCTTGAGGCCATGACTCCTATCCCTAACCTGCTCACAGCTCCAGGCTTGCCTTTTCAGCTGCCTGCTAATGAGTTTATCAAGCTGCCTCAGAAATTGCTATTCCTCCATTGGTTTATCTATTTCTCTTAACAAAACCATGGTATCCTCAGTCCCCGGGGCAATTCCAGAGACATATTTGATTTTGCCCTGATTTCCTGTATTGGTTAACTATGTGTTAAAAGAGGGGCCTTGGCCCTAGGTATTCTAGATTCCTAGTCTGGCTTGTTCATTTTTTTAGGTGTGTGGTGTGGAAATCACTCATCTGGGTAGCCTTGGTCTCCTCATCTATAAAGTGAGGATGATGCTCTCTAGCTCATCAGGTTATTGAGAGAGTGAAGCAACATGGCCGAAGGTCTAGCATATAGGTCCAGCATATAGTATATAGTAGTCTCTTGAGAAACCTATGTGCAGGTCAGGAAGCAACAGTTAGAACTGGACATGGAACAACAGACTGGTTCCAAATAGCAAAAGGAGTACGTCAAGGCTATATATTGTTACCCTGCTTATTTAACTTCTATGCAGAGTACATCATGAGAAACGCTGGGCTGGAAGAAGCACAAGCTGGAATCAGGGTTGCTGGGAGAAATATCAATCACCTCAGATATGCAGATGACACCACCCTTATGGCAGAAAGTGAAGAGGAACTAAAAAAGCCTCTTGATGAAAGTGAAAGAGGAGAGTGAAAAAGTTGGCTTAAAGCTCAGCATTCAGAAAATGAAGATCATGGCATCTGATCCCATCACTTCATGGGAAATAGATGGGGAAACAGTGGAAACTGTCAGACTTTATTTTTTAGGGCTCCAAAATCACTGCAGATGGTGATTGCAGCCTTGAAATTAAAAGACACTTATTCCCTGGAAGGAAAGTTATGACCAACCTAGATAGTGTATTGAAAAGCAGAGACATTATTTTGCCAACAAAGGTCCATCTAGTCAAGGCTATGGTTTTCCAGTGGTCATGTATGGATGTGAAAGTTGGACTGTGAAAAAAGCTGAGCGCCAAAGAATGATGCTTTTGAACTGTGATGTTGGAGAAGACTCTTGAGAGTCCCTTGGACTGCAAGGAGATCCAACCGTCCATCCTAAAGGAGATCAGTCCTGGGTGTTCTTTGGAAGGACTGATGCTAAAGCTGAAACTCCAGGACTTTGGCCACCTCATGCGAAGAGTTGAGTCATTGGAAAAGACTGATGCTGGGAGGGATTGGGGGCAGGAGAAGGGGACAACAGAGGATGAGATGGCTGGATGGCATCACCAATTCAACGGACATGAGTTTGGGTGAACTCCAGAAGTTGGTGATGGACAGGGAGGCCTGGCGTGCTGCGATTCGTGGGCTCGCAAAGAGTCGGACACGACTGAGAGCAACTGAACTGAACTGAACTGAGACCTTCAGATTGGAATTCCGTCTAACACTCCTGTGACTTGTTATTTTTTGAGAATTATTCTGTGGACATGGACTCTATACTATCCCATCCCCTTATCACCTTCCGTCTTTGTCTTTCATTATTTTTCCCACAGAGACTCTGCCTTCTTGAAAATGCCTCGCGTTCTTTATTTTGCCACTCTTTTTTTATATGGAAGTTTTGTTATCTTTCCTCTTTATCTCTGTCTGCTGAGATGTGGCTTCTGCTAAGTGGCTTCAGTCGTGTCTGACTCTGTGCGACCCCATAGACGGCAGCCTACCAGGCTTTTCCATCCCTGGGATTCTCCAGGCAAGAACACTGGAGTGAGTTGCCATTTCCTTCTCCAGTGCATGAAAGTGAAAGTTGCTCAGTCGTGTCCACCTCTTAGCGACCTCATGGACTGCAGCCTACCAGGCTCCTCCATCCATGGGATTTCCCAGGCAAGAATACTGGAGTTGGGTTGCCATTGCCTTCTCCAGCTGAGATGTGGACCATTCCTGTAAGTCAGTTCCTTTCTCCTTTGTGAAGCATGTCTTCGTTTCCAGAATGTGTCATAAGTGTACTGGTCCTTTCTCCTTGGGATCTTTAAGAGCAGAAAGGAGCCATATCTTGACTTAATCGCTGTGGCATAAAGTAGAATAGCCTGCAAGTAGTTACCAATCAATTGAATAGTTGACATATGATATCTTATCTTACTAATAGCTGCTAAAATTTACCAAGTACTTTAAAAGACCGTCTTTAAATTACCTCTTTGAATATATGGATCTAGTGGTATCTGGATTAATATTTGAGACTGATAAGTGTTTATTCATTGTTCTCTCTTTCCTTCTTTACATTGACTTAAGTACCATTTCACTTCAGTATGTTATGTAGCAGAAAATCCATTATGTAGAAGGAAAAAATTCTTTAGTTTTTTTAGGAAATGATTGTACTGCATGATCAGATTTCAGAACTTTAGAAATTATTAATTAAGTGCTATAAACTTTCTTCATATATGTGGCCATCTTTCAGTCCTATTGGTGACTTTATTCCCTAGGAAAGTATAGAACCATTTGCTATTTATTCAAAATTAATAACGTTTATAATTCTCAGTGATAAAAGCTGAGTCAAGTAATAGAGATACATGATCATTCAGAACTATATTCTGGATTAATGTTTTTGTTCTTTCTATTTCATACTCTGCATTTTAGTGTGAGAATAATGAAAACCCTAAAATTACTATAGTTTTTCTGCTGCCAAATTCTTCTCACAAAGTAGAGATGCCAGACTTTGTCCAAATTTAAATAGCTTTTGCCAGTAAGCTATTGTTTAGAATGAGTTCCTTAGGGAAAAAAGTCACAAAGAAAGCTGTACTTATTGAGAATGTTTTCTTTGTTTTCTTTTTCTTAATAGAAGGATGGCTTACTGCCACATTTTGTTGTTGTTTAATGTTATAGAGGTTTTACTGCAGCTCTGTTGGTGATTACAAGCGTGCTACATTTTGGCTAACAAATATAGTAAATGTGATGAAAATCCCCTATGTTGTACGTTTCTCTGAATAACATGTTTATATAACATGCAAAATACTTCTGTTGAACGAATTGCTTTCCTGAAAGGAGGTTGCAAATTCCTTTCTAGATTTTCAGTGTTTCTAAAGTGTATTACTGAATATTCCAAATTTTATGGATATTTAAAAATCATCCTTAAAGTTTTTTGTTTGCACACACTATCCTTTTTGAGGTCAGGGCTCTGCAGAGATTGAGAATTGTATCTCTGGATAATGTTATTTTCTTATTATATCTACAAGCCTCTAAATGGAGTTATTTAAAGGTTTTTATATATATTTTTTGAAGTCAATAGCACTGATGTGACCATGTAGACAGATTACTTGCACAAACTAATGTGTTTCTGTTTATGAAGTGGCATAACAGTGGTGGTCTGACCCTGCTAGCCTCAGCCTTTCTGTGGACCTCACACTGAGTTCTGGCTTCCCTTGTGGTGTCTGGCCTGCCTCGTGTCCTCCAGACCCTGCCGCATTTAGGTGTCTCCTGTAGCTTCTGCTGTTCCATGTTGGTCCAATGACTCTACCCTGGACTGTGGCCTGCTCAGTTTGAGACACTGGTTTCTGATTGCTAGCCGGCCATTTCCACCTGGATGTATTTCTCAAAACTCAGTTCTGAGTGTCCCATTGAGTTGTCTTTTCCCCATTCCATCTTTGTGCCGTTAAATCGCGGTGCAGCTCACTCATGTAAGTCATCCATCTGGGAGTCATGCTTGGTATTCCTCCCTTACAACCCACATCCAGCTGATCACTAATTCCTGCAAATTACTTAGACCTTCTCTCTCTTCTTTCTTTTCGTGAGTTGAGTTCTTTGCCGTCAACTGCTATTGCCTCTCAGCCAGTGTCCAATTGTCTTTCTCCTGCTTTCAAGTCATCCTCACTTTGAGGTCCATGGACCCCTGAATGTTCACAGATGGGCTTCAGAAGCCTGTAGATTCTTTGGAATAAAATAATAAGACTTTTATGTATGTGTGTAGGTGTATTTTTCTGGTCATTATAGCAAACTCCAGGAGATAGTGGATAGAGAATTCTGAAGTACTGCAGTTCATGGGGTCACAAAGAGTCGGTCACTACTTAGTGACTGAATAACAACAATATTCTTGATGTATCTATGAACCCAGAATGGTTAAGAACCAATTTTTGTGTACTTATCACGTAATCTTCACAAGCCTTCACAGTAATCTTGCTATAATAAAATGTCAATCTGATCTATTGCTCTCCTACTTACAGTTCTTTAGTGAAGTCCTGTCTTATATAAAATATAAACTTGGTAGACTGACGGCATAGGAGAAGGAAATGGCAACCTACTCCAGTACTCTTGCCTGGAAACTTCCGTGGACGGAGGAGCCTGGTAGGCTACAGTCCATGGGGTCGTGAACAGTCGGACATGACTGAGCGACTTCCCTTTCACTTTTCACTTTCATGCATTGGAGCAGGAAATGGCAACCCATTCCAGTGTTCTTGCCTGGAGAATTCCAGGGATGGGGGAGCCTGGTGGGCTGCCATCTATGGGGTCACACAGAATTGGACACGACTGAAGTGACTTAGCAGCAGCAGTCTGTTGGCATGGTCCTGATGAACTTTCCTGCCTTATCTTCTCCCAGTGTCCTCTCTCCTGTGTCTCACATCAGTCCACTGAAGTTTGTAGTTTGAGTATGTACCATGCTTTTTTCCCATGATTATTCCTGTTTGAAGTTACCCATTCTGTGTCCCCCTTCCCTGTTTGCTTTAGTTGTCACTTTCTCTGCAAGTGAAGTCTTCCTTGCTCACTGGCCCCCAACAACATTTAGGCGATGTATATTTTAATTAAACTTCTTTCCCTATGTTAAAATTATTGATTTATATTGAACGCATCTACTTCTTAACCTGTGATCTTCACATATATTAGAACTGCCTGCTTCTGAAGTCTCATTACATGTGGAGCTTCTCACATCACTGCATTTATTCTTGAGTTTTGACTAGTTGCATGACGTGGTTCTTTTCCTGCTTTTGACTTGATCAAGAGACTACCCATCATCATGTGTATCATGACAGCTGTATATCACGTTAACATCTTCTCTTTTTGTTGTGCTGTGCTACACATTTTGAAGTTCTCCTTTAGTTTTGCTACTTATCTTTTTCTCCCGTTTTAGAAATTGCTTCTGTCAGCCAGAATTCTTGGTTGTAAGCAAGAAACTTAGTTTGGCCTATTCCAACCAGAAAAGGAAATGTTGGCAGGCTAGTGGGAAGCCGCAGAATAGCCAGGAAAGTTGAAAAACTGGGCTCACAAGAAGGGACGGCACATGGGTCCCTACCACACTATGAGGATGATGACAGGCTTGGGTCATGAGGACAGACGGCATTCACAGTCACTCAGTAAGTGGCACCACAGCTTGTCCTCCATCATCACCCCTGTTGGTCGCTTGGTAACAGGCACATGTGATGTGCATGCACACTCAGTTGCTCAGTTGTGTCCGACTCTTTGCAGCCCCATGGGCTGTAGCCCACCAGGCTCCTCTCCCCGTGGAATTTCCCAGGCAAGAATACTGGAGTGGGTTGCCATTTCCTCCTTTAGGAGATCTTCCCAACCCAGGGTTTGAACCCACATCTCCTGCAGCCCCTGCATTGGCAGGCAGATTCTTTACCACTACCTGGGAACAGTACAGCCCCCATCCCCTACTTCGGATGACAGTCACAGATCCAAATTACAGATCCAGAAGTTTCAGCAGCCCTTTCCTTGGGTTCCATTAATTTGCTAGAGTGGCTCACATAAATCAGAGAAGCATTTCAGTTACTAGATTACTGGTTTGTTATAAAAGATGTAATTCAGCAACAGCCAGATGGAAGACGTGAGTAGGTGAGTGGGAAGGGGCGGGGCACCCGCTGTCTTGCGTGCTCCATTCTCCCTGCACCTCTGTGTGTTCAACCACCTGGGAGCTCTCTGAATCTGTCCTTTCAAGTTTTATGGAGGCTTCATTACATAAGCATGATTGATTAAATCATTGGTCCTTGGCGACTGATGCAACTTCCAGCCACTGTCCCCCTCCTTAGGAATCAAGGGGTAGGACTGAAAGGTTCAACCCTATAATCGCTTGGTTGGTTCTCTTGGCAGCCATTCCCCAGCCTTAGGTGATTTTTCAAAACCCTAACAAAAGACACCTCCTAGGCTCCCAATTAGCTTCCCAGGTGGTGCAGTGGTAAAGAATCCATCTGCCAGTGCAGAAAACATAGGTTCCATCCCTGGGTCGGGAAGATGCCCTGGAGGAGGAAATGGCAACCCACTCTGGTATTCTTGCTTGGAAAATTCCATGGACAGAATAACCTGCTGGGCTATAGCTGATAGGGTTGCAAAAGAACTGGACATGACTTAACGACTGAGTACCCATGCAGGCTCTCAATACTTAAGAGATTTCAAGGGTTTTTGGAGCTCAGTGCCAGAAATGGGGACAAAGACCAAACATGTATTTCTTACTTGAAATCACGACATCCTATCACAGCCAGTAAGGAATTATTCAGATACTAGAAGTGTCCATAGCCTGGGTAGCCAAATGGGTGGACAAGTGTCACCACACTGCTGTTCCGCCACGTGGACTAGACGCACTTCTGGAAGTTTTTACTGGTGGAATATGTGTTATCATGTGGTTGTTTACATAGTGGTTTAGCAAGCTTTCATTCAGAAAGTTTCCATGTCAGCATGCCATTCACTGAGGTGGAGGGAGTATTATAATAATACTGTTTTATGAGGAACCTGGTGGGCAAAGAAGTAATGCAGTCTGACAAAGAACTTGTAGCTGTTCAGGCTGAACTGGAGCTTGACCTTGTGCCTGCCACTCCAGAGTCCATGCAGCCTGTTTCCGCTGCACCAGCCTGCAGAGCCCTGGTGCAGTGCTTGTCGGGGCTCAGGAAAGTGTCTTCACAACATCCACACTCAGCGCGCAACCTCTTCCCAGGACAGTGGTGTGCACGCGCGAATCTGGTTCTGCGAAGGCCAGTTTGGCGCTAGGTCTTCGTGTTCTGTCTGCTTGTATTGTTCAGTGTTGCAACATCTCTCTGGTTGACTGAAGCCATATGCCATTCAAATGCAACCTGGACTTTGGCATTGGCCTGGCAGTCACTAGGCTGTGGAGTACAGCAGTAACAATTAGGAAAACTATCTGTTCATTAAACCAGTAGAATTTACAAGCCCTTTTGTGACCGAGCTCCACACCTCTCCCTCTGGAAAATGAGAGTATAGTTGGTTAAGCCCTCGTACTTTTTTCCTTTCTGTGAATTGTTTTTTGTTTCACATTTGTTAGTTGTTTCACATTTGTAGATTACTGTAGAAGCCAGGTAGATTAGCACTTAAAAGGATTATAACATTGGGAAATAGGTTTTGGAAATAAATTACCTCAACACAAGTAGTATGAGAAGTGTTTATGTTGATTTTTTCCCCCCATATCATATTAAACACTTCTGCTTTTATTGAACACTTCTTAAATTCATAATTTTAAGAATATTAGATAATTTTTATGTAATAGGGGCAGCAGGTTTTGTATCTTACTATTTTTTATAAAGTATAATGTTGCTTCTTGCTGTGAGCTAAGATGAAATCTTGATACATGCATATATACACAAGCTGGGGCATAGATGTATGTGCTAAGCCTAGTATTCAGTGTTTTAGACTAGGGATCTCTCATATCTTGCAGGGAAAACTGAGAGTAAACTCTTTCATAATGATGGAAGGAAAACAAAACAAAGACAAACAGCAAAAATCTCAATCCCCCTCTGCATCAGTAGATGGCTGAGTGTTGCCACAGTAGAAGAACTCTTCCAAACGCAGGAAGGTTTTAGAAATCTGTTCTTCTAGGAGCCCACATCCTCCCCTCGCCCTCCCTGGTGTATTTGAGGTGTGAGGTGGGGGCCGGGTGATGAGAGAGCTCCAGGTCACTGGTGCGGAAGGGCGAGGAGGGTGGGAGCATGAGTCTAGGAGTTAGAAGAAATACATTTTCAGGGGAGCGAGGCATCATAAAGTGAAGAATCACTCTGTCATTAGTTGGGAGAGTCAGAGGGGAAGACGGATATGACAAGAGGGAGAAAGGAGCGGGCAGAAACTGGACTCCTGATCATGAAGGAGAAAGAGACACCCGGGGAGCCTGTTAGGTGATTGTGTGTCATGTGGCTGTGTTAGAGACAGAAGCGCACTTTGAAGCCTTCACAGGAAAGTTGATAAGTTGGTGTAGTGTTTAAGTTGTCAAACATAATGCTTCATATTGAATAAGAAAATTTTATAAGTATTTAATAAATATGTTATATACAATTTGCATAAGAAAAATACTGATGGCTTTTGGTGAGGTGAAGTCGCTCAGTTGTGTCCGACTCTTTGTGACCCCATGGACTGTAGCCCACCAGGCTCTTGCATCCGTGGGATTTTCCAGGCAAGAATACTGGAGTGGGTTGCCATTTCCTTCTCCAGAGGATCTTCCCGACCCAGGGATCGAACCCAGGTCTCCCACGTTGTAGGCAGACGCTTTACTGTCTGAGCCACCAGGGAAGTCTCTCATCCTTTTGGAGTAGAAATCAAATTTTTCTGGCATGACTCCATTACCAGCAGTGGGATTTATCAAGACTACAAACGCCAGCACATTGAATATTTCAATACTGTACTCAATTGTTCATATTTTAGCTACAAAACAAACCAAATGTAAATGCTTAATATGTAATACAAATCCACAGGTTCTTCACAGAAGAAAACAATGGAAGACTGATTTTCTACATGTCACCCGTTCATTAGTTCTTCAGTAATATGTCTTGAGTTATTTCAGATATAATGTATTCACCACTACCTATGTTTTTCAACATTTTCTATCTAAGTCCTAAAGGGTATAAACAAGGAGGCATACAGTCAGGTTGTTTTTATAAACTTTTGATGTTTCTTCTGTTATGGATCTTACAATAATGAATATAAGGAGACAAAGACAAAAGATGGCTTTTGGTAGATGGTGTTAATTTTGTGTAGGAAACATATTACTTTGACAACAGTTTGTCTAGTTGTTTTTTCTAATGTAGAGAAAAAGGCCAAAGAGAAGGATGTGGAACCTTGGTAGAGAGAGTGCTGGAGGCTTGGTGGAGGTTAGAAGGGCTTTGGAGTACAGGAGGGTGTGTATCTGTGCAGCTGCTCTGTTGCCGTGTGCTGCCCTGGGCCTGCTGGAATTTCTACAGCTCTGCCAGTCTTGTCACTGGGCCCAAGCGAGCCACCCCTAACCCCCAGCCACACAACTTTCTCCTCCCCTGCAGCCCTCACCTTGGCTGAGAGGTCTGAAACAGCCTGTCTGTGGGCCCTCCTAACTTCAGCAAGCTGATTTTAGTTACTGAGTACCAGGGTAATCCTCCAGTTGCTTGTGTGGACCCAGATGAAGGTTTGATATGTGGTACTTGAAATTTTGGATATCAGATTTGAAATTCATAATATGCCAAAACAAACTGGAAGAAATTAGGTTTTTAGTAGTCTCATTTTTCAAATAAACAAATACGTATGTATGTAGTATCACCCATACCATATTCATGGTCTTTCTCTCAGTGTGTTCACGGGTGACGTATTGTCTTCAACTTTGTGTCAGTCACTTTTCAGGGAGTCTGAGGAGTGCATGGGTTCCTGTATCTCAGTATTGACTCCTTTCATCACCCATTTTTGAAATTTTAGTCTAAGTGGTACCCATTGGGGCATGCTTAGTGTTTGTTCATGTTGATTAAAGGGGAGTAGTTATAGAAATAATTTCTAAATGGTAGGTATTTAAAAATTACTGCATGGTTTTGGAATGCAGTATTTGATTTCAGAGAGCAGAAATTATACCTCCTTACCAGTGGCTTATTTGGGTTACCATGAAAAAGATGTGTTCTCGGCCAGTGTGTGAGGAAACATCCTGAAGGTGTGTGTGGTAAGGGGGAAAGCCGTAATGCACTGAAGATGTTCCCAAGGGCAAGTTGCAGTTGATACTTAAGAGTTAACTATAACTCATTATCTTGGGTGGTAACTCATGTTTATGTTTTAAAATGGAATGTACTCATTTATTACAGAGTCAACCATTCATACAGCCAGTGCTTTTTTTTTGGGGGGGGGTAGTTGTTTGTTTGTTTAAGCTTCTGCTGTGTACATAGTGTGGCCTGGGAATTAATCAGAAATCCTCTCTATCATTACCTCACACTGCACTGAACTGTTTATGCCTCATTCCCTTAATGTTTCCCTTCTTTGCCAACTGGGTTTCTGTTACTCAACAAGAGAATCCTCTTTTTTCTCTTCTCTTGACAATTGAGAGTCAAGTCCTCTGTCCAGGCCTGGGACCAATACTTCTGATCTGAACAGCATTTCCTGAAGCTCTGGAACTTGTCTCCCCAACTCTTCCAATGAAAACTACCTGCTTCCTTTTCTGCTGTCCTTTTGTTATTGCTCAAAATCTTTTTTATTCTGAATTGTAAACATATGTTATTTCTCCCTTCTGTTTGTAAGCTGCTACATGCAGGGATTTTGTAATACTCATATTTCTATCTTCTATAGCACCTCAGGTGATTCTTTGATACTCTTTATTATTGCTCAATAAAATGTTGAATCAATACATGTGATATAATGGAATGTATAGAAAAGTTGGAGATTCATTTGGGAAAACAAAGCAGAGATACACGTACCAACTATAAGGGTGCCTTGCCATAGCTTTCTCTTTCAGTACTGCAGTCTGTTGGAATCAGGAGCCCAGACAGCTTTCACTGATTCTGTCGCCAATTGACCGTCTACTCTTAGACCCTTCATAGAGAAGGCTCTCTGTGAAAGAAGAGTAACTCTGCCCTTTTTCATTGAATTATCACAGAGTTGAATGAGATCATCAGTGTGAAAGAAGTTTGGGAGGACTGTGTATGTACATATGAAGTATTGATACTGTCATGAATTTGGGGAGTGGTTAGCTGATAGCCAACTAACTCTGACTCGGTGGACATGAGTTTGAGTAGGCTCCAGGAGTTGGTGATGGACAGGGAAGCCTGGTGTGCTGCTGTCCTTGGGGTTGCAAAGAGTCGGACACGACTGAGTGACTGAACTAAACTAGCTGATAACAGTGAACAGTTTTTACAATGACATCTTTCTGGCAGTTACTGTAGTAAATTGTTTTGGAGAAAAGAAGCTGATAAGCTGTATGCTATAATTTGTGGTATAGGGAATTTCACATGGAGGCCTCAGGGTAGAGAACAAAATAAGGTTATGTATGGTAAAAGAGCACAAGGAAAGTGAAGAGAGAGAGAGTTCCATAGCTTAATTTCTGTATTTTCTAAAGTTACAAACTCAATGAATACAACTGCCTTCAGCTTCTTTTGCTTCCCAGTGTCAGTTGGTCAGGGTACATTTGTGAGACACCGTCAGGTTCCCTGTTCTTAGAGCATTCTTGCCCACTGCCTTTCTACCTATAATGAGATAGTCTTTCTTGTGAGCATTTGCTTTTTAAATTACATGTTAATTGTCCTTATTCTTCTTAGTAGCATCATTGCAAATTTTAGGTAGTCATAGTTATAATTTTTTTCCAAGTGTTTCCCCCAGAGAGATAATTTGTGCAAATATTCATATGAATCTGATGAAGAACTCACTGCTAGGGAGCCTCAGAATTGTCCCAGGGACATGGTGGTCAGGATTTCCACAGTGAAGGTCTTCCTTGCTTCCCCGCCCCTGAGTAGATATATTGCCTTGTCCCTATGAGGTTTTACTTTTCTTCTTTTGGGATCTATGTGGAAATCAAAAGAAGTCATAGCTGGGACCTCTGTGGTGGTCCAGTGACTAAGACTCTGCGCTCCCAGTGCAGGGGGCTCAGGTTCAACCCTTGATCAGGGAGCTAGATCCCACATGCTGCAACTAAGAGTTAGACATGTCGCAACTAAAAGATCTTGCGCGATGCACCTAAGACCCAGAGCAGCCAAATAAAATAAATATTTAAAAAAAGAAGTCATAGCTCTTTCTCTATACTCTTTATATTTATAATTTTACTCCTGTCTCATTTTCCTTGCTTTGCCTCTTCTGGAATTCAGTTCATCCTGTACTTGTAATCTTATTTCTTCTCTCCAGCTGTAAGAGAGCTGTGTACCATCTCTGGTACTTGCCTCTTGCTCACCATTGCATGCTCTCCTCAGGAGTCTCTGCTCAGGACACTTACCTGCTCTGGCTTCCTTTCTCTTCTTCACCCATTCTTGCTGTGACTACTAATTCCTTCCAGGAGTTGCTGTCTCTTCCTCTCTGAGCAGTAGACACTGCTGGTGGGTTGTTACCTTGCTCTGTTGTAGTGTGCCTTCTCTCTGTTTGCTGGTTATCTCCTGTTAAACTGTTCAGCTGTTCAGCCTGCTCAGATTAGCAGTAATTCTGTTTCTCTGGCAGTGCACTGTGTATCAGTGGCCCTGCAGGTCAGGGAAGAGGAACTTGAGGAACCAATATCCATGGACACTGATTTATTCTGATACACTATCGCTTGGAACAGCTTGCTCTGAGAGACTCTGAAAAAATCATCCTTGAATGCAGTGTTTTTAAAAACTATTCATTGTGATCTATGAAAGCAATGTATATTAAACTGCAGCCAGAAATTTTTTTAAAGAGATTTGAATATGAAAAAATATGAATGCATCACAGTATAGTAAGGATGTCATATGTGTTCAAGGTTGTGATCTAAAACATAATTCTTCTTTTGATTTGGAATCAAAACATTTGAAAGCCATTGGTCTGATAACCTTCAGTAGTTTTAGCTCCTTTGATTCCTCACCTCCTTTTCTTTCTAATGGAAATTTTTAAGTTTTTTTTTTTGTAGTTGAGACAAAATAGAATTAGAATATGGCCTATTCACAGGGCAGCTTGATGGAAAATCAAAAGCACAGTTAACTGATTTGCCAGTTGCAGGGCAGGTCTCTTGCCTGTCCCATGGATCCAAGACAGGGTGTGGTCAGGGCAGCAGCCCATGTCCCGACAAAGCCCCAAAGGAGCCTTCACTGAAGGCTCCACCTGGAGGCTCCTCTGCAGGTTTCGTTCAGGGGGATTAGGACTTTTTCAGCACCCAGACCCTCACAGTGGGTGTGTCCTGGACATATGGGGTGATCAGAGTCCCACCAGTGTGGGGAGTGGAGGACAGTGGAAAGAGGTTTTAGGAGACACCAAATGACCAGATACTTGTGCTGTTACTTCTTTTCTCTGGCAGTAAGAAATAGCTATAGGTTGTAAGTGATTGTTAGCTGTCAAATGTGATTAACATCTTTGGTTAGAAAATGACCATTTTTTACTAATGCCTCATTCTTGGTCTTGATATTGGGGAGACTTCCTGACCGCAGTGTTTTCTTGCTACTCTGATGGCATTCCACTGGTCTTGTAAACAACATTCTTGAAAGAAAACTTTAAAGGATTTATTAAAGTGAAAATTATTGTGATATACTGTTTGAATTCTGGCTTTTTCCTTTTAAAGGTAATATAATAAATTGATTTTTTAATAGTTAAAGTAGAATTAGCCTGCTGTCAAATGAGAAATGTTTTAGCCCACGTATCTTTATTTGCCATTGGACTGAAGGGCTGTATTTTGGTATGATTATTTTGTACCCCTTCATGTTTTAGCAAAATAATTAAACAACTTTTGTGTTACCCCAGTCTTCTGACTTCCCTGCAAAAGTGCTTGGAATGGATAGTCTGAGAACACATCCATGTTCAAGTATAGTTTTATTGGGGGATAATTATAATTTTGATCATTTGTTGTGTTTCAGAACTGAATAGGTTAAAATGTCTACTTTAATGATTTAAAATAAATCATAAAATATAAACAGAGGAGACGGTAGAGGAAGAAGTCAAACATTTAATTTGTTGAAAATTCTACATTAAGTAAATCTTCCTCTGTCCACCCCCAAGTGTCTTTCTGTTAATGATTTTTAAATGTCAACATCCTATATTTTTTCCTGACCAATCTTTTGGGAATCTTTGGCACATGTGTTCCATCTGATGAAATTAAAAAATTGCAGACCTCAAGGGAAATAATTAAATGATTTTTCTCTTTTTATATAAACATTTGCTTTGAAATATATTTATATTTGAAGGGCTTTGATATTTTTATCTAAAGCATCATTTCCTCATGCTGTCTCAGCCTCATAATGAAGCTTCTCTTTAAATTATTAACATTATCCAGTATCACAAGTTTATCGTATGGGTTAAATTTATGTGCCAAATGACTCACCGCAAAGAGCTTCCCCCTTCCTCCCTTTTGCCTTGAGTATATATGTGTTGGTAGAAGTTTTATGTCTTAATACTTTCTGATTTCAGCAGTTAAAACTTAAAAAACATTTTGTGTACATTTCTCATTTTTAACAATTGTGTTTTTGCTCACCTGTTTTCCTTTTTTCAACCCCTTCCCACTCCAGCTGCTTCTCCAATGTTGTTTGGGCTCCCCAGTATCCTTGTCTATTCTTACACTTCTCTTTGCTGGAACAGAGAAGATCTTTGGAGTGTCCTTTGTTCTTCCTGTCCCAGCCTGAGCATCCTCCATGCTTCCCTTACATACTGCTCCCCACTCTTTCCATTCAATGACTGGCCGTCCTGGGAGAGTGGAATGAGCCCTGGTTGGGGAGGGGTGTGCGTGGAGACCATAGTTTTTATTTGTGACTGTAGCTGGGTAAAATTGTGCAGGTTTCCTAACCCTTGACTCTAGCTTCTTGATCTAAGAAGGAGAGGGTTGAACCAGTGATCTCTGAAATCCCTACCAGTTCTAATAGTGCATGATAAAGTAATTTACAATAAAGTGTAATTAGGCTTAGCCTTCTGAGGATGGGGAGATGGATGTATATTTTCAGCTTAAAACAGTAACTTAATGATCCAAATATGTGGCTGTGTGTGTTGCCTGTGTTTCTCAGCATTTCTACCGGCCCTCTTCACCCAACCCATCTCAGACTATGATCCAGGGAATAAAATGCAAGGAGTCCGTTTTTCAGCCACTAATGTGCATATACATTTCCTCTAGTCTTACCTTTGCACATGAGGTTCAGGAAAGATATCACTGATGTTTTAGAGAGGGTGAATAAGTAGTAGAAACATCTCCCAGTGTAAAAGGACTCCTTTATTTGCAGTCCTCATTATTTGTTATGAGTTCATTCTGAAAGTCAGGGCAAAAAGTGGCCAGCTAGTTATGGTTGGTTGAAGCCTGTTCTGTCTCTGGGTAGCACAGGACAAAGCCTGCAGCTGTCTCCTCTCGGAGTCAGTGTCAGCGCCTCTACTCGGGGAGAATGCCGGTCAAGGTCCCCATACTGGCTCGTCCCCTGGGACTGTCTATTCTTAGATCCTTCAGTCTACTGAAGTCTCAGAGGAAGCCAGGTTTGGGTTTTGGCTGTGTTATGTAGAGAAGTCCGTCTTACCCTTCTGAATTACCATTACTATTATTTTTCTCCATTCATACATTTTTTACCATATATATCATTTACATTTGAGGGTGGATAGATTAATGAGTACAGGTTTCTCCTTTAAAAGATATAGAACACTATAAAGGATCACATTTTAACATAATAGTGTTTTTTAGATGTCCATTCTTGAGGGGCTTGGTGGTTATGTACTCACATTTTTATGAACTCAGTTACTAAAATCATTCCTTTCCTCCCTCCTTCCCTCTCTGGTTTTTGCAGGGGAGCAGGAGAGGAAAAAATATAGAAAGGATATATAAAACAACTAACTCCCTCACCCTCAAAAGATAAACCTTAGACTCTTGGAAAAATACAGTCACATTGACTCTTGAAAAAAAATCACACACACACACACGGAATTTAAATACGTGTACACACACACACACAGAATTTAAATGGGTGGCATAAAATCCTCAAGGCAGAAAGGGCCTGCTGTGAATCGTCTCTCTCCTCATGCTCCCCCACATCATGCTCCCGTCCACAGAAGATGCCAGCTGCTTGTCTCTCCGTTTGCTGTTTTAAAATTCTAGTCTGATTCTGGTAAATCCCTGTTTTCTCTATTTCCCCTGCTCCATGGTTATCTCCAGTAGAACAGTCCTTTCAATCTAGCATTCACTGCACATGTTCCAGTCATGCGGTTACAGAGTTGACATTGCAGCTTCAGCAGAGGTTATCTCTTTAAAATTCTCTGAAATTCCCCTTTGGCACATCCGTTTTGGCAGCTGGGTTTATACGGGAAAGTGGCAAAGCTCTTGGCTCCTCTGTTCTGCTTTATGAAAATAGAAATCTGTGGCCAGAAGGGCAGCTAGGCAAGAAGCTATAGATAGTTCTCATCAGTTGCACTGCCGAGTTTTTCCATTTTTACCTAGTAAATAGTATTCTCACCGTGTGCATGTGGACCAAGTGGTGGTTTTTAAAAACATGAGCATACTGTAGCCTCACACTTAAAGTCTTGTTAGAAAACCCTGCTGTTGGAATGTGTGTGTGAGGTCCTGCTGTACTGTTTTGACTTTTGATTTTGTAATCTCTTTATATATTTTTAAAGAATTGAAACCACTCAAAGATTATGGTCACCAATTCAGAACTACCTGTTGCAGTTTGGGCAGTAATATGACAAGAAAGATGGAAACTCCAGGTTGCTTTTCAGTGAGATATATTCATTACTAAATAAACAACATCACGTGTCTGTTTTCTAGGTTAAGTGCTTTGCTGAATGGACACACCTGAGGTCCTGTGAGACAGCTCAGGCCTCTTCTTTTGCCCTCCCTCTTTCCTTCCTTCTCTTCTTTAAAATTATTGTTAAGTGGTGTTTTCTAGGAAAATGTTGCTTCTGTTAGCAGAGTTGACCTATTTATTACTACAGATGGCTTTCAGGGCCCTTCTTTTCTTTCTGTACATACTGTGAGCTCTGGAGAAGTCGGCCTTTATGCAAGCCATGCTGATGAATTTCCATAGTTCTGATTCTCTGATTTAAAAATGACTACATGTGTTTGGTATGGAAAATACTTACTTTTTATTTTGTTTTAAATGTAAGTAAATACTGATAAGCTAATTGTCAAAGCTTCTGCATTAGAAATGAGCAAGGCTCCTTTTACTATTAAATTTTTTTCCTGCTATTATTACTATTTATATTAGTAAGGCGTATAGACTCATAGGTGAATTTTTCTCCCCATGATGATTTATGAAAGATGAGACCACTTGTTTTGGTATGCGGGTTCTGTTTGCTTCAAGAATAAGGAGTCTGAATTAATCTTTTAGGTTGACCCCTTACCCATTCATATGAGTTGGAAATATGATTTTTTTTAAGCTAAAATGTTTAGAATGAGTTTTATCATCTTGTACTTTGCATACTACTTTCTCTCTGAGGCCACAAATTTTTTGTTATGCTTCTGTTTTGTCGAAGAAGCGCACAGTAGACCTCATAAATCTGTGATATCAAATGCCCTCGATGAATCCTTGGGAAGAAAGTGTTTAAAGTGCATGATTAAGGCACTTAAGCATAAAACTACAATTATACACTTGTGTGTTAATTTTGTGTACAGTAAGACTTTATTTCAACACTGGTTGTAAATGAGAGGAGCATTTTACTGCCAGTGAATGCCTGCATTTTATGAATGCTTAAACAAAATCTCCTCGAATTGGCTGACCTGGAAAGAAAGGTGAAAGCATCTGTAGTTAGGAGGTAGAAGAGAATACAAGATTTGTAGTAGAGGTTTCTTTTTAAAAGTAAATACAAAAGTGACTTTACTTTTGTGTACAGCCATGCTTGCTGTGCCTTTGGAATCGTTTATGCTATTTTAGCTGCTGTTCCATGGTGAAGGCTAACAGTGAAAGCAATTTAGATGAGGCAATGAAAATAATCAAGGGACTTGAAGGCAGGAAGCAGTTGACAAGGAATCTGATCAAGGAGATTTGAAGGCGTTGGTTGGCATTGACTGACCATACATTTGTTAATCAAGTTCCAGGTACTAGCATTAGTGGACAGCAGACACTCCTTGAAGCTTGGAGTTCATTTTATGAAAAGTGAAGGATGTAGCACTTTACAAAATGGATAATAATGTTCCAGAACTTGTTACCCTCAAGAGGTAGCCTGGACTAGAAATATAAATTAATTTAAGAAGAGTATAAATAAATTTGTGGATAATAGAATAGTGATTATGGAGAGGAAATAAAGGCTGTTGAGGACATACCTCTGACTTCCGGAAATTGAGGTCATGAAAGGCACTGCCACTAGTTCCCACAGCCACGAATTCACTCTCCAAAACGTTGGTCTGACCTACTATTCACTTGAGCTGCGATTGGCTAAATATAGAGCAGTTGGACTTAGAATAAGCAGTGAAATTTCATAGGTAATTAATAATTACAAAGAAAATCCAAGAGAGATTACATGTATATTATTCTCACTGTTTATAATCTTATATTGTGTGTACCTGATAAGGAAGCTTTAGAAAACAGAATTTATCATGAGAAGAGCTATTGCTGATAACAAATGAGAACTTTTCAATTTAGTTTCACAAACCAAAAAGTAAATTTATTTTCTGATATGAAGTAGAAAAAATTTTTTTACACTAAGGGAGTGGGCTAAAGCAGCCCAGATACATTGGTTATCTTTCAGCCTGTTAAACAACAGCAGTGTTTATGGTCCGAAAGTTATCTGTTAGGAACAAGGGCATGGACAGAAATGGAAGTGGGCTCCATAGCAACGGGAGCTGTGTAACCAGCTCCTTTGTGTGATTGGTCATTAAGCCTGTTCTGTTGGAGTTTAGGCACTGTTTGACCCTGGACTGCTCTGCCCACTCTTCCAACCCCACGTTGTCTTTTTTCTGTTACTCAAGGGAAACTGGACGAAATCTGAAGGAACTTACAGCTTTAGTGTAAAGTACATAACAGTAAATATTCTGTGTACATTTGTTGATTGTTTCTCAGTTTTCAAACGTGAAGGAGTAATTTCAGGAATTGTGGAGTTCCCCCCACCCCCACCAAGCAAGCTTAAGGACAAGATTTAGTTTTCTTTTTATAATAAGAAAGTGAATTTTAAAAGCACCTAAATTGTTTAAAAGTCCCAGTTGGGAACTTACCTTAAAGGACTGTAGGTAGATTGTGGAGCATTTGTAGGATTTTGACCTTGTAAACTTTATTACCTTCTAACACATTGTTTTTGACTGGACATGTTGACATAATAAAATTTTCTCTTGCAATTTGTTCACACACGCATAGACTCAGCATCTAAATTCCTTGCTGTGGGGACTTTTCAGTCTGTCTTTTCGTATGAAAAATAGCATTTACTCTTTCTGTGAAATTGGAAGCCAGTAGAATTTGCCACAGTGATGACTAAAATGTAGCTGCTATGAGCTCATGATTTTTCCTCTGCTTTTTGCTTTGCTTTTTTGTAGAATTTGCCTGGAAGAATTCAAATTTATGGTCAAAAACAAAAATTAAGAGGCTATCTGCTATTAAGTATAAATTATTATAATAATATACTTTTCTGATAATTCTTAGAAAGACAGCAATAATTAATCCAAAAGAAATTGCATTTAGTTCTAGATTCATGAAAAACTCAGAGTTGGCTTAGGAAATGATACATAACATTTGATGTATATACTTCTGGGCTATTAATGCTATACTTACCACTCATATACAGATTTTCATATTTAAAAAAATGTATGTATGGAGTAGGAAATGGCAGCTCATTCCAGAATTCTTCCTTGAAAAACCCATGGACAGAGGAGCCTGGAGGGCTACAGTCCATAGGATCCCAGAATGAGACAGGAGTGAATCACACATGCATGCACGTATATGGTTTTATAACCTGCTACCCCTTAAGTCCCTCCTCAGTAATCCACGGACATGCTTTCTTCTTATTCAATACATAATATGTACAATTAGATTCATTCATTTTAATGATTCTGTGATATTTCATTGAATAAAATATCATTACCCTCCTCCTTTAAACCAGCCTCTCTTAATGTATATTTAACCATTTAGGCTGTTTCGGTCTTGAGTGGGGGTGCTGTCATAGGGATGTGGTGACCTTTTTGCTGCACATATCTTTGCATACTTGTTTTATATTTTTCCCTTAAGGTAAAATTCTCAAAAACAGAATTCTGAGTTAAAGAGATACTGTTTCTATATATTGTGCATTGTGCACGCAGTACATGCTCAGTTGTGTCCAAGTCTTTGTGACCCCATGGGCTGTAGTCCGCCAGGCTCCTCTGTCCATGGGATTATCCTGGCAACAATACTGGAGCAGATTGCCATTTCCTCCTCGAGGGGATCTTCCTGACCCAGAGATCATGTTCCCATCTCCATCGTCTCCTGCATTAGCAGGATTCTTATCACTGAGCCACCTGGGAAGCCCATATATATTGCGACTTTTATTAAATATTTGAATTTACATACTCAATGTGATTATTTCAGTATTAATTGCTATGTAGTATTTTCAGTTTAGTTGCTCAGTTGTGTTTGACTCTTTGTGACCCCATGGCCTGCAGCACGCCAGGCTTCCCTGTCCATCACCAGCTCCCAGAGTGTGCTCAAACTCATGTTCATCGAGTTGGTTAGAATTATGTAAACTGAAAATATGAAAACTCCCTGTTAAGCATCTCGGAATAGTTATTCTTTTATTATCAAATAGGAAATTTACATCTAGGCGTAAGTAAAGCAGAAGTGGTTTGACATAAATACATTATAAAAAATGTGAAGTCAAAAGTTTGACAAACTTTGGATACCTTCTTTGTCAGTAAGTGTATGTACGTATTTTAAAGATATACATACAATGAAATGCTCAAATCTTAAGTGTATGATTTGATGGGTTTTGACAAATAATGTACAACTTTGAACCTACCAGACCAGTTCAGGTACAGAATATTTTTGTTCCTTTCAGGAGTTTGCTCATCCCTCTTTCTAGCTAGTCCCTTTATCCCATAACCACTGTTGTGACTACTAACACTATAAATAAGTTTTTCCTGAAGTTGGACCCTTACCTTACACTGTGTATAGAAATTAACTCAAAATGGGTCAAACCTAAAAACATGAGAGCTAAAGCTATAAAATTCTTAGAAGAAAACATAGGGGAAAGCTTTATGACTTTAAATTTGGCAGTGATTTATTGGACATGAAACCAAATGCACAGGAAACAAAAGAAAAGATAAATTGAAGTACATCAAAATTAAAAACTTCTGTGCATGAAAGCACACTATCATGAGAACAAAAAGGCAGCACTCAGAAGAGGTGAGACTATCTGGAAATCATGTATCATTTATGGGATTAATATCCAAAATATATTAAGTATTCCTACCACACAACAACAAAAAAACTAACAACCCAATTTAAAAAATGGGTGAAAGTCTTGAATATAGTTTTCCATGAGAATAAACAAATAACTGATAAGCTTGGGAAGAATGCTTAGCATCACTAATCATTAGGGAAATGAAAAGCAAACCTGTAATGAGTGTGATACCACTTCACACCCATTACGATGGCTATTACAAAAACAAAAGAGCAGGTGTTGTCATGGATGTGGAGAAATTAGAACCCTTGTGCACTGCTGGCAGGAATTTTAAAATGGTATTCTGCTATACAAAACAGTATGACAATTTCTCAAAAAATTAAACATAGAACTACTATTGTTGTTGTTAGTGTTTAGTTGATAAGTTGTGTCCGACTCTTTGAGATCCCATGGACTGCAGCACACCAGGCTTCCCTGTCCTTTACCATCTCCTGAAGTTTGTTCAGATTCATGCCAGTTGAATTGGTGATCCTGTCCAACCATTTTGTTCTATGTTGCCCTCTTTTCTTCCGCCCTCAATATTTCCCAGCCTCAGGGTCTTTGCAGTGAGTTGGCTCTTCATATCAGGTAGCCAAAGTATTGAGCTTTAGCTTCAGCAGCATTCCTTCCAATGGATATTTGAGGGTTGATTTCCTTTAGGATTGACTCATTTGATCTCCTTGAAGTCCACGAGACTCTCAAGAGTGTTTTCCAGTACTACAATACCAATCTAGCAATTCTACTTCTGGGCTGGGTAAAAGAAGTGAAAGTAAAAGCTTGAACAGATAAATTGTATGCCTATTTTCATAGCAGTACTATTCACAGTACTATTACTACTATAAGCAGTACTTACAATGCTTATATTTATAAGCAATACTGTTCACAACCTAGACAGCATATTAAAAAGCAGAGACATTACTTTGCCAACAAAGGTCCGTTTAGTCAAAGCTATGATTTTTCCAGTAGTCATGTATGGATGTGAGAGTTGGACTTTAAATAAAGCTAGAGCACCAAGAATTGATGGTTTTGTACTGTGGTGTTGGAGAAGACTCTTGAGACTCTCTTGGACTGCACGGAGATCCGACCAGTCTATCCTAAGGGAAATCAGTCTTGAATATTCATTGGAAAGGCTGATGCCGAAGCTGAAACTCCAAAACTTTGGCCACCTGATGTGAAGAACTGACTCACTAGAAAAGACCCTGATGCTGGGAAAGATTGAAGGTGGGTGGAGAAGGGGACAACAGAGAATGAGATGGTTGGATGGCATCACTGACTTGATGGACGTGAGTTTGAGTAAGCTCTGGGAGTTGGTGATGAACAGAGAAGCCTAATGTGCTGCAGTCCATGGGGTTGCAAAGAGTCGGACACTACTAAGCAACTGAACTGAACTATTCACAGTAATCAAAAGATAGAACAACCCTTCTAGTATTGAACCCTTTTATTTTATCCTTGAGGCTTCCCTAGTGGCTCGGATGGTAAAGAATCTGCCTGCAATGCAGGAGACCTAGGTTCGATCCCTGCATCTGGAAGATCCCCTGGAGAAGGGAATGGCAACCCACTCCAGTATTCTTGCTTGGAGAATCCCAGGGGCAGAGGTCCCTGGCGGGCTGTAGTCCATGGGGTCGCAAAGAGTCAGAGATGACTGAGCGACTAACACAGTGTCCATGATGGATGACGTGATAAACAAAATACTGTTTGCATTTAAAAATGGAATATTTTTTAACCTTAAAAAGGAATGAAATTCTGATACATGCTATAACATAGGTGAACCTTGAAAGTGAAAGTGCTAGTCACTCAGTAGTATCCAACTCTGTGACCTCAGTGGACTGTAGCCTGCCAGGCTTCTCTGTTCATGGGATTTTCCAAGTAAGACTATTGGAGTGGGCAGCCATTATCTCCTCTGGGGCATTTCCTGACCCAGGGATCAAACCCAGGTCTTCTGCATTGCAGGCAGATTCTTTACTGTTTGAACCACTAGAGAAGCCCAAGTGGAGTTACCGTTTAATGGAAATAGAATTTCATTTTGGGATGGCGAAGTTCTGGAGATGGATAGTTGTGATGGTTGCACAATGGTGTAAATCTACCTGATGCCTCTAAAATGTGCGCTTTATGATTAGAATTCCATGTATGACTATAGCAAAATCTATTTTTCTGATGTACCTACTGTGCTGGAATTAGATTATGTCTTCTTTCTGGCACTTGTAAATAGTGTCCAATGTAATATCCTTATTGGGACACATGGGAGTGTTTCATGGGGATGTATTTACAAAGTGAATTGCTAGGTCTTAGGGAAGTGCACCTTGAAACTTACTGGGGTGACCCTTTTATCAAACTTCTTTAGGAAGGAAGAGGATGAGAATATAAACCTTATTATTTCTTCAATTTTGAAGGATGAACAGAGTTCAGGGTAAAAAGTAAAATGAAAAATGGAGCCTGGAATTCTGCACATTTAACATGATACAGAGATTTGAAAGTTATTAATCATATCCTTTATCAGAGTAGTTTCCTAAAACAAATACTTACAGTAAATGAATGATTTTTAGCTATACTTTCCCTCTCTAATACTATTTGGAAGCATTCACATTTCTTTGAAAATTAGGATAACTTTTTTTGTTACTGTGTATGCACACATTGCTGGAAAAGGAAATGACAACCCACTCCAATATTCTTGACTGGAAAATCCCATAGACAGAGGAGCCTGGTGGGCTGCAGTCCACAGGATTGCAAAGAGTCAGGCACAACTGAGCATGCATGATCGCGTACTCATGTTCCACTTCAAAATCCTCTTTATTTAGAAATGAGAGAAATTTTTGTTTTTCTTATCTTTAAATAACAAATAGACATCATAGGCATTTTCTGGAGATTTCCTTTTGGTTTCGTTTAGTGATAAATATCCAGTACATTTCCTGGGTGGTGATGCCATACTTGGAGAAGGCAATGGCACCCTACTCCAGTACTCTTGCCTGGAGAATCCCATGGACGGAGTAGCCTGGTAGGCTGCAGTCCATGGGGTCGCAAAGAGTCGGACACGACTGAGCAACTTCACTTTCACTTTTCACTTTCCTGCATTGGAGAAGGAAATGGCAACCCACTCCAGTATTTTTGCCTGGAGAATCCCAGGGATGGGGGAACCTGGTGGGCTGCCGTCTACGGGGTCACACAGCGTCGGACACGACTGAAGCGACTTAGCAGCAGCAGCAGTGCTATACTGGTAATGGTCAAGGCTACTCCGCTGCTGTCAGTATGAGGTTTGGGGTGTTTGTCTGTTAGATTAGGTTGAGCATATGTGTATCAAAGGCTTGGATGGTACAAGTGATTGCGGTTTTACAGTGTTTTCCATCCTTAGTTTAAAATTTTATGTAATATTAACTTTATTTAATAATCCATTGAACGACATTCATTTATTCATCCAACAACCCTTTATTGAGTGGCAGGCCCTCTTCCAGGAGGCATGCCACGGATATAGGAGTGTGTAGTTAAGTGATGAAGACAAACAGTAGAAACAGAAACACGTCAAAGGTCAACTGACTAAATCTAATAATCTCCCCTCTGGTAAAATAGAATCAGAAATGGCATGAGAATGATGGTGGTTTAGGCAGGTCAGGGAAGGAATGGCATCTGAGACAGAAGTGCTTTGTATCCTCAATTTTCAGTACGCAGTTCCTGAAACTCAGTAACTCTTGGTTAAATTTCACTTAAATCCAACAGTTCGGTAATCTTCATTGTTGTTAAGTTGCTAAGTCGTATCTAACTCGTTTCAACCCCATGGACTGCAGCACGCCAGACTTCCCTGTCCTTCGTTATCTCCCAGAATTTGTTCAAACTCATGCCATTGAGTCAGTGATACCATCCAACCATCTCATCCTCTGTCATCCCCTTCTCTGCCTGTTGTCAACCTTTCCCAGCATCAGCGTCCTTTCCAGTGAGTTGGCTCTTCGTATCAGGTGGCCAAACTATTGGATCTTCACCTTCAGTATCAGTCCTTCCAAAGAATGTTCAGGGTTGATTTCCTTTAGCATTGACTAGTTAGATCTCCTTACAGTCCAGGGGACTCTCAAGAGTCTTCTCCAGCGCCACAGTTTGAAAGCATCAATTCTTTGGCACTCGGAGTTCTTTATGGTTCGGCTCTCACATCCATACATCACTATTGGAAAAACCATCACTTTGACTAGACAGACCTATGTTGCCAAAGTGATGTCTTGCTTTTTAATACACTGTCCAGGTTTGTCAGAGCTTTCCTTCCAAGGAGAAAGCATGTTTTAGTTTCATGGCTGCAGTCATTGTCCACAGTGATTTTGGAGCCCAAGAAAATAAAATCTGTCACTGCTTTCAGTATTTCCCATCTGTTTGCGATGAAGTGATGGGACTGGACACCATGATCTTAGGTTTTTCAATGTTGAGCTTTAAGCCAGCTTTTTCATGAAGTAAGAGATAAATAAAGACTCACAGTAGCCAAAATTGATTTCACAAAACTTGAGACAGTAAAATGTACTTCCCTCATGCACTGGTCCTTCAGGCCTTCATGACAGTGTAGTATAGTAGGTTTCTCTGTCCTCGGCAGAGTCTGTTAAAGATGTAGGTCAGAGTGACAAGCAGTGGCTGAATGCCTTGATGGCATGTGAGAAGCCAGCAGTGTGGGGCCAGAGTTATTCTGAGCTTTGGTCAGACAACTTTTGGAGTTGGCTCTGGGGCATCCATTGTCTTAACATCTCCGTTCTTCAATTTATTTCTTAATAATGAAAACTCAGCAGTGGCCACGGGACTGGAAAAGGTCAGTTTACATTCCAATCCCAAAGAAAGGCAATGCCACAGAATGCTCAAACTACTGCACAGTTGCACTCATCTCACATGCTAGTAAAGTTATGCTCAAAATTCTCCAAGCCAGGCTTCAGCAATATGTGAACCGTGAACTTCCAGATGTTCAAGCTGATTTTAGAAAAGGCAGAGGAACCAGAGATCAAATTGCCAACATCCGCTGGATCATGGAAGAAGCAAGAGAGTTCCAGAAAAACATCTATTTCTGCTTTATTGACTATGCCAAAGCCTTTTGACTGTGTGGATCACAATAAACTGTGGAAAATTCTGAAAGAGATGGGAATACCAGACCACCTGACCTGCCTCTTGAGAAACCTATATGCAGGTCAGGAAGCAACAGTTAGAACTGGACATGGAACAACAGACTGGTTCCAAATAGGAAGAGGAGTACGCCAAGGCTGTATATTATCACCCTGCTTATTTAAATTATATGCAGAGAACATCATGAGAAATGCTGGGCTGGAGGAAGCACAAGCTGGAATCAAGATTGCTGGGAGAAATATCAATAAGCTCAGCTATGCAGATGACACCACCCTTATGGCAGAAAGTGAAGAGGAACTAAAAAAGCCTCTTGATGAAAGTGAAAGTGGAGAGTGAACAAGTTGGTTTAAAGCTCAATATTCAGAAAACAAAGATCATGGCATCTGGTCCCGTCACTTCATTAGAAATAGATGGGGAAGCAGTGGAAACAGTGTCAGACTTTATTTTTTTGGGCTCCAAAATCAATGCAGATGGTGACCGCAGCCTTGAAATTAAAAGACGCTTACTCCTTGGAAGGAAAGTTATGACCAGCCTAGATAGCATATTCAAAAGCTGAGACATTACTTTGCCAACAAAGGTCCGTCTGGTCAAGGCTATGGTTTTTCCAGTGGTCATGTATGGATGTGAAAGTTGGACTATGAAGAAGGCAGAGCACCGAAGAATTGATGCTTTTGAAGTGTGATGTTGGAGAAGACTCTTGAGGGTCCCTTGGACTGCAAGGAGATCCAGCCAGTCCATTCTGAAGGAGATCAGCCCTGGGATTTCTTTGGAAGGACTGATGCTAAAGCTGAAACTCCAGGACTTTGGCCACCTCATGCGAAGAGTTGAGTCATTGGAAAAGACTCTGATGCTGGGAGGGATTAGGGGCAGGAGGAGAAGGGGACGACAGAGGATGAGATGGCTGGATGGCATCACGGACTCAATGGATGTGAGTCAGAGTGGACTTTGGGAGTTGGTGATGGACAGGGAGGCCTGGTGTGCTGTGATTCATGGGGTTGCAAAGAGTCAGACACGACTGAGCAGCGGAACTGAACTGAATAATGATTGTTTGGTTTAAAATGTCAGAAAAGCATCTAATAGATTTTTGAAAGACCTACATCTAAATTGATTTAAAGCAAAAACATTATTGAGTATTAAAAAATTAAGACAGTAGTTCCTGACAATTGAGGTATTATGTTTAGAAATTGGTTTTTAAAGGTAACGGTTAATAATTAGTATTTAGAGATAGCTCTACAACTTATAGTTTAATGAATAATAATAGAATATGTGTGGAATTCCAGGTAGAATTATAATATTGCTGGTTATAATATTAATGGTAATCAATAGAAGAGGGAGCCCCATTTTGCAAATGGAGATGTAAGACAGATATTATTGTGTGATTGATAATATTCACACAACTAAGGTATAGGGCGACTTGGATTTAGGTTTCATAAATTTCTAATACAGAAATTCTGTAGGTAAATGAGCATTTTAGTTGTCTCTCTTAGGTTGTGGCTCGCATGCAGGGACAGTGGGCCACATGCAGTTGCTTGGCTCTAGGCCCCAGGTCTTATAGCCCACCAGTACCCTTTAACAAGTTATCCAGGCTCTCAGAGGGTTAGATACCAGTCAGTCAGTACCACATAATGAGACAGTGTATCTAAAAGGAAAACAAGTAGATTTTTAATGGAGGAAAAGAGCAACAACATCTCCCAGGCAGGTGCTTTTGATGGTTTTCCCCCTGACGTTTATTGGAATCAGCAGATTGTTGCTACGGATCCTTTGGGAATTGCTTACATCCCCACCCATTCTACCTGCCTCACCTGCACCTGCCTTGCTTCCATGCTTTTCAGAGTTGGGATAGGTGGTTAAAGAATGTAGTAAGCTCATGGCTGCTCATAGTGTTAGGAGACTCCTGCAGTATGTCCTCTCTTTGTCTTGCTTAGAAAATAGAGGACCCCCAGCCCCTGCCCTGAAATAATACTTCCATATTGTGTGTAAGGGTTTCTGTAAACCAGAAAGTCAACATATTAAAGTGCAATTCATAGGGGAGTTGCTGGCTGTGTTGACTGAGCTTTACAGTCATTTTAACACTGGCAAAGTGTTACCCTAACTGCTTCAAATCAAACTGCAAAGATGCTCGTGTGAAATATAGTATTAGATATCAAATCAAACATATGGGTGTTGAACGAAAGGATATGTGTTGTGGTAGTATATGGTATTCTAGCATGTGGAGTTGTATTTTATGGAAATTCTTTGGCTTGGCTTATGGCAGGGACATACATTCATTATGAGACATCAAGCTGTAAAATAAATAAAAGCAAAGAATTCAACTGTGCTGTTGAATGGTTTTCAATACAAACTTGTCTGTTCTAGTAACTTAGGATCTGTGTGATGAGAAGCATTTGTAAGTCGTTGTGGCCAAATGTTTTGTCATCATTGCTAGAAGTTTGAAAATAATCTAGATCAGGTCAAAAGGTGTATGAACTTTATTATTGCAATTTTTTCTTTTTACTTCATAGTACATGTTAAAAATTACTGTGCTAATTGGTCTTAGAGGCAAAGTGTTTAATGTATTCCTTACTCTTTTTCCCTCTCATTCAATATTCTGTAGTCAATTTGTTTTTTAAGTGTATATCTGGAACTGATGACTTAATTCTTAGAAGTATATAGGCTTATGAGGTTGAAGTTCTTGGATTTCTCAAATGAACTATATTGTGGTATTAACAGTGGCTTCACTATTCTCGTCTCAGGAGTGCTTTTTGCCTTTTTGATACCTTGTTTTTCTTTTCCTCTCCTATTCTTTCTCTCAGTTAGGGAAAAAAATGTGTCGATAGATTTCTGATTTGATAGAACATCAGAAAATATCATCAATGGTGTATTTATTGCATGAGGAAGAACTTTTCTTTGAACAGTTTCAATATTTTTTAGATTCATGTAACTAGAAATGGAGAAGAACCATTTTAGGTCATTCTGTCCATATCTTGGGTATTTCCAGCTGAGTGCTTCCCTGGTAGCTCAGATGGAAAAGAATTATTCCATCCTTGGGTAGGGAAGATCCCCTGGAGAAGGGAATTGCAACCCACTCCAGTATTCTTGCCTGGAAAACTCCATGGACATAGGAGCCTGGAGGTCTATAGTCCATGGGGTCACAAAGAGTCGGATACAACTGAGTAACTAACACTTTGACACTTTACATCATTGACTGTTTATCAGCTAGGAAAATACTATTCTTATATAGCTATGAATATCTTTCTCATATTGATAGTTACGTTGTTTGATATACATAGTATCGTTTTCTAAATAGTTTCATTTTATTGTAAAGCAGTGTTGCTTCTTTTTAGCAAAAATAGTAAATGGAATTGCTAATATAACTGGTATTTGCTAAAATGTAATTGAGGCATTCTGACCTTCGTTGAAACAAATGTGTACCCAAATCACAAGCATCCTACAAAATATTAGTAAGGGATCTTGAACTGGAGTTCATTTTCCTTTGTGTATTGCATAAGAATGGATTAATATAATCTTTCTCTGACTTTCTTGGCAGAAGCAATTTTTTTGATGTCAGTATTCGGAGCTTTTTACCCCCTCTGGATTTTTGTGAAATTATCAGTATTTGATATCTGATAAAGTATTTTTTAAAGCAGAGTTAAATTATCTTTTGTCTTCATTGATAGTATGTGAGGAGAAGGCAGTAGGCTGATTAATCTAATGGAGAGAATGTTAAAAATTTGAATTCAGTTGCTTAGCAAAGAACCCACTTCACATTGCTGAATCGAAACCATATTTGATTTTATTGAATTGCATGTTTAGACTTTCTCTCACTTGCCTGTCTTGACTCTTGACAGATGCCACCTCAGTACGGACAGCAGGGTGTGAGTGGTTACTGCCAGCAGGGCCAGCAGCCTTACTACAACCAGCAGCCGCAGCCTCCGCACCTTCCCCCGCAGGCGCCATATCTGCCCTCCCAGTCCCAGCAGAGGTACCAGCCACAGCAGGTGAGCGCATTCCTCGTCCCCAGGCCTCTGTCCTGTGTCCAAAGGCCACCCTGGGTTCTGAGACATCTTCCTGTCCCATTTAGAGAATTTCTGTTCTCAGTGGGGAAAAATGAAGTTTTGAGAAAATGTAGAACTATATCCTAAACTGTTTGTTTATGAATGGATGTTGGAGATTGAAGGGTGGGAAGAATAAGTAAGCTTAATAGCTTCTTACATTACCGGTTAGTGACAGCAGAAAATGTCAGTCATTACATGTTCTTTGTCATGTGTATTCCAAATCTTACAAGAAAGTACTCTGTCACTTTGTTGAGGCTTATTGAGGAAAATGGTTTTATTGATCATTTAATCTTGCTAGTTGGCACATACATGGTGTTTTATCTTGAGCTTTCTTTTGATTTGTTTTAATGGTAAGTGCTACTGTATCAAAAACATTGTTGCCTTTGGCAGTATTATTCTTCCTAAACTAGTTTATAAACAGATAATCACTTCAATTACAATATATTAAAATACTAAAGGGAATCATGTACTTTGAGTATGTTAAACAGTTTCTAGTTTAAATTAGCCTCATTAAATACTCTTTGAGGTTATTGGGCTGCATATTTCAGCTTACATGATTTGTTGAAAAATAGTACACATGCTTTGGGTACAGTGATTCAGTTTGATCTTGTTTTAGAGATTGTCACCGAAGATATTAAAAGGCATCGTGAACTCAGGACCTGTACTCTGAATTCAAATAGAACTTTCATAGCACTTTCAGTCATAAGCATCAAATTGTAACTTTGCATTTTGTGTTTTTGTCTCTTCTTTCTTTTTGGTGGGTGGGGGTGATGAAGATGGGGAAGACAGTGGCACTGACTGTTCAGTCTTCAAAATGATTCCTAGCCAGCTTGGGGTGATTGCTGATGCTAGGCAAAATATATAAATATATGAAGCTTAATTTTAACAAATTCAGCTGATTTCTAAAGTATTTTATTGGATTCTTTGTAGGCTTTTTCCGTGTGATTTTTATTTAAGAATTCCAAAAAGAGTTTATAGCTTTAAACAAAACAGTGTAACAGCTGAGATTGAAGAGGCTATAGAATCTTGTGTTTTGCATATGTATTTGCAAAATTTAAAGCAGTTTATAGATGTAGGAATGTACATTATTTCAAAGTTATTTAGTCTGTTCTTTTATTAAAATCAGGAAAATTAAATAACCTTATAATACCATTTCTTTTTTTTTTTTTTAATACCATTTCTTTTTAAGTGAGCTCTGGTATCTGGGTTTATAATATATAAAGTTAAAGATTTTTTCATGGGCTTTCAGAGCCTTATTGAACTCTGTAGGCAAAATGTTTTGTCAAGTTATCAAAGTTTAAGAAGGACTCAACAGAGATATTGCATTAGTCATTTTACTTCATTGTGCTATAATGAATCTGATTGTACAACCAAATTGGTTAAGGATTCTGAGTGCCTGTCATTTCCTTCCAAAACCAAGTTCAAAATTTACTTCCTTGATGAAGCATTCACTGATGACTTCTTCCACATGGCAGTTAGTTATTTAATATCTGTAAGGCCGGACCCTGGGGGCCATGATAGGCCGCCCCTCCTCTCCCTCCTGCTGGCGGGGGATGTCCCTAACAGAAGGAGCCTCCCAGATCCTGGGGACCAATGACAGCACACTTCACCAGCTAAAGCTGCCCCACCCAGCCACGTAGAAGGACCTGTCAGCCTGCGACGCCTTGGCCTAGCAACCTATCCAAACCCCTGTCCATCTAGCCTGACCATCCCTGGCAACGAATGTATAAAAACCACCCCCAACACGGTCCCGGAGCGGACTTCCTCGACCTGCCCGCCGGGAGCGCTTCGACATTAAAAAGTCTGTTAGACACTCTTTTGATGTCCTGGTCTTTTACCTAACAATATCCTTTCTATTTAAATATTTAAAGCATACTACAGGTAAAGTCTGATTTTTATGAGTACTATTCAGATGTGCTTAGTTTAGGTCTATTTTATGCTTTGAGCGATACTACCATTGTTTTATTAACTTGAATACAATAAACTATATGTCAGGAAGTGAAGTGAAATCGCTCAGTCGTGTCTGACTCTTTGCGACCCCATGGACTGTAGCCTACCAGGCTCCTCTGTACATTGGATTCTCCAGGCAAGGATACTGGAATGGGTTGCCATGTCCTTCTCCATATGTCAGGAAGTACTGTATAAAAATGACTTGATGTAAATACTTTTTTTTTTTTGTATATTCTGAGGAAAGTCAATTATTTCCGAAAGTATATTGGAATTTTTTTCTTCTTTTCACTATAGAATATCTAACTATTTTTTAAGTTTCTATAAACTCTTTTGGGACAAAGAAGTAGAAATCAGAGATATTTAGGGACCCTAATGAGAGGGTCTGGTTTTACAGGAACAGTTTTGATTTTTAGGGAGTTAGATATTTATATATATTGGGAAGTTTATCTCGGAAATGACATCTAGCATTTTCGATATAGTTAGTACCTCAAAACTGGAATAACAGCCTCCCCCGAATCTATTCCAAAACAAAGTAAAAATAACCACTAGAATATCTTCAAATCAATCTGACTTTTAATAAGAATTTTTAATACTGAGTTCACATTTAAAAAATGAAGAAACTCAACTGTTTTGATTGAAGAAGCCAGTGTTTCATGACAGACAGAACATTCCTTCCTGTAGACTTTCCTTTTCTTTCTAGACATTGCATGCATCAGTTCAGTTCAGTTCAGTCGCTCAGTCGTGTCCTACTCTTTGCGACCCCATGAATCGCAGCACGCCAGGGCTCTCTGTCCATCACCAACTCCCAAAGTTCACTCAGACTCAATGTCCATCGAGTCCGTGATGCCATCCAGCCATCTCATCCTCTGTCGTCCCCTTCTCCTCCTGCCCCCAATCTCTCCCAGCATCAGAGTCTTTTCCAATGATTCAAATCTTTGCATGAGGTGGCCAAAGTACTGGAGTTTCAGCTTGAGCATCATTCCTTCCAAAGAAATCCCAGGGCTGATCTCCTTCAGAATGGATGGTTGGATCTCCTTGCAGTCCAAGGGACCCTCAAGAGTCTTCTTCAACACCACAGTTCAAACACATCAATTCTTCGGCGCTCAGCCTTCTTCACAGTCCAACTTTCACATCCATACATGACCACAGGAAAAACCATAGCCTTGACTAGACGGACCTTTGTTGGCAAAGTAATGTCTCTGCTTTTGAATATACTATCTAGGTTGGTCCTAATTTTTCTTCCAAGGAGTAAGTGTCTTTTAATTTCATGGCTGCAGTCACCATCTGCATTGATTTTGGAGCCCCAAAAAATAAAGTCTGACACTGTTTCTACTGTTTCCCCATCTATTTCCCATGAAGTGATGGGACCAGATGCCATGATCTTCGTTTTCTGAATGTTGAGTTTTAAGCCAACTTTTTCACTCTCCTCTCTCACTTTCATCAAGAGGCTTTTTAGTTCCCTCTTCACTTTCTAACATAAGGGTGGTGTTATCTGCATATCTGAGGTGATTGATATTTCTCCCGCCAATCTTGATTCCAGCTTGTGTTTCTTCCAGTCCAGCGTCTCTCATGATGTACTCTGCATAGAAGTTAAATAAGCAGGGTGACAATATACAGCCTTGATGTGCTCCTTTCCCTATTTGGAACCAGTCTGTTGTTCCATGTCTAGTTCTAACTGTGGATTCATGACCTGCATACAGATTCCTCAAGAGGCAGGCTAGGTGGTCTGGTATTCCCATCTCTTTTAGAATTGTCCACAGTTTATTGTGATCCACACAGTCAAAGGCTTTGGCATAGTCAAGAAAGCAGAAATAGATGTTTATCTGGAACTCTCTTGCTTCTTCCATGATCCAGCGGATGTTGGCAATTTGATCTCTGGTTCCTCTGCCTTTTCTAAAACCAGCTTGAACATCAGGGAGTTCACGGTTCACGTATTGCTGAAGCCTTGCTTGGAGAATTTTGAGCATTACTTTACTAGCATGTGAGATGAGTGCAATTGTGCGGTAGTTTGAGCATTCTGTGGCATTGCCTTTCTTTGGAATTGGAATGAAAACTGACCTTTTCCAGTCCTGTGGCCACTGCTGAGTTTTCCAAACTTGCTGGCATATTGAGTGCAGCACTTTCACAGCATCATCTTTCAGGATTTGAAACAGCTCAACTGGAATTCCATGACCCCCACTAGCTTTGTTCGTAGTGATGCTTTCTAAGGCCCACTTGACTTCACATTCCAAGATGTCTGGCTCTAGATGAGTGATCACATCATCATGATTATCTGGGTTGTGAAGATCTTTTTTGTACAGTTCTTCCGTGTATTCTTGCCACCTCTTCTTCATATCTTCAGCTTCTGTTAGTTCCAGACCATTTCTGTCCTTTATTGAGCCCATCTTTGCATGAAATGTTCCCTTGGTATCTCTAATTTTCTTGAAGAGATCTCTAGTCTTTCCCATTCTGTTGTTTTCCTCTATTTCTTTGCATTGATAGCTGAAGAAGGCTTTCTTATCTCTTCTTGCTATTCTTTGGAACTCTGCTTTTCAGGTGCTTTTATCTTTCCTTTTCTCCTTTGCTTTTCGCCTGTCTTCTTTTCACAGCCATTTGTAAGGCCTCCCCAGACAGCCATTTTGCTTTTTTGCATTTCTTTTCCATGGGGATGGTCTTGATTCCTGTCTCCTGTACAGTGTCACGAACCTCATTCCATAGTTCATCAGGCACTCTATCTATCAGATCTAGACTGTTAAGTCTATTTCTCACTTCCACTGTATAATCATAAGGGATTTGATTTAGGTCATACCTGAATGGTCTAGCGGTTTTCTCTACTTTCTTCAATTTAAGTCTGAATTTGGCAATAAGGAGTTGGTGATCTGAGCCACAGTCAGCTCCTGGTCTTGTTTTTGTTGACTCTATAGAGCTTCTCCATCTTTGGCTGCAATGCATAGTCTGTTGATTCTTGAACTAGGAGATCATCAGAAAGTATTACTTTGTGTCTTTTGTTAATGTGAAAGATGTAAAAGTTAATTTCAGAGTTCGATTAAGATACCTATCTTTGTTTTTTTTAACATTTTTTAATGTGTAATGTTCTGAATAATCAATACATTCCCATGTGTCTAAAATTAAAAAGTACAAGGAAACGATAAAGATCTGAGTCTCCCAACACAGTTCCTCTTGCCTAGCTCACCAGCAAGCTTACCCTTTGCTAGATAACCACTTTATTAATGTTTCTTTAGTTTCCTTACAAAGAAGCAAAATACCATATTTTAATTGTTAGCTCTATTTTCACACAAATGTTGATACACCATAATATACTATAAACATTCTTCTGTTCTTTATCACCCCCCTTCCCCACCCACTTAAATATATTTTCTATGATCTTTATAAAGGAGCAGTAAAGCCATCCTCCATTCCTTTTTATAGCTTCATTCCATTTTATGGACATATCATAATGTATTTAACCAGTTCTCTTTCAATGGGCATTTAGGTTATTTTTAGTTACTTGCAGTTTAAACAACTCTGCCATGATGCTTTGTATTTGTGTTAGTTCGTAAATGTTCATGTGTATCTGTCAGATAAATTCCTGGCTGTGTTAATGGGTACATGTGGTTGTAATTTTGCTAGATTGTTCCTCTCAAGGGTTGTACCAGTTTATACTCCAACCATTGATGTATGAGAGTACCTACACATGTTCCCGTAGCGTGATTTTAAGAATTTTCTGGATTTTTACTAGTCTCTTTTTTATAAGTTTAATTAAATTCTGTGCTTTACTTTGACTATGTCTTACTTTTTGGGTGATGAAGCCAAATAGAAGACTAAAAAATTTCCTCTTAAGTATTCCTTTGGCTAAGTCCCTCAAATTTTGTTATGCATTATTTTTATTCTCTTTTAGTTCTAAGAATTTTCTTACTTCCCTTTGTTCATTTTTTAAAGATTTTTATTGAGACTTGGGTTTCTGTTTTATTCCCTCAGAAGGATTGGTGTATGCTTTTGCCAGTTGCTTGTGGACACTAGTCATTAGGAATCATATTTCGTATTTTATTTTCTAAAGTTTTATTGTATCAAGAGATCTTAGTAGACTGATAAACAGAATGATGGAATGAACACTCACATGCCAGCATAAATTCCTTCATGTACTAGCCTAGCCATATTCAGATATCCCCAATTGTCATCAGAATGCCTTTAAAGTTCATTCGTTTCAAGCCAGATTCAAACAACTGTTAATGCATTGATTTGATCCTTACATCGTTTTATCTGGATCAGTTCTGTCTTACCCCACTCCCATTCATCCCCTTGACATGTTGATTAAAACTTGAGTCGGTTTTCCTATGAAATGGCTTTGTATGGATGTTTTCCCTTGACGTGGCTTAATTTGTTCATCCAGCCCCTCTGTTTCCTATAAATTGCAAGCTAGATCTACAGGCTTGAAGTTAAATATTTTTATTTGTGATTATTGTAAATCACGTCCTCAGTATTTAGGTCCTGCTTCTGTTTAGTGGAGGGGTCCAGGACCCTCCTTTTGAGAGAAAGAGCCTCCAGTGGTTCTAGCCCCAGGCAGTCTGGTGACCATCAGCTGTCTTCCATCTGAGGTGTAGAGCCATTATGATGAAGATAGACCTTCCCTTTTGGACTCTGTCCAGATTACTCACCCACAGAATCTGTGAGACTAATACATGCTGCTGTCTTTAGGCCACTAAGTTTGGGGTGGCGTGTTACACATCATTACTGACCAATATTATTTGAATACTTCATAGGTGATGCCGTGAGAGTATTACATCAGGAGATATACACCCTAATATTCTGTTGTCCTACAACAAATGGTGTTAAGATTGATTGGTAGGTTCAGGTGGTATGGCCTCTGGGACCATTTTAAATGGAATTCTCTTCTTGGGGTTTTATAGATTGCGCCATTAAGTGTTAATTTTGACCAGAAACTCTGGTCATGGTTAGCTTGTGGTTGCTAATTCTCAAAGGAGTCATTTAAAAATTCTTCCTATCTCTCAGTATCAAGTTCAAGACAGGTATTTTTCTTTTCTCTTTAGTGAATGCTCTTACATGATGGATATAGCCCTTCTTAGTCCCTTGTTTATTTGAGAGGTATCATGTCATATTTTGCTCCTTTTTGGCGGCCCTAGATTCCTCCTTTCCTCTGTTGCCTGTATAGTCATCAGATGGAAAGTTAAAATCTGTAACAGAATTCAGCTTCTATTGCTCTCTTACTTTCCATGTTCTTGGTTTACTTTATGTGTCCTTGGTTTCACTCACACTCATTTCCGGTTTGTGATCCATTGAAAAAGGAATGTTTCCCATTGTTTTCAATATTTCAATTATAGACATTTATAGTATCCAGTCTGCCACACTGCTGGAACTGGTACTCTTTTTGTTTTCTAGTAGTTTATTTGATGTCTTTTCAGTTCAGTTCAGTTCAGTCGCTCAGTCGGGTCCGACTCTCTGCGACTGCATGAATCGCAGCATGCCAGGCCTCCCTGTCCATCACCAACTCCCGGAGTTCACTCAGGCTCACGTCCATCGAGTCCGTGATGCCATCCAGCCATCTCATCCTCTGTCGTCCCCTTCTCCTCCTGCCTCCAATCTATCCCAGCATCAGAGTCTTTTCCAATGAGTCAACTCTTTGCATGAGGTGGCCAAAGTACTGGAGTTTGAGCTTCAGCGTCATTCCTTCCAAAGAAATCCCAGGGCTGATCTCCTTCAGAATGGACTGGTTGGATCTCCTTGCAGTCCAAGGGACTCTCAAGAGTCTTCTTCAACACCACAGTTCAAAAGCATCAATTCTTCGGCGCTCAGCCTTCTTCACAGTCCAACTCTCACATCCATACATGACCACAGGAAAAACCATAGCCTTGACTAGATGGACCTTAGTCGGCAAAGTAATGTCTCTGCTTTTGAATATGCTATCTAGGTTGGTCATAACTTTTCTTCCAAGAAGTAAGCGTCTTAATTTCATGGCTGCAGTCACCATCTGCAGTGATTTTGGAACCCCCCAAAATAAAATCTGACACTGTTTCCACTGTTTCCCCATCTATTTCCCATGAAGTGACGGGACCAGATGCCATGATCTTTGTTTTCTGAATGTTGAGCTTTAAGCCAACTTTTTTCACTCGATGTCTTTTATACAATTTAAAACTATATAAATATGCAATTTAATAAGTAATTTAGAACATATTAATTTGTTGTTGTTGTTCAGTTGCTTAGTTGTGTCCGACTCTTTGTGACACCCTGGACTGCAGCACGCCAGGCTTCCCTATCCTTCACCAAAATGAAACTTTCCTACTGCCTCCTTTTTCTTTCAAAATATAAAGAATATGTTATAAAAAAATAAAGAATATGTTACCTACACAAAATTCATAGAAACTCTTGTTACTACACAAAATTTTAAACAAGTCAGAAAAATGCACTAACTGGTATGGAAAAGTGAAAGTAGTATGTAATAAAATATTATATATTTAACTAGATGCTTGTGTATGACTGCACTGAAGACTTGTGAAATTAATGTTTGCATGTATGCGTGTTATCAGTGTGGACCTGGCAGCCGTACTGTGAGGCTGATAGACGTGTGTGGCATCAGCCTCCTGGATGTCAAGCTAGGGTTGTCAATGGCGATACCGTCTTCTAAGATGGAGAGCAGCTCTTGGTCAAAGTCAATCTGAAATAAAATATAATCTTCCCTCGATGTACATGAGGGTAGTTTTATTCCTGGAAAATTCAGTATAAAGTTGTTTTAATAATACTTTGTTCTTATATGCAGAATGGAGTTGGGTTCTAGGCTTAGACAAATAGCTTTTTGTGTTGTTTTATATCTAAATGAATGCTGGGACTTTGGAAATGAAAGTGGGATGCGGTGCAATAATCCGTTGGATCAGTCTCTCTTATACATCATGGGACAATCTAGCATTCTTACCTTACACCCTTAAATTTCATTGCATTTCCTTATCCTTGTGACAACTAACTGCCCCCCTTGAAATCTTATCATTACAGATAACTTGGGCTCCCTCATTTTTTTCTGAAATAAAATGTATACATGATATGAGTTTCCTATATACAGAATTTCAGTAGACATCAGTATAATGCCATTCATGTAATAGAAAAGACAGAAAGTTTATAATAAAATATTGTTTTTCCTAAGTAAATGCTCAGATGTGTCTACATTAGAAGACTTGTAAAATAGTCAGAGGCTTGAATCTATATAATAACCATGAACTTCACAGATACAAGTGACAGTGATATAGTTATATTGCACAAACAACTCAAAATTGTGAACAAAGTTTCAGTTGATGGGATTTTTTACTATACAGCGGTGATTATGTAAAATTAAAATATTGAACATTTAAAATAACATGCTCAGCAGAGTTGTTGAACAGAAAAAATGTGTTACCCCAAAGTGTGGAGGCCTCTAAGTTTGTGAATAAAATACACACCACAGTAAAAATCAATAAGTAAGAATAGTAAGTTGTTGAACAGAAAAAATGTGTTACCCCAAAGTGTGGAGGCCTCTAAGCTTGTAAATACACACCACAGTAAAAAATCAATAAGAATAGGCTTTATTCTTCCTGTGGTTGACCAAGAGATTAACCAATAAATGCACTGTCCATTTGCCATGAAACATTTTATTTACTCAACATCATGGTGTTTCCTTCTTTCAAAAGGTGTTAATTTTTGAGTCTTTAAAAAAAGAATAGCTATTTGAAGAAGTTTAATGCATTTGGAAGCATTTTTTTTAATCTTAGCTTACTTCCTCAAACTGCTTTACCCAAGATTTAATAATTTGTTATAGTAGAGAAAATTATAGTGCCATAAATTTTAACTTTTGTTGTTGTTTTAAGTTTCCATTTTATCATTTTGGGTTCATAATAAAATCCTAAAACAGAGGAGCCAGACAGGCTACAGTTCATGGGGTTGCAAAGAGTTGGACACAAGTTGGACTAAACAGCAACTCCAAAGTTGATGTGTAGGTTTGTTTCCTGGTTCTCCGTTCCCTCCTGGCAAACTTTCATTACCTTCCTGTCTCCTCCTTGTGCCTATAGACTTATGTTTTCCCTCCTACCTCTAACTCAAGTTCTACTTTAGATCTCCTCTTGTGAGATGCTGCAGAAGAGGTCATGTTTTTATTGTGGCACAAGTTTCTCCCAGACCTTGTACCCGCTGCTCTTAATGGAAGCAGCTGCTAGGTGTCAAAGGCAGTGTTCCAGGATCTGTAATGTGAAAGGAGTCGCCTGGGATGGAAACTAGACTGTCTGTCAATACCGTTTCCTCCCACAGTGGTCTTGTGCCGACTTAGCTCAGCTTCCAGGACGGTGACAGTTGGCGTCCTGCAGAACACTGTTTCCATGGCTTTAAACTATTCTGTTGTTTCCATAGCCGGAAAAAGTCTTTCTTTCCTTAGAGAAAGTTTGTAGGAGGTAACTCCATTCAGATTAAGTTTCAGTTTACTTAAAGAGGATGTGTCAGGATCTTAAAAAAAAAAAAAAGACTAGGTTAAAGCAGTGAGAGAATTTCAAACTTTACCTTTTTAGGTATAGTTTTTTCCAACTGATGGAATTATCTCAGATTCTTGAGAGAAATACTGGGTATACTATGAATGTGTACTTCCCAAGGTACAGCTTTTATCTTTTTAATATTTTTTTAAACTTCAGGCTTACTGGAAAAGTTGCAGAAGACAGAAAAAGGAAAACATAAACTATATATTGAATCCCTTTTTGCTTGGGATTTGAAGTGAAGGAATGAAATCCCAGTTGAATGAAAGGTCAACACAGGCAGATGATAGCACAGTGGGAGAGGTGTGTTTTCAAGGTATGGTGTGATACTACGTGTCTCAGAGGAGGTCTGGAAGAATGAGTAAGAGTTTGCTGGTGAGAGAAGAAATGATTTTAGGGTAGGACTAATTCTTTGTTAGTGAGAACAGAGATATTGCCCAATCCTGAAGTGATACTGAACAAGACTCTGAGATTGGTTTCAGTATCAAGGTCAATTAGAAGGAACATATTAATTAGCTTAGGATTGGTGCCTTTCATTGTTTTTTCTCAGTGATTAAGAATGAAATAAAAAGTTACTGTTTAATAACTTTTTAAAACAAAATAGTTCTAGCTCAGCAATTTACTTGTAATAGTGGATCATTCAATAAATAGTTAAGTGGAAGTCTGAAGTCTGTATATGCATAGGTAGAAACAAGTGTTTATATTTTCTAAAATACTGCTTTGTTTGGACATTTTTGTGGACAGAATTTTTCAAAAGCTGATGCAGTAAACAAAGTGTTTGGCAAATGGGCATTGTTTTGGAAAAAGGTGATAGTATTGGACATGAGGGTAGCATCCTTCAGAATTAATAACTTGCCATTGAAGTCTGTGAAGGAGCTCAGATGTTAATTAATTAGCATATTGACATTGATCCATTGTGGCATAAACATTTCTTTATTATTATTGCTTATTACTTATCCTAATCTTTGGTTCTTATTATTTATAAAACAAATTGTTCATTTATAAGCCACTTCTGTTCTACAGCTTTTGGAGAGAAGCATAGAAGACCTGTATTAAGTTACAGAAGTGCTCATATCATTTGCTTTATAAGATTTTGTTGTCAGAGCAAAGATAAGGACATTTAGTTTGCTGCCAATAATTGCCTAGCATTTAGATATTAACACAGGAGTCTTTTAATTAACTTGATAATAAAAACTTTCGGAATGTTGATTGATGAAGACACTCCTTGCTTTAAAGGAGATTGCTAGTGAAGCCTCGAGTTTCCTTTGCATGGGACTTTCCCTCTTGCTGACCTTGCTTATAGTTAGTTGTCAGGCTTTGAACTAGGGCTGGGTATTTCCTTTTATGTTTGAAGAACTTGTGAGCATCTGAGGAGAAAACTTTTAAGTTACTTTCAGGTCTGAACAACGCCCACTCCTAGACTTGATTTCTACTTGTTGGCTTGGGTAACCACCTGTGTAACTGCTTCTCTACTCGGGTTGGAGCCACTCTGAGGCCCAGGTGGTGCTCAGGTTGCTGGAACCAGCAGCCTGCTTGGCTCTCTCTTGGCTCACACCTTGGCTGGGGTGGTCAGAGCTTAGGAAGATGGGAATGAGAACATGACTTTTCCTCTCTATCTTACTTTTTTCTCCCTTGGGAGACAGGACAGTATATTAAAAATACAGCACTGATTTTGAATATACTGTAGATATAATTTGCTGCCGTCAAAGTCTGGATTCATGTAGAATGGCCAGTTCCCTGTGTATATTTGTGTTTGTGTTTTGATTTGGTTCTTGTTATTCCTGAAAGCTTCTTAAATGAACAAATAGAAAAAACTACTGGAGAATGAAGAAAAGCATTTTGATAATACTAGAATTTGATATGAATGTTTTGCTATAAAAATCAGGGTTAGCCTATGCAGCTGTGCCTGCCTGGGTCTTTGCTTTTATTAGAAGTGGAGAAAAGGAAGAGAAAAATTCTTACATTTAATACTGATTGTTTCCAGTAATAAAGCATTTTTGGCTCTTTGATGGAAAACTTTGAATAGTTATTATTTTTTTATGCTTTGGATTATAACTGTGACTCTGTGTTAGATTATAATTTGATAATGCGAATTATGGTCATGTTTAAAATATTTAAGAAAAAAGTTTTTTTTTTTTCCTTTCAAATACCAGAATTAAAGGAAAATAAAGCCAATGAGGAGTTATATGGTAATAGCAATATTTTCAATACTTAATTTACTTTTAGAAAGGTGATTGGAGGCTTCCTCCTGAAAAGAGCAACCTGAAAGCCACAGGCAGACCTGGAGCCTGTGTACAGCCTGGTTGTGGTTTAGGCTCTGCTCCATGCTGTCCAGCAGCTGCTCATCAGAATATCAGGCTTGCCTAGAAATGGGCAGAAGATCAGATCTGCTGTCTGTGAGTGTCTGCTGTGGTGATAAAAGAGGAAAATCTTACATTGTTTAAGATATGTTTTATTAAAAGCTGAGGAAAAATATCAATCCCAAGAGCAGGATTTGGTCTAAAAATCACTGAAGCTCCACATCATTCCCTGTTTCTAATGTAGCTGTAATAGGGGGTGAGCTTTCTACATTCTTCCCTCACTTTTTTCTCCCTCCCTCTTCCCCTGTCTCTGTCTCCATCCCCAGTAGAGATGGTGCTGTGGGGTTGGACTGGATGCCTTAACCTTAGGTGCACCGGGGACCTATTGTCTAACTCTTTATCCTGGTTACCCAGACTTGGCCAGCGCGGGGAGGAGGAAGCCTCTCCTAGGTAGGTGGGGACTCTGGGTGGAGCCAACACTCACACCTGATGTGAGTCTCTAGGTGCCCCTTCAACTTCTTCTCTCTGAGGACCCCACCCCCATCCCGCTTTCCCCTTCTGGTACTGAGGGATGCAGTTGAGGATTAGGTCCTGCAGTTAAAAGCAGCATTGAGGCTCATTATATTTATCCATACAGTTCTTTTCCCTTGATATTTAAATTCTGACACTAGAGAGAGGAAAGGATTTTTGTTTTTCCTGGATTGCTTTTTGCTGCTCTCAGCTGTCTTCATTTGTCTTTTAATGCTTATTTCAACTTACTGAAGTACATAAAATAAAGTAAAACATAACTTACATGTATAGCATTAAAATTCTTCCTTCATTAATTTCTTTGATTTTAAAAATTCTTGGAGTAACAAGCTCCACGTATTTGTATTCTGGAAGATGATTATCTGTAGATGTTTGAAACATCAGATTACTTTCAGAATTGTATTGCTAATGTGGGCAGTGACCACCTTTTTTTCTGTAAGGATAGCAGAAGCAGGTTCGACTCACTGACTGATTCTTCTCAAGAGTGCTGGACTTTAGGGGAGAGGAATGTATTCATGTCTCTCTGCATTAGCCTTGGGGAGGTGAAGAAAGGATGGAGGTTGAAGTAAAGGGGATCCGTTGGATAACTATACAGCTGTTGTTTTCTAAAAAGTGGGGAAAAAAAAAAGATGGAGGGATTGTCTGCGTCAGAATCACCTGGAGTGTCTGCTCAAGTAAGTTCTCCCATCCAAGTACTAACTGGGCCCGACCCTGCTTAGTTTCCGAGATCAGACACTATCAGGTGCGTTCAGGGTGGTATGGCCCTAGACTGAAGTAAGTTCTCTTACATCAAAATGGTTCTGGGGTGTGGAGGGTGATGAGGAGGGAACCTGGGAGTCTGCATTTAACTCTGACAGGCAATTCTGATGCATTCCCAACTTTGAGAGCCATTGGAGAGCAGAAGCTCTAACCAGTGCTTTCCAGTGTCTTTTACTCTAGCATGGTGGATGGATATTACCTCATATATCATGTTAATAATAACCCTCAGGTCATATAGCAAGTGATGCCTGAATGTGGTGGGGCTTGGTTTTGATCCTGAATCTATTTTAATCTGAAGGGTTTACTGCCATCAATATTGCTGTTTACAGTAGAAATACATTTTGTTCCAGAGATAGGCTAGTATTCAAGCCTTTAAAATCACTGATATGGGCTTTTGCATTTGTTAACTCAGGGTTTTTCAGATTTTAGTGAGCATTAAAGTCTCCCAGAAGGCTTGTTAAAACACAGATTGTTGAACTCTATACTCAGAGTTTCTGACTCTATAGTTTGGACCTTGCGTGAGTCACTCAACCTCTGTGCCTCAGTTTCTTCATCTGAGAAAAGTACTTCGTGGAGTTGATGTCAAGACCGTAAGCACTCTGAACAGTGCCTGGTGAATAGTAAACATTACATAGTCACTAGCTGCTGCTATCAGCGGACCATGGTCACCACCGGATAAACTCCCAGTGGGTTCAGTGAAAATTTTGATTCTTATTCTTAAATGTGGTTTTACATAATGTAAACAACAATAGCTGACATTTATTGAACATTTAAATGTCACAAGCACAAAGAGATGCTTCTCTGCTCTGCTCTGCTAAGTCGCTTCAGCCGTGTCCAACTCTGTGCGACCCCATGGATGGCAGCCCACCAGGCTTCCCCCGTCCCTGGGATTCTCCTGGCAAGAACACTGGAGTGGAGAGAGATGCTTAGTCTCTCCTTTAATCATTAGTATGACTTTTGGAGACAGTTCCTATATCTTGGTTTTATAGATAAGGGGATTCTTCAAGTGGTAAGTTATAAAGCTGGGTTTTCTTTTTGCTGTGTGTATTATTATTATTATTACATATACTGTTTTCTCTATAAAAAGCACACCCAAATATTTACTGTGGCTCATTTGCTTTGTGAGTTTAAGAAAGTAAATCGATCTATTAAAAATCTTAGTTGCTTTAGTCCTTAGCTGTTGAGTATCTTCATATTTCTCTTCAGTATTTTAGAAGAAGTGAAATTTAGGCAACCGCGTGGCTTCCCTTTTCCCTCTTGACCCCTTGTTAGTTTAGGAAGAAGTTCTTGCAAAAAATAGAATACAAGAAAGGATTTTCTTAAGTCTTGAATGCCAGAGTAGTGGCCTCCAGGGTCCAAACTTGACTAACGTAGGGGATGCAGCTGCTCTCACTGGCCGGCCTCTCTCTAATCTCCAGTCCTTTCAGGGTCCTCTTCACTGCAGGTGTAGGGGCAGCTGCTGCATCAGGAACACTGGTAAGTCCTGTGTTGTAGTAACGTTCTTGTTGATGGCAGGGCACAATTATAATCAGGATCTATTATCTATAAATCAAATCCCTTACAATTATATCGTGGAAGTGAGAAATAGATTCAGGGGATTAGATCTGATAGACAAAATGCCTGAAGAACTATGGACGGAGATTTGTGACATTGTACAGGAGACAGGGATCATGACCATCCCCAAGAAAAAGAAATGCAAAAAAGCAAAATGGTTGTCTGAGTACAGATCAGTTGCTCAGTTGTGTCCGACTCTTTGCGACCCCATGAGTCGCAGCACGCCAGGCCTCCCTGTCCATCACCATCTCCTAGAGTTCACTCAGACTCAACGTCCATCGAGTCCGTGATGCTGTCCAGCCATCTCATCCTCTGTTGTCCCCTTCTCCTCCTGCCCCCAATCTCTCCCAGCATCAGAGTCTTTTCCAATGGGTCAACTCTTCCCATGAGGTGGCCAAAGTACTGGAGCTTCAGCTTGAGCATCATTCCTTCCAAAGAAATCCAAGGGTTGATCTCCTTCAGAATGGACTGGTTGGATCTCCTTGCAGTCCAAGGGACCCTCAAGAGTATTCTCCAACACCACAGTTCAAACGCATCAATTCTTCGGTGCTCAGCCTTCTTCACAGTCCAACTCTCACATCCATACATAACCACTGGAAAAACCATAGCCTTGACTAGACGGACCTTAGTTGGCAAAGTAATGTCTCTGCTTCTGAATATACTATCTAGGTTGGTCATAACTTTTCTTCCAAGAAGTAAGCGTCTTTTAATTTCATGGCTGCAGTCACCATCTGCAGTGATTTTGGAGCCCGCCAAAATAAAGTCTGACACTGTTTTCACTGTTGCCCCATCTATTTCCCATGAAGTGATGGGACCAGATGCCATGATCTTCGTTTTCTGAATGTTGAGTTTTAAGCCAACTTTTTCACTCTCCTCTTTCACTTTCATCCAGAGGCTTTTTAGCTCCTCTTCACTTTCTTCCGTAAGGGTGGTATCATCTGCATATCTGAGGTGACTGATATTTCTCCCAGCAATCTTGATTCCAGCTTGTGCTTCTTCCAGTCTAGCATCTCTCATGATGTATTCTACAGATAAGTTAAATAAGCAGGGTGACAGTATACAGCCTTGATGTACTCCTTTTCCTATTTGGAACCAGGAATATGCTACTGGAGATCAGTGGAGAAATAACTCCAGAAGAATGAAGGGATGGAGCCAAAGCAAAAACAATACACATTTGTGGATGTGACTGGTTATAGAAGCAAGATCCGATGCTGTAAAGAGCAATATTGCATAGAAACTTGGAATGTCAGGTCCATGAATCAAGGCAAATTGGAAGTGGTCAAACAAGAGATGGCAAGGGTGAACGTCGACATTCTAGAAATCAGCGAACTAAAATGGACTGGAATGGGTGAATTTAACTCAGATGACCATTACATCTACTACTGCGGGCAGAAATCCCTCAGAAGAAATGGAGTAGCTATCATGGTCAACAAAAGAGTCTGAAATGCAGTACTTGGATGCAGTCTCAAAAACGACAGAATGATCTCTGTTCATCTCCAAGGCAAACCATTCAGTATCACAGTTATCCAGGTCTATGCCCCAACCAGTAACGCTGAAGAAACTGAAGTTGAACGGTTTTATGAAGACCTACAAGATGTTTTAGAACTAACACCCAAAAAAGATGTCCTTTTCATTATAGGGGACAGGAATGCAAAAGTAGGAAGTCAAGAAACACCTGGAGTAACAGGCAAATTTGGCCTTGGAATGCAGAATGAAGCAGGGCAAAGACTAATAGAGTTTTGCCAAGAAAGTGCACTGGTCATAGCAAACACCCTCTTCCAACAACACAAGAGGAGAACCTACACATGGACATCCCCAGATGGTCAACACCGAAATCAGATTGATTATATTCTTTGCAGCCAAAAATGGAGAAGCTCTATAGAGTCAACAAAAACAAGACCAGGAGCTGACTGTGGCTCAGATCATGAACTCCTTATTGCCAAATTCAGACTTAAATTGAAGAAAGTAGGGAAAACCGCTAGACCATTCAGGTATGACCTAAATCAAATCCCTTATGATTATGCAGTGGAAGTGAGAAATAGACTTAATGGTCTAGATCTGATAGATAGAGTGCCTGATGAACTATGGAATGAGGTTCATGACATTGTACAGGAGACAGGAATCAAGACCATCCCCATGGAAAAGAAATGCAAAAAAGCAAAATGGCTGTCTGGGGAGGCCTTACAAATGGCTATGAAAAGAAGAGAGGTGAAAAGCAAAGGAGAAAAGGAAAGATATAAGCATCCGAATGCAGAGTTCCAAAGAATAGCAAGAAGAGATAAGAAAGCCTTCCTCAGCGATCAATGTAAAGAAATAGAGGAAAACAACAGAATGGGAAAGACTAGAGATCTCTTCAAGAAAATTAGAGATACCAAGGGAACATTTCATGCAAAGATGGGCTCAATAAAGGACAGAAATGGTCTGGAACTAACAGAAGCAGAAGATATGAAGAAGAGGTGGCAAGAATACACGGAAGAACTGTACAAAAAAGATCTTCACAACCCAGATAATCATGATGATGTGATCACTCATCTAGAGCCAGACATCTTGGAATGTGAAGTCAAGTGGGCCTTAGAAAGCATCACTACGAACAAAGCTAGTGGGGGTCATGGAATTCCAGTTGAGCTGTTTCAAATCCTGAAAGATGATGCTGTGAAAGTGCTGCACTCAATATGCCAGCAAGTTTGGAAAACTCAGCAGTGGCCACAGGACTGGAAAAGGTCAGTTTTCATTCCAATTCCAAAGAAAGGCAATGCCAAAGAATGCTCACACTGCCGCACAGTTGCACTCATCTCACATGCTAGTAAAGTAATGCTCAAAATTCTCCAAGACAGGTTTCAACATTATGTGAACCGTGAACTCCCTGATGTTTAAGCTGGTTTTAGAAAAGGCAGAGGAACCAGAGATCAAATTGCCAACATCCGCTGGATCATGGAAGAAGCAAGAGAGTTCCAGAAAAACATCTATTTCTGCTTTATTGAGTATGCCAAAGCCTTTGATGATGTGGATTACCACAAACTGTGGAAAATTCTTAAAGAGATGGGAATACCAGACCACCTAACCTGCCTCTTGAGGAACCTGTATACAGGTCATGAATCAACAGTTAGAACTGGAGATGGAACAACGGCCTGGTTCCAAATAGGGAAAGGAGCACATCAAGGCTGTGTATTGTCACCCTGTTTATTTAACTTCTGTGTAGAAACATCATGAGAAACACTGGGCTGGATGAAGCACAAGCTGGAATCAAGATTGCCAGAGGAAATATCAATCACCTCAGATATGCAGATGACACCACCCTTATGGAAGAAAGTGAAGAGGAACTAAAAAGCCTCTTGATGAAAGTGAAAGAGGAGAGTAAAAAAGTTGGCTTAAAGCTCAACATTCAGAAAACGAAGATCATGGCATCTGGTCCCATCACTTCATGGGAAATAGATAGAGAAGCAGTGGAAACAGTGGCTGACTTTATTTTCTTAGGTTTCAAAATCACTGCAGATGGTGACTGCAGCCATGAAATTAAAAGATGCTTACTCCTTGGAAGAAAAGTTATGACCAACCAAGACAGCATGTTTGCCTTAGTATGATTCCAGCGTGTTAAAAAGCAGAGATATTACTTTGCCAACAAAGGTCTGTCTCATCAAGGTTATGGCCTTTCCATTGGTCATGTGTGGATGTGACAGTTGGAGTGTAAAGAAAGCTGAGTGGTGAAAAATTGATGCTTTTAAACTGTAGTGTTGGAGGAGACTCTTGAGAGACCCTTGAACTGCAAGGAGATCAAACCAGTCAATCCTAAGGGAAATCAGTCCTGAATATTCACTGGAAGGACTGATGCTGAAGCTGAAACTCCAATACTTTGGCCACCTGATGCAAAGAACTGATTTATTTGAAAAGATCTTGATGCTGGGAAAGATTGAAGGTAGGAGGAGAAGCGGACAACAGAGGATGAGATGGTTGAATAGCATCACTAACTCGATGGACATTTTGAGTATACTCCGGGAATTGGTGACGGACAGGGAGGCCTGGTGTGCTGCAGTCCATGGGATCGCAAAGAGTCAGACATGACTGAGCAACTGAACTGAACTGAATGAGACTCATCAGAAAGAAAATATTGTAAAGCAGTTTGGACAAGCCTGTTCCTTTTGAAAAAGTTTTTAAAATGAAATAATTATTCATTTAAATTAATAGAAAATAAATGATATTCTGAATCTAGCCTTTGGACTCTTCAGTAAATATAGTATATTACAGATAATAAGGTTTTAATATAAGCTTAGAGTCTCATAAGCTCATGAAATCAGTAGCAGTGAAAAACCCTTTGAACTTTTGACCTATGATTTTTTAAATCTAATATAAAAGATTTTTGGAGCAAGGATAAAGGAAGATGCAGGGAAAAATACTGATATGGACTTAGACTTAAAGTCACTTACCATTATCCTAAAACATAACCTTTCATGGTATGTTAAAAAAAAATCCATTCAGTTCGTATTCCTGAAGTATTGTGTGTCTAAACTATACAAGCTGTACCCTGTGTACTCTACCCTGAGCCCCCTCAGCTTCAGTCAGTCCAGTCCAGTTTCCAGAGTAGGAAACTGAACTCAGGAGTTTTTTCAGGTTGCACAGCTAGTGTGGAGTCCAGATTGGAATTTGAGCTTGGGTGGGTTTGACTCAAGTGCTCATGGTCTTTGGCGAGATTTGTGGCTGGAAAAGGCATCTTGGAGTCAGTGAAACTGGAAACCCGGCCTTTAAGAGGGTGGGCCAGAGTTAGTGGAGAGCATCAGACTTAGGCAAGGAGGGCAGCTTGATCAGTATGTGAGGTCCAGAAAGGGTCGCTAAGTCAGAAGGAGGGGAAGATGAAAATGGCAAGGTTAATTTGGTTAAGATTATGGAGAGGTTTTTTTTTTTTTTTTTTTTTTTTCCCAAAGACACTTAAGTGTTAGGATTAAACACTGCAGCAAGTATATTAAAAATAAAATGGGTTAAGAAACTGAAGGATATCAGAGAAGGAGAAATAGCCAATGACATCATTTATATTGTGTAGTCTAAAAAGAAATGATACAAATGAACTTAACTTACAGAAACAGACTCTCAAACTTTGAGAACAAACTGTGGTTGTTCTGGGGAAGGATGGAGGTGTGGAAGGGATAGTTAGGGAGTTTGGGATGGATATGTACATAGTGCTATATTTAAAATAGACCACCAGCAAGGACCTACTGTATAGCACATGGAACTCTGTTCAATATTATATGGCAGCTTGGGAAGGAAGCTTGGGAGGGAAGTTTGGGAGAGAATCGATATGTGTATATGTATGGCTGAGCCCCTTCCCTGTTCGCTGAAACTGTTACAATATTGTTTAATAATAATAAGTTTTAAAAAAGAAACTGACAGATTAAATGCTCAGTGCATAATGGGCTCTTTTTGAGACTGAGGGCTGAAGGCAAGGTACCAATTCAGAAGTTATAGTCAGAAAGACTGTAAGTCTTTCAGGTGAAACCCAGTGTCAGCACCACAGTCTCACCCCAATACTGGACTCCTGAATTTGTCTTTCGTACCATTATCTCCATTTTCCTTTAAATGGACATTTTCAAACAATGAGCAGAAGTAGATGAAAGTATAATGGGCCCCATGAACCCGTCACTCAGATGTCAATAAGTATATGGCTAGTTTTGTTGTATGTAAACTTTTTCTTCCTTACCCTCCAAACCTCTGCCCTCAATATTATTTCGAAGTAAATCCCAGATATTGTATCAGTTAATCTGTCAATATTTCAGCATATAGTTTTATCTTAAAAAAAGAAACAAATATAATACAGTTATCACATTTTAAAAATATTTTTTCATACCAGGTATCCAGTACTCAAATTTCCAGTAGTTTCATAAATAGTCAAATCTATGGTTTTTCCAGTAGTCACATATGGATGTGAGAGTTGGACCATAAAGAAAGCTGAGCGCTGAAGAATTGATGGTTTTGAACTGTGGTATTAGAGAAGACTCTTGGAGAGTCCCTTGGACTACAAGGAGGTCAAACCAGTCCATCCTAAAGGAAATCAGTCCTGAATGTTCATTGGAAGGACTGATGCTGTAGCTGAAGCTCCAATACTTTGGCAACTGGATTCGAAGAACTGACTCATTGAAAAAGACCGGGAAAGATTGAAGACAGGAGGAGAAGGGGACGAAAGAGGATGAGATGATTGGATGGCATCACCAACTCAATGGACATGAGTTTGAGCAAGCTCTGGGAGTTAGTGACGGACAGGGAGGCATGGGGTGCTGCAGTCCATGAGGTCACAAAGAGTCAGACATGAGTGAGTGACTGAACTGAACATACATAGATTAAATGTTTTTGTTTTATTTACATTATGGGGTAGTTTGACTCAAGATTGAAATAAAATCTGTATTTTAATACCTTTTCATATCTGTTTTCCTCTCAATCTCTCCTTTTCTCTTTCCCTCTCTTCTTTTTACTGTTACAGTTTATTTGTTGAAGAAACTAGGTCTTTTTTCTAGTAGAAGTTCCTATGGTTTGAGATTTGCTGATTGATTAGCTATGATTTAATATATCTTTTGCTCCTTTTTAATTTCCTTAAATCGATAGAAATACAAGGCTTTATCAAGCATCTGTGTGCACACTCAGACACTCAGTGTGCCCAACTCTTTATGACCCCATGGACTGTAAGACTATCAGGCTCCTCTGTCCGTGGAATTTTCAAAGCAAGAATACTAGAGCTGGTTGCCATTTCCTTCTCTAGGGGATCTTCCCAACCCAGGGATCGAACCCATGTCTCTTGTGCCTCCTGCATTGGCAAGCAGTTTCTTTACCACTGTGCCACCTGGAAACCCCTTAGTGAGTTCATTATCAGGATTTTTTAAATTTCCTGCAAAAATATTTTGTTGCTGTTTTGTTCATTAGGAGGTAAAGAATGTCTTGATTTTTCCCATTTTTGATGGCACCACTGATACTCATGATAGTCTTTTCCCTCCATCCCTCTTAATTTCCAGTATTTTTACTACATTTTTTTGTAGTCATCTTTTTGCCTTAAGACTGCCAGTAACAAATAGCAAAATGTGTTTTATATAGCGCATTGCTACCAGGCAGTGTAGCTGTTAACATGATAAATATTCTTGGACATGAGCCCAAGTTTTGTTCAGTTTTATGTTTGTCCTCATACGCTTATTTTTGTATTGCTGTGTCTAATTCTAAATGTAAGCTCTTAGAAGGCATTGAGTCAGTAATTCACCAGGCTTTTGAGTGCCTGTCAGTGCTGGAAACCCAAGAGGAAGTAAGAGTCCAGGTCAGGAGATAGACAAATAGATAACTAATTTATAATGTTGTATTTTAAGAGTACATAAGAAGTTGGTGTGAGGTAGTTGTTTGGGGGAATGGAAGAATTAAGTTCTGGCGGGATCTTGAAGACAACGATGCTTTGCAGACACAGCTGGAAGAGCGTCCACCTGGACCGAGAGTGTTGCATGTGTAGACAAGTGGCCCCATGGGAGCCTCTGAGCAAGCCAGTGGGTGAAGCTGAGGACTTGCTTTGGGCCCCAAGGAAGGCGGAGATGACAGTGTGGTGGCAGCTGGAGGCTGACGGGCTTTTCTCTACCAGACTAAGCACTGTCGGCCTCATTCTGTAGGCATCTTAGAGGAGGCCTCTCCATGCAGCAGCACACCGTGGTTTGCATTTTTGCAAGCCAGCTCTCGTGGTATAGCAAACAAGAAGCTGTAGCGCAAAGGGGCTGGCAGCTGGAGGGAGGATGAAGGGGATGGGCCTGACAGTGATTTTAGGATTGCTCGTGTGGCACAGGTGTTTCAGTCACGAAGGCGGTGAAGAATGTGGGGTGGCTCTGAGAAGTCCCATGTGGATGGGAACACCCTTGACCAGGTGATAACCTGAAGGAATGGGGTCAGAGTTGAGGAGGACAGTTAGGAGAATCATTCCTAGATGTGAGCACAAGGACTCCTTCAAAATACAGTAAAAATACAGGGGACTTGAAGTAGAAATTTAAGAATCATCACCATCCAAGGGTCAACATGGAGTCTTTGGGTAAAAGAGAGGAACCAGCAGAAAACCCTTAAACATAACCTGAGGAGGCAAATGAGTCTTTTACCTTGCTTTCCATCAGCCTGTGGACCTTAAACAACTACTTGATGATAATGAGTCATACGTTGAGTGGCTTTGTATTCAGATTTGTGGGGACTTTGAAATGTTGACATTTCTTTTCATAATATTATAATTTGATATTTTGGAAGTGTTCCACATATGAAATGCTTAAGATTAATACTTTTTGAAAAGGTAATGTAGGAGAATAAGTAGAAGCCTAGGATAATATCTTTAAAAAGTTAAGATTACATCCAATCCTTAGGATAGTACTTGAAGCTTCCAGTTGTTTGTAGAGTGCAATTAGGGGAGAAAGGAAGATTAGTCCATCACATTGAGACACTAGCAGTGTGCTCAGACACTAGCTGTGCAAATTGCTCAAGGTTTTGTTTCCTCATGGTGAAAACAAGATGATAGTTGATAGGGCCTCTCTCCTGGGTTGTTGTAAAGGTGGGTTGGGCATAGCACCTGTCATGGAGCCCTGCCTGAAATGTCATCTCTCCTAGTTAATAATATTTCCATCAGGGCGTTCCTGAGGAGACAAGGGGGTGACTGATTGCACCATTCTTGAAGTGGATACTTCATAGGTTTACATTGCTTTCTTTTTGGAAAGGATATTTTAAATTTATGTACCTGCAAGGGAGAAAGGGAAAGATATATCCAACTGAATGCAAAATTCCAGAGAATAGCAAGGAGAGATGAGAAGGCCTTCTTAAATGAACAATGCAGAGAAATAGAGGAAAAGATAGAATTGGAAAGACTAGAGATATCTGCAAGAAAATTGGAGATACCAAGGGAACATTTTGTACAAAATGGGCATGATAAAGGACAGAAACTGTAAGGACCTAACAGAAGCAAAAGAAATTAAGAGATGGCAAGAATACACAGAAGGACTATATTAAAGACCCAGATTACCATCATGATGTGGTCACTCATCTGGAGACAGACATCCTGGAGGATGAAGTCAAGTGGGCCTTCGGAAGCAACACTACAAACAAAGCTAGTGGAGGTGATAGAGTTCCAGCTGAGTTATTCAAAATCCTAAAAGATAATGCTGTGAAAGTGCTGCACTCAATATGTCAGCAAATTTGGAAAACTCAGCAGTGGCTATAGGACTAGAAAAGGTCAGTTCTCATTCCAATCCCAAAGAAGGGCAATGCCAAAGAATGTTCTAACTAGCATGTGAATGTGCTCATTTCACATGCTAGCATGGTAATGCTAAAAATGCTTCAAACTAAGCTTCAGCAGGACACGAACCAAGAACTTCCAGATGTTCAAGCTGAATTTAGAAAAGGCAGAGGAACCAGAGATCAAATTACCAACATTTGTTGGATCATAGAGAAAGCAAGAGAATTCAAGAAAAATATCTACTTATACTTCATTGACTACTCTAAAGCCTTTGACTGTTTTTATCACAACAAACTGTAGAAAATTCTTAAAGAACTGGGAATACCAGATCATCTTACCTGTCTCCTGAGAAACCTGAATGCAGGTCAGGAAGCAGCTGTTAGAACTGGCCATCGAACAGTGGGTGGTTCAAGACTGGGAAAGGAGGACGTCAAGGCTGTATATTGTCAGCCTGCTCATTCAACTTCTGTGCAGAGTGTATCATGGGAATGCTGGGCTGGATCAATCACAAGGTGGGATCAAGTTGCCAGGAGAAATGTCAACAACCTCAGATTTACAGATGATACCACTCTGATGGCAGAAGGTGAAGAGAAGCTAAAGGGCCTCTTGATGACGGAGAAAGTGAAGAGTGAAAAATCTGGCTTAAAACTCAACATTCAGAAAACTTAAGATCATGGCATCAAGTCCCATAACTTCCTGACAAATAGAGGGAGAAAAAGTGGAAGCAGTAATAGGTTTTATCTTCCTCAGTTCTAGAATTACTCTGGACAGTGACTGCGTGCGTGTGTGCCGAGTCACTTCAGTGGTGTCTGACTCTTTGTGGCCCTCTTAACTGTCACCCACCAAGGTCTTCTGTCCATTGGATTCTCCAGGCAAGAGTATTGGAGTGGGTTGCCATGCCCCTCCTCCAGGGAATCTTCTATACCTGGAGATCAAACCCATGTCTCTTATGTCTCCTGCATTGACAGGCAGGTTCCTTAAACACTAGTGCCACCTGGAAAGCCCATGATGACTGCAGCCATGAATTTATAAGACACTGCTTCTTGCAAGAAAAGCTATGACAAACCTAGACAGCATATTAAAAAGCAGGCACATCACTTTGCAAATGATAGTCTGTGTAGTCAAAGCTATAGTTTTTGTGGTAGTCATGTACGGATGTGAGAGTTGGACCATAAAGAAGGCTGAGGGCTGAAGAACTGATGTTTCGAACTATGGTGTTGGAGAAGACTCTTTAGAGTCCCTTGGATTGCAAGGAAATCACACCAGTCATTCCTAAAGAAAATCGACCCTGAATATTCATTCATTGGAAGGACTGATGTTGAAACTGAAGCTCCAGTACTTTTGGCAACCTGACGCAATGAGCTGACTCACTAGAAAAGACCCTGATGCTGGGAAAGATTCAGAGCAGGAGGAAAAGGGGATGCCAGAGGATGAGATGGTTGGATGGCATCACCGACTCAATGGGCATGGTTTGAGCAAGCTCTGGGAGATGGTTAAGGACAGAAAAGCCTGGAGTGTTACCATTCATTGGTTCACAAAGAATGGGACACAACCAAGCAAATGAATGCTGATGACCAGTCCTCCCACCTCTCTCCTGGTGTGAGTTTGCTGCTTTCTATGCTGAGATTAGGCATATTGTGATGCTAAGGTAAATGTGTATAGTAAAATGACACACTGTGACTCTCATTTGACACTTCTTTTGCTGAAAGCACTTTGCTAGCCTCCATTAAAATTTTAAATGTGCCAACCTTTTGACAGATATTCCCCTTGTGGAGACTTATGTTGTTGTTTAGTGGCTAAGTCGTGTCCATCTCTCTTGTGACCCCACAGACTGTAGTCTGCCAGGCTCCTTTGTCCATGGGGTTTCCCAGGCAGAAATACTGGAGTGGCTTGTCATATCCACCTGCAGGGAATCTTCTTGACCCAGGGATTAAATCAGCATCTTCTGAGTTTTCTGCATTGGCAGGTGGATTCTTTACCACTGAGGCTCCAGGGAAACCGATGGAGATTTATGCTGCAGAACTATTTCACCTGAAGTTGTATGCACAAGGATGTTTATTATAATGCTGTAATAAGTAGAGAAAGACTAGGGAAATGTCCGTCAGTAGGGGACTGGTTAAATAAATCACAGAATTAATACAGTACTGTGTAACAAAAGAAAAAGCATAGATATTTAGGTGCAGATATAGAAGAAGATATATTACATCTATTGTTACAGGACCACAGTGTAGACTGTACAGAACAAGTCCGCTCAATTGTTTTGAAAGTTAAAGTGTTTTAAATTCACTTCATACTTGGTTGTGCCTTGAACAGTTTGGAACAATAAATAACAGCCTGTTAACAGGAATTTTTTCGAGGGACTCCTGGAAAGTAGGAGGACAACTTTCTTTTCTTTGTATCTTTGTATCTTTTGAGGTCATACATGCCATGGGAATATTTTTCTGTTTTGAGTTTTTTTAAGTGTCCTTGACATTTTATTCCACATTCTCTTCATAGTCTTGTATTGCCATTGGTACTTAATTCATTTCATCATAGAAGGAAACAGAAGTACTCCTGCTCTTGGCCGTTATACCAGAGCTAGGTGACAGTTTTGGTCTCATCCCTCCTCACAATAACGCAGTATAACTGCTGTTTCCTTCCTGGTCACGCTTCACACTGTGAGATGGTAGGCACCCAGCAAGGGGAGTAGTCCCTACAAGATGTTTAGTAAATGTTTTGTTGTCGTCGTTCAGTCGCTCAGTCATTTTCTGACTTTTTGCCACACCAGGAAGCATGTGCTTCCCTGTCCTTCACCATCTTCCAGAGCCTGCTCAAGCTAATGTCCATTGAGTCGGTGATGCCATCCAACCATCTCATCCTCTGCCATCCCCTTCTCCTCCCGCCTTCAGTCTTTCCCAGCATCAGGGTCTTTTCCAGTGAGTCAGCTCTTCCTATCAGGTGGCCAAAGTATTGGAGCTTCAGCTTCAGCATCAGTCCTTTCAGTGAATATTCAGGATTGATTTCCTTTAGGATTGATTGGTTTGCACTCCTTGCAGTCCAAGGGACCATCCAAGAGTCTTCTCCAACACCACAGTTCAAAAGCATTAGTTCTTTGTTGCTCAGCTTTTTTTACTGTCCAACTCTCACATTAATACATGACTACTGGAAAAATCATGGCTTTGACTAGATGGACCTTTGTCAGCAGAGTAATGTCTCTGCTTTTTAATATGCTGTCTAGGTTGGTCATAGCTTTTCTTCCAAGGAGCATGCATCTCTTACTTTCATGGTTGCAGTCACCATCTGCAGTCATTTTAGAGCATTGTTTCTCCATCTGTTTGCTGTAAAGTGATGGGACCGGATGCCATGATCTTAGTTTTCTGAATGTTGAGTTTTAACCCAACTTTTTCACTCTCTTCTTTCACTTCCATCAAGAGGCTCCCTAGTTCCTCTTTGCTTTCTGCTGTAAGAGTGGTGTCATCTGCATATCTGAGGTTATCGGTATTTCTCCTGGCAGTCTTGATTCCAGCTTGTTATTCATCCAGCGCTGCATTTTGCATGATGTACTCTGATATAAGTTAAATAAGCACGGTGACAATACACAGCCTTTGACACACCCCTTACCCAATATGGAACCTGTCTGTTGTTCCATGTCCACTTCTAACTGTTGCTCCTTGACCTACATATAGGTTTCACAGGAGGCAGACCAAGTGCTTTGGTATCCCCATCTCTTTTAAGAATTTTCCACCATTTGTTGAGACACAAGATAATTAATGTTTAGACATGGGAGCCCACTCCAGTATTCTTGTCTGGAGAATCCCATGGATGGAGGAGCCTGGTGGGCTACATGCAGTCCACGGGGTCGCAAAGAGTCAGAGACGACTGAGCACTTTCACTTTCATGTGGTAAAAGTAACACCTAACATGAAAACTTTAGAAACACATGTGTACATGCCCTGTTCCAAGCTCCTTTCACACTTTTGTTGGTTTGTGAGTCTCCGTTTTACCTTTGATCTGTAACATGAAGAAGGTTAAAGCCAGAATCTGTCAGTAGTGAAAAGCTTGTGGGTGAGATGAAGAAAAATAATACTGATAAAGGACTCTGGAAGGGCAGCCCACACCTCCTTGTGTGGTTCCTCTGTGCACTAGTATTACCATAATGCGGTATTCTCTTAGTTGTGCGTTGTCACAGTCACAGTCTATGTGTGAACTTATGTGTAAGCTTGTGTGCAGTGGTTTAAATGTGTGAATAACCGAGATTGCAGTGATATGTTAAGCATGAAGGCTGTTCTTTGTTGTTATTAGTTTATAAAATATAGTGCTGGATGTATTTCTTATTTTCTGATACTGACATTGCTTTGTTGTTTGTTAAATTACTTATTCCTACTTACTCTTCCTGAGATGAAAATAAGTACCTACCAGAAAATAAATATAGCTCTGAAGAGGAAAAAGCTCAGGTTTGTTAAGAGATGTAACTTTTGTGTTTTTATTAAAGCTGCCAAATGTAGACTTTATAGTCCCAGTGTAAGTTTTATATAGATGATTGTTTTAGGGTAAAACTTGGTACCTTTTCTGGATGTTCTCTCAATTAAATTAATCCTTATGTTCAAACATATATTGAAGCAGAACATGTTCCATTTCAGTGATTCTCACTAAATTTTGTTTTTGTTGTATTTCCATCTGTATTTAATAATTGAGAGCCTCTTGTGGTTAGGAATAGTGTTTGAGATTTTGTGAAATCTAATTATTTTAAACTTTTAAGCCTTAAAAAGTGAAATGTAAAGTCATAGTGAAATTTTCTGATGGCTTTCATAGTCTATTCAGCGTTGCTTATTTTAAAGGGGATAGTACCCAATTCAAAATGAGTGTTTACTGTAGTTGCAGTAATCTTTTCCAAGTTGTTTAGAAATCAGTTCATTTAGCTACAAAGAGAAAACAAAAAGAAATTTAAAAGACTTATTAGAGTCGGGCATGTGAGCCTGCCCATTCCTCATTATTAACAGTTTACTAAAATGAGTGTCTAACCACCACCCATAAATCGTGTGCACGTGTGTGTATTTGAGGCACAGGTGGGGATCCCCATTTGTTTGCCCATTGTGAGGCTGTCTTGTGCCGCCTTGGGGTTTTTGTAAAGGGTGAAGGTCCCTGAATGGAGGCCTTGTGCCCTGCCTGGTTTTGAAATCTTTGCTCTTAATCTAAAGGAAACTGCAGGACATGCAGTTGGAAGTCTATGTAACAAATCACAAGTCTGGGGTCCAGAAGCAAGTGGAGTGTGTGTGTGTATGAGTGGTAATCATCTTTCAGCCTTGGCTTTTGTCCCCCACAGCCCAGTTGTTACCCTCTACCAGCAGCCTGATTGAAGAGCTACTGTTTTAAATATCCTCCGATTGCGTGTGCTCGAGATCTCACCTAAATGTTATCAGATAAAAGCCTGGACAACTGGGTGTAATTCTCTTCCAAAAGTGTAGGGCATTCTGCACTACTATTAGAGGTTGGATGTGTTGACCTGTTGTGTGTATAGGGAAAAGGAGTTACTTGGGAAATGCTATATTGTTGGCATGCTCTTTACCTCAGAGCCTCTTTAAAGGCAGGCTGCGCCAAAACTTTGCTAGCTAAGTCTAGTTTGTACAGCTTGTGTATTTTTAGTACCAGCTGTTGGTCCAGAGTTTCTTGGCTTCAGAAGCTGTGTAAGTTCAAGTGTATACTGTATGAGAAAGGGGTGGGGCAACAGAAGCTTTTTATAGGGTTTCAACTCATTACCATTAATTTCTAAAGTAGTATTTTGAGAATTTAACAGGGGAAGTAAAACTTGTATATAATGTTTCTTTAATTCTAACACGTATTTAAACTGACAGGGAAAAAAAGAATTTTATTTTCAAGTGATACTTTCCGTTCTTTTTTTTTCTTCCCTATCAGAAACTGGTTCTTCAGCTTTCAGTGCCAATTAAGAAATGCTATAATAAGCATTTTACATTCTGTCCTGCTATTTGACTTTAGGTGTAAATGGGCCTAGAATGTTTAGTAACTAAGTGTACATAGTTAAACAACTAGAGAGCTGACATCCGGTAAGTTTGGTGTGATATTTGGTTTGTATAATACTATTTCAGCATACTATTAAACCATGCAGGATTCCTCCTAGAAAAGTATTCAAGAGGATGCCAGAAAGGCCATGTTAATAATAAGTTTCTCTATTTCAGTAGATTTTGGGTGTGTTTCCTTCCTCACTACTGTTTTATGCTTTATTATAGTTCTTTGATAACTATGCTATGTGAACATATGGAATTCTATATATGAGTATTAACTGGCTTTGTAGAAACCTCAGGATACTGTCAGCTTAATAACTGTTGTTTTATGGGTTATTGAGAGGACATCTTAAAAGTCAGTTGATAATAAAGTTTTCATTAATTACTTTAACAGTTTCAAGGTAATATTAAAGGCAATTCAACCAAAATAAAAATTAAACAATAATATATACTTTTGGTTTGCTCTGTTTTAACAGTTTAGTTATTGCTAGCTTTCTTTCCCTTCTTTTACTGACTATCACCTTCCTGCAAAACTCAAATACAGTCTTTAGTTTGTATGGTCACATAATATATTTAATTGTTAATTATACATGTTTTTGCTCTTGATGATACGCTGCCTTCTTATATTTTATTTTTGCTTCTGAGAAAGTGTTATAGAAGTGATAATTATATTTATATGTCTGCTTAAAGTAACATAAGTTGATACTTTGTGATAAGCCTTTGCTTCATCTTAATTACCAAAGAAGCTTATAATTCATTGAGATATTTCTTTATATTTGTGTTTGTTTAGGATATGTCTCAGGAAGGCTATGGAACTAGGTCTCAACCTCCTCTGGCTTCTGGAAAACCTAACCATGAAGACTTGAACTTAATACAACAAGAAAGACCATCAAGTTTACCAGTAAGACAGTTAATTGATTTGGAAATGCAATGAGTTATGGATTTCTAAAACGAGCATTTTCTTTTGTTTATTGTACTTTATATTAAGACTTGGGGGACAAGTTTCTAGATTTCACATGTATTTGTGATTTATTAATTTTTGAGCATTCCCTTCTTAAAGGAGCTGTGTAGTTCTGAAAAAGTCTTTCATTAGTAGGTCTCTCCACGTCTAACGTTGTAGGAATCTCTGAATCCAGGTGGAAGCCTTTATTTGGCTGATAGGTTTTGTGGCAGAAAGATGTTACTGTTGTACAGTTGTGCTTTGCATAGCATGTTGCTTTCTGGTAGTGATTCAGAACAGAGGTATCTATATAAGAGTTAAATGGAAAGGAAATTCCCATTTGGCAAATAATCTAAATGATGAGATAAAGTGTCCAGTGGTAGTTTGAATTTCTTTAGAGACTTTATGTCATGAGAAATGACTTAATCTTTTTTTACCCAAAAGAAAGTATTTTAATTTAAAATTGGAAAATACAGCTTCTAAGTGTTTACATTAGCAAATCACTGTATTGGGTCTGTTGACTATGGTAGTAGCTGAGTTACAGGTTACATGTTAATTTCCTTTAATAGTTCATCTGTGCTTAATTTTCCTTTTTCCTCCCATAGGCAACCTCATTTAAATTAAAATGAATTCCTTATAAATTAAAAGAATATATGTATGCAAACAAATTTTTATATTTATTTTCTTGTTAAAATATTTTGATTCAAAGAATTATTGTTATTGCTTAATCTCTATTACGAGAGAGTGTTTAAGGTAGGAGTTCAAACTAACCATGATTGTAATTTGAATTTCAAATATGTTTACATTAAATAAGATTTATCATATTGTTGCTAAACATTTGAGAACCAGCATTTGTGAAGAATGTTATATGTGACATACCCATTTCTAAGTTACATGTAGCCTTAGAGTGAAGGTAAGTAGAGGCTACATGATATGTAGTATCTTTGCATCTGATGCACATGTACTTGAAACTCTAATTTTTACAGATTTTATTTCTATGGTGGGAGATGCGTAAAATTTACTGTGATCATTTTTTTAGTTACATTGAAATACTTGTTGTCTAGTTATTTGGTTTTTAAAAGAATGAAAAAGGTAATGGACTCTGTTTTATGCTGTAAACTTTTTTCTTCAGCAGATAATCCGCAGTTTGGTGAAGTGTGTGTGTGTCTGTGTGCGTGCATGCAAATGCACGTGAATGCTGACGATAAATGCAACATTTGCTGAATATTTGGAAATTGGCTTGTGGTTTTAGGAAATTTTAATTGACTCATGGAAAGGTGGACAGTGAATTCTACTTTTTTCCACTCAGATTTTTAGTGTTTTAGGTAAGCCCATCCTTATAGGTTTGTTATTGGCTGGAGATGTGTACTGTTTTACTGGTTGGAAAGTTTGTTATAAATTGATGCTGCTTTTCTGCATAGGTCTAAGAGTAGTTTGCAGTGTACTGCTTTCTTAATATCCATTTGAACTTTTGGATCACTTACTAGGCTGTGCTTCTTTTCATTGCTCTACTTTGGAATGAATGGTTGATGTTCAGCTAACTCTATAGCATAATTAGGGGAGTGCTGGGGTGGCAAGAAGTGTGGTAGTCCCAGAAAACTGAAGAGTTCTGCTTTGGGATGCTGCTTTTTAAGTCAGTTATTAGAGAAGAGACTTGAGGTATTTTACGAAGTGAACCAGTATATTCTTCAACAAGTTAAGTCTTTTGGATTATTCTATTTGTATATGTATAATGGCTTACCTTCTTCCTTAATGCTTATCTTGCCTCCTCCCATAGAGGATTTAAGGTTGCTTGTAATACAAATCTTATGAAGCTATTGAAAAAAGAAATGCCATGATTGGTATTTTCTTTTTGTTTTTTGTAACTAACAGATAAATAGGATGCTGATTGACTCAATAACATTTTAGTAATCTTTTTTTAGAGATGAAAGTTTCCAGGTTTTATGGTGAGTACATAAAAGCATCAGTTAATGAATAAAGGAAAAATCGTAGAGCAGTTGGTTGTACCTACCTAAACCCCCTGCCCTCAGTCTGTTAAGATAAAAATTGGCTTCATTTAAATGAATTTTAGTGCTCTACTTTTCTTTCAACAGGCTTTGTTTGTGTAGAAAAGTTTTCTATGTAGGGTTTACAAATATATTTTTATTTTTATGTAAATCCTGCATCAATATGTTATATAAAACTAAGGTAATTACAGTTTGAGGGAGAGATTTGTTGTTATTCTGTATGGCTCTAATATCATGTATTTTTACTCTTACTAAATATTTTAGTTCCCTAACTTGGGTAAATGGATTGAATAAGTACCATGAAACTATATATATTTGTTATCTTATCTGAATTGATTAGATCTTTTGTGGATTTAGGCTGTGTCTTTTCAAGTGTCAGTGATAAAATTTTTTCTTTTTACTGAAGAGTAAAGGCAATCCATCATATTTTTAGTCTCTAGTTTTGTAATGTTGAGTCAAATTCAGGATCTTACCTGTTCATTTAAGAATACGTGGTAAAAATTATTCTAATGTATAATCAAATCTACAACCATTGTATAAGTGACTATAAGAAGAAAGCTTCTGAAGTAATTGTTTCTTAATTTTTTGCTTAAATTGAGTTAGATTGATAGAGTTTGTAGTGTTTTCCAATAGCTCTGCATGTTTGGTATTTTCTTTAGTGTATTTTTGTTATACAGTTAACTCTCCATTATGCTTGATCTAGAATTTGATTCTCTCAGCAAGCTGTCCTCTCACCATTGTTTAAATTGATATTTGTCTATATTTGCATGTCATTAAATTCTTGGTGATCTTTAGTAGCTGATGCAGTTTTGTTTTCTGGCTGACAAAGCTCTTTAGATCATCCACATAAAGCTAGTGACAGATAAATTAATATTTGTTGTCTTGCTGTCTTGGGGCCATGACCAGTAATGTTTACTTTTCACTTAATGCACTTAGACCTAAGCTCAGAACAAATCTTCTGTAATAAGATTTCTATACTGATTTCTTTATCTGTTAATCATATAACCTTTTCCCAGTTGAAGTTCATTAGCTTACATATCCTTGATGTTACCATTATTAAGAAATCTTAGTATATAACATATAATATAAAAATTAGCTTGAAGAATTCTATTTCCTTGGGATATTACCACTTAAAATTTTAGCACATTCTATAGTTGTTTTCTACCTCTAATATTGATATGAAATGAAGCCATCATTAAACAAAATATGCAGTGGAATGCTAAAAAAAACTGTTAACAGCTTATCAACACTTTTATTGTGTAAACATTGAGTATATCTTAACTTGCACTCTTAAGATAACGCCCCAAATGCAATTTTAATACATTTCTGTTGAGTCTTTTTAACTTTTTCATCACTTATGGCATTTACTAGTAATCCTCTTATTGCTTTCATAGTTGTCTTGCCAGACCCTCTTATCCCTAAGAGACGAGGGTCTATTTTTATAGTATTTGTTATGTTTTTAGTTCCGTTCAATCACTCAGTCATGTCTGATTCTTTGTGACCCTGTGGACTGCAGCACACCAGGCTTCCTTGTCCATCACCAACTCCCAAAGCTTGCTCAAACTCATGTCCATCAAGTTGGTGATACCATCCAACCATCAAATCCTCTGTCATCCCTCTCTGCTCCTGCCTTCAGTCTTTCCCAGGATCAGAGTCTTTTCCAATGAATCAGTTCATTGCATCAGGTGGCCAAAGTATTGGGGCTTCAGCATCATTCCTAAAAGAAATCATTCAGGACTGATTTCTTTTAGGATTGACTGGTTGGATTGTATTGCAGTCCAGGGGACTCTACAAGAGTCTTCTCCAACACCACAGTTCAAAAGCGTCAATTCTTTGATGTCAGCTTCCTTTATAGTCCAACTCTCACATCTAGCGTGACTACTGGAAGGACTGATGTTGAAGCTGAAACTCCAATATTTTGGCCACCTGATGCGAAGAACTGATTCATTTGAGAAGACCCTGATGCTGGGAAAGATCAAAGGTGGGAGGAGAAGAGGATGAGATGATTGGATGGCATCACTTACTCAATGGACATGCTGCTGCTGCTAAGTCGCTTCAGTTGTGGCCAACTCTGTGTGACCCCATAGATGACAACCCACCAGGCTCCCCACGTCCCTGGAATTCTCCAGGCAAGAACACTGGAGTGGGTTGCTATTTCCTTCTTCAATGAATGAAAATGATAAATGAAAGTGAAGTCACTCAGTCATGTACAACTCTTCGCGACCTCATGGACTGTAGCCTACCAGGCTCCTCCGTCCAAGGGATTTTCCAGGCAAGGGTACTGGAGTGGGTTGCCATTTCCTTCTCCACAATGGACATGAGTTTGAGTAAACTCCAGGAGTTGGTGATGGACAGGGAGGCCTGGTGTGCTGCAGTCCATGGGGTTACAGAGTCAGACACAGCTGAGCAACTGAACTGAACTGGAAAAACCATGGCTTTGACTAGCTGGGCCGTTGTCAGCAAAGTAATGTCTCTGCTTTTTAATATGCTGTCTAGGTTGGTCATAGCTTTCCTTCAAAGGAGCAAGCGTCTTTTAGTTTCATGGCTGCAGTTCACCATCTGCAGTCATTTTGGAGCCCCCAAAATAAAGGCTCTGACTGTTGCCACTGTTTCCCCACCTATTTGCCATAAAGTGATGGGACTGGATGCCATGATCTTAGTTTTCTGAATGTTGAGTTTTAACCCAACTTTTTCACTCTTCTCTTTCATTTTCATCAAGAGGCTATTAGTTCCTCTTCACCTTCTGCCATAAGAGTGGTATCATCTGCATATCTGAGATTATTGATATTTCTCCCGGCAATCTTGATTCCAGCTTGTGTTTCATCCAGCCCTGCATTTTGCATGATGTACTCAGCATATAAGTTAAATAAGCAAGGTGACAGTATACAGCCTTGACACACTCCTTTCCCAATTTGGAACCAGGCCATTGTTCCATGTCCAGTTCTAACTGTTGCTTCTTGACCTGCATACAGGTTTCTCAGGAGGCAGATCAGGTGGTCTGGTCATTCCCTTCTCTTGAAGAATTTTCCACAGTTTGTTATGATTCACACAAAGGCCTCATAGTCAATGAAGCAGAAATAGATGTTTTTCTACAATTCTCTTGCATTTTCTATGATCCAACAGATGGTTGGTAACTTTATCTCTGGTTCTTCTGCCTTTTCTAAATCCAGCTTGAACATCTGGAATTTGTCAGTTCATGTACTGGTGAAGCCTGGCTTGAAGAATTGTGAGCATTACTTTGCTAGTGTGTGAAATGAGTGCAATTGTATGGTAGTTTGAGCATTCTTTGGCATTGCCTTTCTTTGGAATTGGAATGAAAACTGATCTTTTCTAGTCTTGTGGCCACTGTGGAGTTTTCCAAATTTACTGGCATATTAAGTGCAACACTTTTACAGCATCATCTTTTAGGATTTGAAATAGCTGGAATTCCATCACTTCCAATAGCTTTGTTCATAGTGATGCTTCCTAAGGCCCACTTGACTTCGCATTCCAGGATGTCTGGCTCTAGGTGAGTGATCACACCATCGTGGTTATCTGGGTCATGAAGATATTTTTTGTATAGTTGTTCTGTGTATTCTTGCCTCCTCTTTTGAGTATCTTCTGCTCTGTTAGGTTCATACCTAATTATTATGTTTTACTCAGTAAGTGTTTCTAATAGAATTTATGTAAGAATTGTTAAATACATTCTTCCCCAGCTTCAGAATTTTCCTTTTAATTGCTCATAGAATCTTTTCCAAGGTATCAAACTGACCTCCAAAGAGTGTATATTCTCCATATGTTACTTTTTCTAAAAGATTATATGAATGTGATATCTGTATTGGCAGGATGGTTTTATTCTTAAAACTATTTTCTTTTGTTGCAAAATGACATCTGAGTTTACTTCGATAACCTTAAGCTCCAAGAAAAAGCGGGCACTTTAGTAGTATTAATCTAAAAATTGTGTGAAAACATTATTTTCTTAGTAATATATATTTTTAGCTGTGAAAATAAACAAACAGTAATCATAATTTCAGTAATACAGTACAAAAATATGTTGCTAATGAATTATTTATAAATATGTATAAAAATGTAAAAAACCGGTTTTGAATTTTTATCTTCCTTGTTTTAAGCAAATAGTGCTCTCTCCTCTAGGGATTTGAAGAGTTGCTGATACTCCTCAGTTTAGAAATAACTTGTTTTTTCTTTGGAGTGACCTGCCACTGGTTTGTATTTCTGATAGCAGGTACATTATTCTGTTTACCTAAGATACAGACTAATGTCAATCATATTCAGAAGGCCTTTGAAGGCCCATCAGGTCATTAAAAACCTCGTTCTGACCTTTTCTTCCTTAAATAGGAAACATTTAAAGAGGTTGACATGAAAAGGGTTTGAGCTTTCCAAGTTTAGTAAAAACTCTAAATGTCTTTTGGAATAGGGCTTATGACACTTCTATTGAGTTTGCAATTAGAAGGAAGTATTGAGGATTACATGAAACATTTCTTTCCACTTTGTGAAAGGAAGGAGGTAGTAAATGCTGGTTGTTCTTTGAAATAGTGTTAAACAGGATGTTGGAAGCCTGAAAGAGAGTGGTTGGAAAGCTGTTATTACCAGGAATATTCTTTGGGGTTAGGCATTAGCAACAGAGCATGTAATCTTCTGCCTTTACCGAAAAAGAGTACTCTATGTGTGTGTTTGCTTTATTAATCTTTAATGACATATGTGGGGTTAGGGGTGGATTGTCATGTACTTTGGAAGCATGTAAGAAAAGTAGTATGCTAATAGGAACATTTGAAGTGTGTGGATTTGATAATATAGTTCCTATGAATGATTAGAAACTATTGGAAAAAGCTCTAGTAAATGGAGCATTTTTTTAAAACTTGGTTTTGCATTTTACCAAGTTCTCAACCCATCTAAGAACACAGATTATTAAGATGATCTTAACCTGTTAGTTGGTAGGTTTTTGTAAAACTTAAAATCTGTCAAGTAAGAATTAAATGTATGGCTACTGAATGAACTTTTAAAAACAGTTTTTTTTATTTATACCTTGAGCTTGATTTAAAGGTTATCATTAAAAGGTTAAGTGCATAATTGTCGTTTGTTGATTGATTGTTCTCAAATCATCTTGAACATTAAAAAAATTCCAAGTTAATAAAAGAGAAGTTTAATCTATTGCTCCCTTATCCCATTGTTCAGCATTGATTATCCCCGTGTGCAGCTGAAGACGTCAGGTGTTGGTTATCACTGTTTCCTAGGTGTCATTAGACTGTAGTGAGTCTTGGTGTCATGGAAGAGTTGTAGAAAGTGGGTGTCTGGTGAAGGGAGCAGGAGGTTCTCTTAGGATGAGTCTTGTCCACACAAGTGTCTGTAGACATGGTTGACCATTTGGCACAGTTTTGAAACTGAAGGTACAGACACATTTTAATACCTTGGAGAAGTGTTAAGCGGAGCACAGCACACTCTGTTTCTTAACTAGGATTTACCATATTTACAAATGTAACTTTAGCCTCTGATCTATGCTATATGGAGATGTCATTTTTTTTTTCAGATTAAATTTGAGAGAAATATGATAAGACCTTGCTTGAAAGTCCTAATTTAGAGAAAATGATAGTGACTTTGACAGATGTTTATTTTCTAACATGATTATTTCTTTAAGATGTGATAATCTGTAAGTTTATCCCCCAGAGTATTTTTGTGATACTTTGAAAATAGAGGAAACAGTTGAACTTGAGCAAGGTAAGAAGTCGTAGGAAGTGGAAAGGTATGTTTCTCCCTCTTTCAAAACAATCTTCCACTTAAATGTTTGTTCTATAAATGAATGTTTAATAAAACCTCACCAGTTTGGATTTCTTCCAGGTTATAGCAGGCTAAATATATGGAAAGTCTGAATAAATAAATATTTTAAAAGAACTATAGTTTGTTTTTAAATAACTCAAATGGTTGTGTGCAAAGTGTTTCTAAATTGAGATCTTTTAGTCCTTTTGAAATGGACTGGATAATTCTAAATTCCTTATAGCTGAGATATTTGCTTAGTGGCAAAGTGTTAATTCAAAAAATTCATCTAATTTTTAAAAGCACTTTTTAACTAAGCATATCCCCCTGCAGACCTTTTCACATAATATTCTAAGGCTTTCCATTTAAAATTTGGGGGAAAGGAATTTTAACCCATTTTATGGAATTGTCAATTCAAAAGAAAAAATGAATTCCCATAAAAAATACACAGTAGATAAAATTGGAGATGAAGAGAGGCTGAAACATAACTGATTTTCAGGATATTGGTTTTGATAATAGAAGGATAACTATGGTCTATAGTTGATAAATGAGGCTCATTAAGTAAGGGATGATAAATGCAGATATTCCTGGCTAATAGAAAAGTCGGCATACGTATTTTGCTGTAACAAAGGGGAGACTGGGAGGTTCTGACCAGCTTTTGGCTCTTCAGGGGGCCTGTGTGAGACCATGGAGCCTTCTCTGTGGCCTCACAGGCTGGAATGCATATAACTCTCAAGTCTGTCTGCAGACAGCCACAGAATCATACCTGGACATAAGCCTGTCTTACCAGAGGGACAGTCTCTGGACAGAAGTGGGCAGGCAGCAGTGTTGGACTTTTGTACAAACCACGAAAAGCATTGTGTGTGAGGGATTCTCATATGTGGGCACAGGGCCTCAAAATACGATTTAATCCATTTTTGTTGAGTCTTTTGACTTGTGGCATTTACTAGTCATCCTCTTGTTATTTTATAGTTGTCTTGCCTCTCTCTCTTACCCCAACAGACTAGAATCTTTTCATAGTATTTATTTTGTTTTCAGTAAGTATTTCGTAATAGAATTTATATAAGAAGTTTTAAATAAGTAGGTTGTTGTCAGTGTAGCTTCTTTGAGTTTTAATTTTGATTTTTTATGTGAGAACAAAAAAGTGAGTGATGTTCAGAAGTACCCTTTCTTATTTTAACCTACCATTTCTGTTTCTACAAATGGTAGTTCTTGGCATGTTTAGCTAGAAAGCCTCCCCTTTTTCCTCCTAGTGCTTCTCCTGTTCTACCCCTCTAGAGGGGTACCAGGCTTCCTCCAGATTATACAGACTTAGCCATTGTTAAGACTTTGAATGCATTGAACTTTATATTAGCCAAGTTAGCTGGGAAGTAAATTTTAATTTGCCGAGATCTACTTTGTAACTGGAGGCACAGGTCTGTTTTATGTAACAAGAGATATATAACCAGCAGGAACTCATAGTAGCATTTGTAGACATGTTAATTACTCTTATTTTTCTTTTGAAGTGGAGGTAACTATTTTTAATAATAACTGTTGGTTTAGGAAAGGAAATAAATATATATAGAGAAGGTTCTTACCTGAGAGCAAAAATTTCTATTCTTCTTTCACAATGTAAGATTTTAGAGTTGTCTCTCTCTCATCTTTTTTCTCTGCCTTCACAAAATTGTTGTAAAATAACTGAATAGTCTTGTTTTCCTTTGTTTGGGTCAAGAAATTTTAGCTGAAAATTGTTACTGTGTGAAAGAAGATTATTGACTCAACAAGCCTTCAATTTTCCGTGAATAACACTCCCACCCCCTAGCTTCAGGAACATGCCGTGCATGCATTCTATTTTAAAATATAGACTGTAATTTAAAACAGGCAGTTTGATGCCCCACTGAACTTTGTTTAAGCCTTGAATAAAAGAGGGGGAACAAAAGCTTTAAGCCACAAAAAAGTGACTAAGCTTTCACAACCACTTTTCTTCATAGTACATTTTATGGGAAAAAAAAAAACTTCCAGGTACTGATGTTTTCTCTTTTCTTATGACCTGTATTTTCTCCAGTGTTAGACTGTGGTGTTTGCCTTTTTTTCTTTTTATTTCGTTATCGGGCTGTCATTCACTGTTGAAAGTGTTCAGAGTAGTGTTCATTTGCACTGGAATGTGTGTGCTGTGTGCATCTGTGCATGTTGTCCACATACAGTGTGTGTGAGAAGACTGATTCTAAAACTGAACACATAGTCTTTAGTATTCACTTATTGATAGCTAATTTTCTAGAGTTCTCTTTGTTTTAAGTAGTACCTGATTATTTGACTAAAAGTGAAAGTGTTAGTTGCTCAGTCATGTCTGACTTTTTGCAGCCCTGTGGACTGCGTCCTTGTAATTCTCCAGGCAGGAATATTGGAGTGGGTTGCCATTCCCTTCTCCAGAGTAGTAGACTAGACTGATATAAATGTTTAACTGTAATTATTTTTTACTCTCAGATCATTATAAAAATGATTCACTGGAAAGAAGCAGTTGATATTACTTGCCTCCCTTCTCACAGAAATGAAAGTGAACAGCTTATAATAACTTGTATGGAAGGAATGATGACTTTGTTTTAATAAAATAGTATCTTTTGAACTGGAAACCTGTTGTAATGATAATGCTGAATGGGAAACAGAGCTGAGTCTCAGCCAAGGTTCTGATCTTGAGTAGTTCGTGTCACTGCTCAGGATGTGTGTGTCTGAAAAGTGAATGTTAGAGCGTGTTCCAACTTCTAGATTTTACATTAAAGGCTTTCTTTGTTAGTATATAAGAAAAGCACTGATAAAAATGAACTCTCTGCTTTCAGGAAGAAATTGAATGAGAGAAGGGCAGCCATCTAGTAATGGTCTGTGTACGCCCTTGGTGGTTTCTCTCCCATTCTTAGGAGCCATTTGCTTTTGAACATATTTAGGGATTTGAAAGTGAAAATCACTTAGTCATGTCCAACTCTTTGTGACCTCATGGACTGTATACTCCATGGAATTCTCCAGGCCAGAATACTGGAGTGGGTAGCCATTCTCTTCTCCAGGGGATCTTTAAACCCAGGTCTCCCGCATTGCAGGCAGATTCTTTATCAACTGAGCCACCAGGGAAGCCCAAGAATACTCAAGTGGGTAGCCTATCCCTTCTCTAACGGATTTTCCTGACCCAGGAATTGAACCAGGGTCTCTGCATTGCAGGTGGATTCTTTACCAGCTGAGCTGCTAGGGAAACCCTTAGGGATTTAGGGCTTTGGGTTTGCCTAATTGAGAGCCTAGCCTTTCTCTTTAGGTCATTGGGGAGCCGTGGGCCTTTTTGTGGACTCTGTCTCTAACTTCTCAAGAATTGCAGAGGTACCCCTCTCTCCCCATGTGATCAGTCTGAGAGGCTGAGATATTTGAGTCGGGGACATCTAGGGAGGAGAAAAGTTCACAGAGAAATTGAGGAGTACATATTCCAGATTCTTTATGAACTCCTGCTGAAGTGGGGTTGGGGGGCGTGGGGGGCGGTAAAAATGACAAAGAAGCTGCAGGACAATGAACTCTTGTCACTGTGTAATGCAGAGTCTAATGCCTTTTTCTCCTGGACCAGTGGGAACGCAGTAGAGAGTTTTCTGAACTAAGATGATAAGGCATGAATGGATTTTAATTGCATGCTGGTGAAAGAAAGGCCCTGCTAGTCTATATCTGAGGACTCTATTTACTTCTGGCACTCCAGGTTTACATTTATATATCATAAAGTAGTTTAATAAAAATTCTGCTTTCTCAACTGAGATTTACCATCAGTGGAAATATTAGTGACCCAGGAATATAAAAGCCACCATTTCTTTTCAGTGAACCCAAACCAGTTTTAATGCCCCCCTGCATTTCTACATTATGTTTCTGTGTGCTTTTTAACGCTTTGGAGCTTGCTGGCTTGATCTGGGTAGAATGCTATGCTATTAATACAAGTCTTACTTTTACTTGTTACTTTACTTCTGTTTCTATCAAAGAACATAATGGTGTACCTTGAGGTGGTTAGCATAGACGCCACCTGATCCACAAGTAAATGCCTTCTCTCAAAGTAGGCTAGACTGACTGAGTGACAGGACCGTACAGCAGTATCTTCCTGCTCCCATCTGAAACCTGCCCTGATACTGATACTCTTCTCCTTTTTCAGAATTTTCTTATGTAAGTAGGGATTTTCACTGGTCTCTCTGTTTTCCATGGATTTGGGTGGTTGAGTGCAGTGAACCACTTAATACCTTCTGTCACTAAAAATATGTGGTTGGTCTTTTGTAAGTATCTGTATCTAGAGAAAATTTGGCTTCAAAATAATAATACATGAATTATATGTAATAATTTATTTGTTATCATTTTAAAATATCTTGTTTTATATAAGTAAAATTTTCAATTAAGTGACCTGGAAACTGCTAGTAACAGATTAATAAATACGCCCAGAGTAGATTTTTAGTGAATATCCTAGGTAAAGTACATAAACTTTAAAGGACTCCCTGACATCTGTTTTGCCTCCTCGAAGCCACATCCCACCCCATTCTTCTATTGTTGAATGTCTGGGACTTTCAGGTTACCAAGACAAGTGAATTATACAAGGCTTTTTAGTTATGAAAAGCCTTCATTTTCAAAGTGCGCTTATTACTTCCAGAGACAGACAACTTTAGAGCTCTTGTATTGTCTCAATAATGAGGTGAGTCAAATTATTATATTACCATAGGTAAAGTAGATGACCGGTGCAAGTTCGATACATGCAGCAGGGCACTCAAAGCTGGTGCTCTGGGACAACCCAGAGGGATGAGGTGAGGAGGGGGGCGTTCAGGATGGGGAGACACATGTACACCCGTGGCTGATTCATGTCGATGTATGGCAAAACCCACCACAATATTGTAAAGTAATTAGCCTCCAATTAAAATAAATAAATTTTTAAAAAGTGATAGCAGTGAGAATGCAAAGGGAGACTGTTGTAGAAATAGAAGGAGGGTGAATGGTGGATGCTTTAAAGGTTTTTGAGCTTAGTGACCAGGAGGTATGATAGCATTGGTGACAAACACAGAAATGATGGTGGGGAGTTGGTTTTGGGAGAAATGAATACCTAGAGATTTTTGAGATTAAAAAGCGTAATAACTGAATAACTGTGCTGGAATTCTAAAGCTCCTATAAGAAAGTAAGTCAGCTTTGCTCCCACAGCCTTATTTTTTATATAGTTCTTTATATGAGTTTAAAATGGTTGCACAGGCTTTAACTTTACATTTCATTTAAATTCTTGGAGATGATTTGAAGACTATCATGTCAGAGTTTGTATAAATAACTCAGCAGATCATTCCAGAAAGTTTCTAACTCTAATTAGAATAAGACAAAAGAGTACAATCTCAAGAAATAGATGAAACTTTAGTATTTTTTTTTTCTCCAGTTGATATTCATGGCTGGTCTCATTTTCTTTGCTTTTAGGATAGTGTAGTAAGTTGTATCCTAATATGTAACTTTCCTTAGATAGGTCCAGGTTGTTTTATATTGCTGTGTTTGGTTTACTTTTGAATGATGTAGACTTTTTTCCTTGCTGTACCAGTTCAGTTTGGAGGAACATTCATTAGTTATCTCATTATAATTTCTTCTTTCCATAGCTTGTTTTGAGTATGTGTGTTTGTGAGCCTAGTATACAAATTTGTGTCTTGTGTTGGCAGGTGGGGGGCAGTGTGTGTTTTCCTCTTTAATGGTGACTGTGCAGGGGGGCAGGGAACCTAGTTTTAACATGCTGTGTTTGAAAGATGTTCTCTTTTACTTTAAAATCGTTGACCCTTTGACCACCGAGAGTTTCTGTGATACATTGGAATCCCAGCTGAGGAAGTGGGATCTCAGGGGTGTTACCTTGAACTCTAAGGGGATACTCTCTTGGTTTTTGTCAAGCCTCCTCCCCCCCTACATTTTCTTTACTTTTTGAAGTGCTGTCATTTTCACTTCCTAAATACAGAGCAAAGGTTTAATATAAAGAGTTCTTAGAATGTGTGTATTTCTACATACTTAATTTGATTCAGGTTTTTAAAATTCTGTTTCCTAAATGTGAAAATAGAGACTCAAAAATGGCAGGAAACTTGCCTCACAGTTCGACAGCAGCAGAGTTACATTGAGACTGTAGCTTTTTCCATTATAGCAGCTGCGTATATGCCCACTCCTCGTGTCCTTATGAACTTTGATTGTTAAACCTAAAAGTCCTTTTTTGTAAAAAAATAAAACGGTTTTATCAATTTAATTAAATTCATGAGCATCCTTGAATGAATATGAATCGGTTCAAATTTCCCCAAGTTTTTACTTTTCATAGTTACTGCGTTTATGCTTCTTCTGAATTATCATGCCTAAATGCTGATACCCTCAATTAAGGCACAAGATGTCACTTTACATGGAAAAATTCAACTACATTTAACAATTATTTATTGATTGCCTCCTTTGTTTTAAATTTTATATTAGGTGTAATAAAATAAAAATAAAATTGTAATTATTTCACCAACTTATTAGTGTTTGTTCTTTCCTGTAAAAATTTAGGGGCTTCTCAGGTGGCACAATTGTAAGGAATCCGCCTGCTAATGCAGGAAACGTAGGTTTGATTCCTGCGTCAGGAAGATCCCCTGGAGAAGGAATTGGCAACCAACTCTAGTATTTTTGCCTAGAGAATCCTATGGACAGAGGAGCCTGGTGGGCTATAAGTCTACGGGATCTCAAAGAGTTGGACATGACTTAGCGAATGAGCATGCCATGCACACATGTGAAATAACAAGATATCCTTTTAAGTCAAATACATAACATACTATATCTGTCTGTGTCTCTGTCTATCTAGGGACATGCCTAATTGATGTAGAAAATAATATCTTTTGAACTCTGCTTTTTTAATCTCAACTGATTTCAGTGAGGTTAAATAAATATGTTATGAATCAGGTTATATTTTGCACAGGAGAAACACCTGGTTTTTCAGTATTGCTTTTTCAGTGAGTTGTATTTATTGATGTTTAAAGTATGCATCCTTATTAAATAAGGCACTTTTGCAAATGGTTAATTCATAAGTCAACTTTGTTTAGCCAGCAGTGGAAGCTAGTGATAGGACAAACGAGAGAGGGAATAAAGATGACTTTACAAATATAAATAGATTTAGATACTATATTTTTTTTCAACATTACTATCTTGTTATGTGTGCATGCTAAGTTGCTTAAGTTGTGTCCAGCTCTTTGTGACCCTATGGATCATAGCCTGCCAGTCTCCTCTGTCCATGGGATTCTCCAGGCAAGAGTACTGGAGTGGGTTGCCATGCCCTCCTCCTGGGGATCTTCCCAACTCAGGTATCAAACCCGTGTCTCTTATGTCTCCTGCATTGGCAAGCAGATTCTTTACCTCTAGCATCACTTGGGAAGCTCCTGCTTTTTCATTAAACTGACTAGTTTTACTTCTGAATTTACCTATAACTATTATAAACCTAGTTTCTTATTAAATATATAAAGTTTAATGTAATTAATACATTTTTTGGCCTCTGACTGAATTTTTTTATATTGTGGCATTCTAATATAAAGTGTGACTCAGATATTGTATAACTTGGTGACCACATTTAAGAATATAGATTTTTTTCATGTACAAAAGTGTTTAAAAAACAGCCTGGATGTCTTTCAGCATGTGTTCCTATGAATTAAAAATAAATTTGTTTATTTTTAAATATACCGATGGCTCCTTTTAACTCAAAAGAGTCCTGTTGTGAGAGAGGTTTTCATTTCCTAGCATGTTTTTATATAGAATTTACAACGTGGGTGCTTCTAAAAAAGGTTTGAGTTGACCTACAGTAAAGTATTTGTTTGAACTACTGAAAGTGGAATACAAATTTTTAAAAAATGTTTTAAAAAGGTAGACACAAACAAACCATGATAATGCAGTACCAGAAATAACTTAAACTTAAGACTGCATTCCTTACTACCAAGATAGAAGGGGGAAATGAGGTTATATAATTTACAAACAATTTAAAAAAAAACATTTTTAAAGGAAGGACTATCACTTTTCCCCTATTATTTTTAAAAGGAATATGCTATAAAGGAACATATAAAATTCTCCTGTTAAAATAATGAATAATGCCAAAATATGGGTTTTCTGGGTTTTTATAATAATATTAAAGAAGTGTTTTCTTCTTTACTTGGGATGATTATCCAGGGCCTGTATTAGGCATCCTGCCACACGAATGAATGATTGGCTCTTTTTTTCTATAACTTGCTCAAGTGTCAAAATTATAAATTCAGCAGTTTTGTCCAAATTAGTAGCTTCTTGAACCATTTTCATTTCACATTTTTAAAAATAATTATTTTGTAAGCATATTATATATTATAGAATGAAAGTCGTTTAGTGATAAAATAGTTCAGTTGTAAAGAGAATATATTTAATCAATTTTTTGAAGGATAAATAGTGTTTTGTTTTGTACTTTGGCATTTTCCTGTTGTTTGTTTTATGGGAGAAGATTGATAATCTTTGTGTTATAAGAGATACTTGGACTTAAGCGTAATTGATGAGGCTGGTGATGTCCTAAATTTTACAATACAACATTACATTAAATGGTTTAATTATCATTACTCCCATTTATATCTCATGGCAAAATTTATGCAGTTTATTTTTCTTGACCCTCTTGGCTTGAGTTCACTATGAAGTTGGAGATGTGTTTTTCAGGAGAAAAAGAATAAATCCATAATGTGTCTAGTTCCTTCAGAGTTACAGTGGGGAGGAATGTTAAAACAGGTGTGATGTATCTATATCTACACACCCACTTCCCCCCGCCACCCAGCTCTCAGGAGTGGCTATGAGAGAACAGCTCTATTTTGGTGGTTGTGTCTTGTGTTTTATAGAGAGTGCGTATGGGTAGCAGGCCAGTGACCCAGTAGAAGAAAAGGATCTTGACAGCAGCCTGGTTTTTAGTCCACAACTTATCTTTCCTTTTCGGCCATTCAGCACCCTTAGCAGGGCTGGGAACAGAGTGGGCCCTTTAGATCTGTTGAAAAGGGACAGCTGTATTATGCTCCTCTTGCTGTAAAGAAATGGGACTTTTAGTAAACGGCTACCCACACCAGTATTCTTGCCTGGAAAATTCCATGGAGAGAGGACCCTGGAGAGCTACAGCCCTTGGGGTTGCAAAGAGTCAGATACAACTGAGCACACACATACAAACCAATAAACTGAATTTGAGAAGAAGAAAACTTAACAGCAGTGGGATTATAATACAACAACCTCTGTTCATTTGCTGGCCTGTCGAGTCATTTATAACCTCCTTCAAGTAAAAACAAGTCGTAGTATTTTGTTAGTTCATCCGTACAGAGAGTGAATCTTCAAAAAGACTTTAAGTTTTGTATTGCATTTGTTGTTGTTGTTCAGTCGCTAAGTCATGTCCTACTCTGCAACCTCGTGGACTGCAGCAGGCCAGGCTTCCTTGTCTTTCACTGTCTCCCAGAGTTTGCTCGAACTTACCTCCATTGAGTTGGTGATGCCATCCAACCATCTCATCCTCTGTTGCCTGCTTCTCCTCCTGCCCTCAATCTTTTCCAGCATCAGGCTCTTTTCCACTGGGTCAGCTCTTCACATCAGGTGGCCAGAGTAATGGAGCTTCAGCTTTAGCATTGGTCTTCCCAATGAATATTCAGGGTTGATGTCCTGTAAGAGTGACTGGTAGGATCTCTTACAGTCCAAGGGACTCTCAAGAGTCTTCTCACAGTTCAAAACATCTATTCTTTTAGCACTTAGCCTTTTTTATAGTCTGACTGTCACATCTGTACATCACTACTGGAAAAACCATAGCTTTGACTAGATGGACCTTTGTTGGCAAAGTGATGTCTCTGTTTTTTGATAAGCCGTCTGGGTTTGTCATAGCTTTGTCAGGATTTCATTGCCTGTAGGAAAATTACTTGCTCAGGATTTTGTGTCTTTCTCAGCTTATAAAGGTTTGTGCTTTTAAACATTGTTCAGCTGGAAAATCATGAAATAACACTGTGTCAGCTTTATTTATGTTTTTTTCTCCTTTTTAGACACAAAAATCTATAAATTGGCAAAAATTTTTCTAAGGATTTTTCCCTTCAAAGGGCTTAGAAAAATATCTTGAGTATGTTGGGAATAGATTGGGTGGTTGGAAAACAGCTCCAGGAGTTGGGTAGCTGTTCTCCAGTAGCTGAAGTGCACAAAGCGATTTTGCTCCCTTAGCTGGCTGCTTGAGCTTAAAACAATGTTTGACAAATGCTGGAGTTCACAAACGTAGGAGTAGCAGTTACGGAGGTGGTTTTGCAAGTCTTTTGGAACATCCATGCACATCTTCAGTCACTCTTAATTTGAATGAGAAACAGGATGGTGGAAGCTATTTTTATTTTCTCCTGGGAGCAAGAGAAAAGGAAGGCAGAAGTCTGTACCATGTAATTTTAAAAAAAGAAAAAAAAAAAAAGAATTCCATTGAGATTCTCTCTTGTTTACTTTTTATTTTACTCTCGCTGTCTCCTAGTGTGTTTGACTAATGTAAGTCTTCCCCCAGGAATATGAGAATATATGGTACAGTCCATCTCATAACCTTCCTGGATATTTTTATAATTTATCATCAGCTGACACCGCCTGGGTAGAATATTCTTACCACTCCCTCTGGCTGCTGGAAGTCTGAAATTACATCTTTGTCTTTGAAGTCAGGCATACTGTTAGCGTTGCTATGGCGACAGGGTGGGTAATGGCGTCCACAGACAGGAGATTGGTATTTAGCGTTTAAATGCTGCTGTACACAAGGCCTTGATTTTTAAAGTGGTTACTGAACTATCCCCTTTTAGTAAATGTTTAAAAATTACATTTTTACATGGTCTTACTAGATTAATAGTCATGGTTTATTTCATTTTAACTGCAAGGATAAAAGCATTATTCCATTAAATGGGTAGGTTTTTTTTTTTCCCTCTTTTGGTTTATGCATTATTAACACAGGCTTTCCTGTTTTGCTTGTAACATTTTATAGGCTTTTTCAAACATGCAGTCAGATTTGCTCTGTTGCTCCTTTATTTTTGGACTTAACTCATTGTGGGCCTGATCTTGGAATATTTCAGAGGAGACAAAGTTCTGGGGAGGAACTAAGCTTTTAAAATATTAAAAATGAATGTTGTATATTTTTTAAAGCTCTGAATAAAACAATGATAAGTGATCAGTCTTTTCTGTGAATTGCAACAGTAACTTTATTTTTCAATGTTTCTTTTGTTTCAGGTTTCTGATTAATCCTTCTCTTATACTATACCCTCACATAGGATATTGAAGGAGAGACTCTTTATAGTTGTGGGGAACTATGGGACATCTTATAAAGGTTTTAGTGCATAACTTTTCAAGTTTTAATGAGTTATATTCTCTCGCTTATTAAATCTGATCTGAAGACAGCTGCTTATATTTACATGTGATTTGTTGATTCTTGATTGTTTTGTCATTACAATCATGGTGAATCTTAAAAGTTCATAAAATATATACATGTCCCTCCCTACCTGATATGTAAATTGCTTCTAAAATATAATTTTGAATGCCTTTTGCAGTGGAAATTGCTACTTCATAAAGTATTTTATTTCTGATAATTTAAATTGTCAGGGAATTCTTCCTCAAAGTAACTTGAAATGTTCCCTTGGATTTGTATTCTACTTCTGTGTCTTTAAACCACACAAAATAAATCTATATCTGTCTTCTATATCATGGTTATTCATATATTTGAAGATAGTTTTTAACCGAGTTTTCACTAGGCTAACTAACTTGTTCCTACCAATTATGGGGGTTCAAGTCCCTATACTACCATGTTCGTAACTCTTTGATAAACTTCATTTTTGTGTAAACACCTTGAAATATGAATCCAAAACTAAACTAAATACGCCAAAGTAATGGCTAGTATAGCCATATATATATATATATGGCTATATACATCATATATATATGATGTGTAACAGCTGCATCCCGCACTGGTACTCTAGTGGGAACTATTCATACTTCTAAGGCATGGGTCTCATCCATCCTGCACCTGAACCCAAGTGTAGTTTTCACATTTACAGTTTCTGAATGTGGTCTTGTCTGAGGCCATAGTTTAAACCTGCTCATGTGTAGTTGGATCCTGTATCATCCATTGTCAGTTCAGTCACTCAGTCATGTCCAACTCTTTATGACCCCATGGACTGCAGCATGCCAGGCTTCCCTGTCCATCACCAACTCCTAGAGCTGGCTCAAACTCATGTCCATTGAGTTGGTGATGCCATCCAACCATCTCATCCTCAGTCATCCCCTTCTCCTCCTGCCTTCAATCTTTCCCTGCATCAGGGTCTTTTCCAGTGAATCAGTTCTTTGCATCCAGTGACTAAAGTATTGGAGTTTCAGCTTCAGCATCAGTCCTTCCAGTGAATATTCAGGACTGATTTCCTTTGGGATTGACTGGTTTGATCTCCTTGCAGTCCAAGGGACTCTCAAGAGTCTTCTCCAGCACCACAGTTCAAAAGCATCAATTCTTTGGTGTTTAGCTCTCTTTATAGTCCAACTCTCACATTCATACATGACTACTGGAAAAACCATAGCTTGGACCTTTGTCAGCAAAGTAGTGTCTCTGCTTTTTAATATGCTGTCTAGATTGGTCATAGCTTTTCTTCCAAGGAGTAAATGTCTTTTAATTTCATGGCTGCAGTCACCTTCTGCAGTGATTTGGGAGCCAAAGAAAGTAAAGTCTCTCACTGTTTCCACTGTTTCCCCATCTATTTCCCATGAAATGATGGGACCAGATACCATGATCTTCGTTTTCTGAATGTTGAGCTTTAAGTCAACTTTTTCACTCTCCTCTTTCACTTTCATCAAGAGGCTTTTTAGTTCCTCTTCACTTTTCTGCCATAAGGGTGGTATCATCTGCATATCTGAGGTTATTGATATTTCTCCCGGCAATCTTGATTCCAGCTTGTGCTTCTTCCAGCCCAGCATTTCTCATGATGTACTCTGCGTAGAAGTTAAATAAGCAGGGTGACAATATGCAGCTATTTAGTATAATTCCTACTTTTGTGTCATATGTCAATTTTATCTCATCATAGCTCTTGATATAAAAAATTAAATGGACCAAATGCAGAACTTTTTAACATTCTCGTTTTGCCATTCATCCAAGTATAATAAATATATTCTAGGTCATACCAACATGTTAACCACAACACTATCCTAAGACACTTGGTCAGTGGCTAGAGTGGGTATCCAGAACAAGTAGAACCATATTCCTATCGTGTATGCTATAGTACTACTTTTCAGAATTATTCATTGTGGGTTATACAGGATTTTTGCAATGAAATAATACATATAAAACTTTATAATATTGAAAGTTGTACATAATTTGCTATGGAGATAATTTTAGTTTTATTAAACCTAACTTTTCCCTGTGAGAGAAGAGAATCTACTTTGTAAACCAGTTAACATTGCTGCATCCGATTATGTGCATTGGCTTTTTCTCTATATTCACAAGGAATATTCAAGATAAACATGAAGAAAAGTTAGAACAACCTGTGTTCATTCCCAGAAGGGCCGTAGCAACAGAACCCTGACTGTCATAGGTCCAAGGCAGAAGAGAGTCCCCCTGGTTGTTGGGAGTCTTAGCAATGAAGCTATCCCATTTGAGCAGCCTAAGATTTCAGGTAATGAGACCCAGAAGCCGTGGCATATTCTGTCAGGATGGTCACTGGAGACAGCAGGTAGTGGATGCACGTGCCTCCTCTACTACTTGCACATTTCTTTGTATTTATCTGTGTATCTGAGACATGCCTCAGGCTTCACTTTTCATCAGCAGCTATCCGGAACTGTGGAGGTTCTAGGTATTGGGGAAGTTAAAATGGATGTAGTGTCTTCTGAGCATCCAAACCTTGGAGAAGATGTGCGCCAGGGGGCCTGGTACTGGGACAGAGACCAGAGTACCTGCTTCTTAGGATAGGGGGCTTTGCCTCCTTGCTCAGCACTGCCTGTGCCAGGGAAGGGGAAGGGTGAGCCTAGTGGGTCATTAACAAAAAAGACATTCTTTTGTGAATGGGTCCCAGGCCCTTTCATGTATTCGTGGGGGATAGGTACACAATTTCTGCTTAGACTTGTTTTAAATAATAAGCCATCTCCTCCCTCCCCACACCCATATGCACACCTTCTATCTCTGCCATAGCCAGGGTTCTACTTCTAGAGAGAGGTACCTGGGAGGCAGAACACTCAGAAATGAAAAATCTGATACTAAGTTGTGTACACTGGAAAACAGAAATTGCTTCAGACCATTGCTGCTTCACAGAAGTTAGGTGGAAAGTAGTCCTCTAAAGGTGGTCTTTAGGGACATTGTTCCCTCCTCCTTCCTTTAGTAGGCACTGTGTGTCTGGTGACCCTTGAGTTCTGTTCAGTTCAGTCACTCAGTCGTGTCCGACTATTTGCGACCCCATGAATTGCAGCACGCCAGGCCTCCCTGTCCATCACCAGCTCCCGGAGTTCACCAAAACTCATGTCCATTGAGTCAGTGATGCCATCCAGCCATCTCATCCTCTGTCGTCCCCTTCTCCTCCTGTCCCCAATCCCTCCCAGCATCAAGGTCTTTTCCAATGAGTCAGCTCTTTGCATGAGGTGGCCAAAGTACTGGAGTTTCAGCTTTAGCATCAGTCCTTCCAAAGAACACCCAGGACTGATCTCCTTTAGAATGGACTGGTTGGATCTCCTTGCAGTCCAAGGGACTCTCAAGAGTCTTCTCCAACACCACAGTTCAAAAGCATCAATTCTTTGTCGCTCAGCTTTCTTCACAGTCCAACTTTCACATCCATACATGACCACTGGAAAAACCATAGCCTTGACTAGATGGACCTTTGTTGGCACAGTAATGTCCCTGCTTTTGAATATGCTATCTAGGTGACCCTTAAGCTTCTCTAACTGACCAGCAGCTTTGGCTTGAATTTGAGGTGACGGAAGGGCAGATTCTAACTCCACTGAAAGTCTAAATGAGAGTTTCATTAAATGAATCTCCCCCAAAGGGAAAGTATGGATGAGTTTTGGTTCTGAATATTTCCCTGTTTATAGCATTTGTAGCAAAAATTTATGTTATAGGAACTTTTGGATCTTCTAGATCAGCACTGTCCAATAGAACATTCTGCAGTGTTGGAAATACTCCATATCTGTGTTCTCCAACAGCCATGTGTTGCTATATAGCTCTTGAATACAGCTAGTGTGAGCACTTGAATTTTAAATTTTAATTAAATTTAAATAACCACATGTGGCTAATAGCCACCATTATTAGGCAGTGCAGTTCTAGATTATGGATCCTGTGTAGTCATGTTTTTACTCCAAAGTGGATTTGGTGAAAATAATAATGTGCTTATTTGCATTAAGGCATTCAAGTTCTTGGCATATAAATCATTGATTTGCAGTGCATTCTAAACCAGCATTTAAATGTAACTCATTCATACACGTGTACAGGAAAGCATAGGTACCAAGATATTTTAGATGTAGAATTTTTCTGTTGTACAGCTTTGGCATACAAGTTGAAAGTCAAGATTGCAGCAGTAAGGATAACTGCATCCAGTGAATGAATGCTGTGCATTTGAGTGCTGTTTTAGAAGTTAGAAATCTGACATGCCTATGTGTCTTTCTACTTGCCTGTTTCTCTGGACTTTCAGTTATCAATATTTACTGGAAATAACTGTTACAGAGGTGGATACAGTAAGGGTATCCACCCGTACAGGAAGGTTTTCTGCCCCCACCTCCCTCCCATGTACACAGTGTGTCAAGGTTAGTTTAGACTAAGAGGAGTGTGGGCCCCTGGGCACAGAGACTCGAGGTCAGGCAGTGGTGTAACCCGCGGGGAGCAGAGCATGTCATGTGGGGTCCCAGGATTCTGGTTGCCCACAGGCTCCACAGTGCAGGTTTAAGCTGGGGTGTGGAATGAAAAGTGTCTTAAGCCTATCACTTGGCATCTTTCTCATAACTCGGGTGTCATGTTTAGAAATAGGTTAGGGTTGAGCCTGTGGTGCTGTCAATAATTGTCCTTGAATGTGGACAGAGTTTACTGATACTTAGGATCGTTTTCCTTCTATTTAATTGTAAAGTGCAATAAGGAGTTTTGTTCCATGAGTCTCAGATAGTTTTATATGTAGAGCATGAGAGTAGATGACAGTTTCAAGGCAAGATAGGAAATTTTTGGACTCTTGACTTTTTCAAACTGATTTCCTCATTTGCCAGGTGGTGATAAAGAGGATAATGCCAGTGAAACCTGATGTTTCACTCAGTCCATGTCACAGCCACTTCCCGGTCACCCAGACAACTGGAATATTGTACCCATTAGAGAATTTGTATGTAAATAGTGCCTTAGATTTAAAAGCAGCTGCTTCATTCACTTTTTAAGTGCTCTACATGTTCAGAATTTTTATAAGAACTGTATTTTACATTCAGAATAATGTAGTTATTGAATAATATGTTCCATGATTTCCAATTCACTCATCACTGCCTTCAGAATTCAACTTTTGCTTATTGTCTACATTCATTTCACTAAATACTGTATTCTAACAGGCATGGCACAGTCAGTGTGATGTATCTGTTTTCTGATACGAAAGGGTTAAATATTGACTGGGTTTTTTTTTTCCCCGCCTTAGTTGTTATCCCGCACCTGGGAACATCTTTTTATTTTTAAACTGTTTACCTCTCCCCACCTTCCACCAAGAGGAAAACACCAGGAATAAGTAATAATAATTTCTTAATATTTGTCTGATTTGGTAGCATACTGTACACTTCAGCATCAAAAGTAGATGAATGGGTTATTATTGCTAGTTGTTCTTACTTATTCAGTCTATAAACCTAATTTGCTTTATTTATGATGGGAGAATGGGAATTTATGAATTCATTTTACTAAGCAATTCTTGAGTCTTTGTAGTATGCCATTATGATGGATACATTCCTGTTTTGAAGAAAAATGAAGAAATCCAGAGTCCCCAAGATTATGAAGCGCTTTTCGGCAAGCGTGTTCTGTTGTGATATGTATGCGTTTACCCATCATGTTGTGAGGTTTTTACGTGTTCTCCAAATGTCTTCAGTATTTCTTTTGAATAGTCATTATTTTAATTATAGTTCAGATTTCTCTTTCCTCTTTTGAGAAATAGTAGTTCTCTCTCCCCTCACCCCTTGCCTTTTGGAAAAGTCAGTAATCTGGGTAATTTCTATTAAGAAACCTTTATTAAAACCAAGGAGTGATTGTAGTCCAGCTAATGAAGCAAAGCACAAAAGAAGATGAGGACAGGAGCAATAGGGAGTTAGTTCACTAATGAAGCAAAGTGCTTTGAAATGTAAGGGAAAATAAAGAAGCCCCCTTCTCTTTCTTCCAGCCTGGTCGTTATCTGGAATTTTTAGTTACATAGAATCGTTAACTACTTATATATGCCTCAAACTAAACACAAAACCTCAAAGACAGTTTAATTATCATACTTTTGTTAATAAGATTAGGGGAAGGTTATTAAATGAGTTGGTGAGACTTGCGCAGGAAAGATGATCTGCAAAAATAGAATTCGTTTAGTAAGAATACTTGGCTTGTGTTCTTTTTTAATGGTTGAGTATAATATTCTGCTACTTTGTTTAGTCTGTGAAGGAGGAAAAAGCAAGAAAATGACCATTTTTTCACTTTGTTGGACACAGGTCTTGCCTAATTTAGTTGTTCGTTACCCTGTGTAGGGTTTCATTCTTAAAACCTCTTCAAAGGGTGGATATATTGTCTTATTTATTATTTTAAATAAAATTTTAGTAGTTTACTGATATTTTATAAGAAGTCTTTCAAAAGAGTGTAACAGTAGTTGTTGACTACGTTATCTTCAGTCAGCCCTTTTAAATATAATGTCAGTTTTTAAAATATGATCCTTTCTCACATTCCCTCAATAAAGAAATAATATTTAAAATTTTAGATTTCTCCCACTGTAGTTTTCTTTGTTTGTAGTTGAGTTGGATGAAATCTGTAACAACACTGTTCAGAGTGAGAAGTGATTCAGCAGATACAGATGAGGCATTTGGCTATTAAAACTTTGTTTCTGCTGAGAAAGCACCAAGGTATGAACTTAAAATGGGGGTGGAGGGAGTGTAAATAATGATTTCTTCTTGTGGTCGCTCTTTGTTGATCTAAAGGGCATTTAAAGAGCGCTCAGTCAGTCTGGTTGTTAGAAGAGCATTTCGTTTTCTCAAATCAAGGACAGTCTACTTTTTGAATGAGTTGAGTTTTATTGACTTTCTTGCTCCCACCCTGGGCCCTTCTTTAATTGTTACTGGTGCATGAGAAGTCTGCACACCACGCCTCTTTCTCTGGTTGGCTCTGTGGCTGCCCATGTTTCCTGGTTAACTTTTCATTCAGAATTGTCTTTGAAGATCATGCACTTCTTGACTACTCAAGAACATTATGTTCACCCTAAACTACTGTTGTGATTTTTTGAAAAGCCGTATTTCACGTAACTTGACAGTTCCTAAATTTCTTTGATTAACAATAAAACAGTAATTTTTGTTTTCTCATGAGGAATTAGGCCTTCTACATGTGTGATGTGGCATCTGTTTGCATGACAGATGTCCTTTATTGACTCATTGTAAATAAGTCCCCTTGTGCATTGATATAATAGAATTATTGTTTTTAAAATAATTTATCCAAATTTATAGTAAGCAAAAGTTGTATTTTTATTTGGTAATTATATTCAATCAGCAAGAAATAATATGCATAGACTTTGTTTTATTGACAAAATGTTGCGCTTAAAAGCACTGTTTTTATTTATGAGCAGTTGTATTTAGTTTGTGTGGGTTTGGCGTACATTCCTTTGAGTCGGTTTCCATAGGACAGCTATTGGCTAATGCCTTAAAAATTAAAGCAACAATTTCACTTCTAGTTTTTGCATTTATTTTTCTGTACTGCTAGGCCAGCTGTTAAATGGGAGAGAACCCCAAATTACTCTCGGGATAGTGGGGGAAAGAGCCTGGTAAACTAGGAGAAGGTAACTTGGATTTAGTTACAGGATTTTAGAATTATAGGCATACCACACTTTCCTCTGTTTTTTAAGTCTTGAACTTAGGTGATTTTTTTCAGTGAAAAAGCAGGATTATTTCCTGAGCATCTTATGAAAAAAAGCACTGGGGAGTCTAGAGGGCTTTCTGTGTTTTCTTGTTATACAGTTTGGGGTGCCACTCTGCAAAATCATTGCAAAATGGGCCACCTTTTTACTTGTTAAAGAATAACAAATAGTTGTAAAATGGAACATTGATTTCTAAATTTGAAGTTTCTGAGTTCTCACAGGAAAGGTAAGAAATCAGCCTCCTAGAAATAAGAGAAAGAAGCCCCATGGCCCTCTGCTTTTGTGGAGTAGTGTTGCTCACTTAGAGCATCGCCCAGCATGGGAGGCCTGGGGTCGGTGCTCCCTCCAGGGCTGAGCTCTCCGGCCTTGGGGAGCTTCATCAAAACCTAGAACTAAGCTACTTTATAGCCTTATTCAACTTTCTTTCACTGTCAGATTTCAAGCCAAACCACAGTTTAAAAATGTGATTCTGTTCCATACAACTGAGGTGTGTATTTTGGGAGAGTGAAATGAAAGAAGTAACCAGTAAGGACCTTTGGGAGGCGGTGAATGCTGACTTAGAAAATTGTGACTTTGGCTCTTCCACGTGAAGCCGAGGTCACTTCCTTTGCACTGCATCAGGTCCAGCCCTTCAGCTGCTTGCTGGCTGTTGCCCTTTGGCAAGTATCACCCCTCCGAGCCTGTGTCCTCATCTGGGGTGACAGACTTGGAGCTCCTCCAGGAGCACGTGTGCCAGGCCCTTTGCCGGCTTCCGCTCCCTCTCTCAGGGTCACCCCTTGAGTCACCTCCTGATAAAAACTTGAAATTAGGCGTGAAGGGCAAGGTCACTTTATGCATAGCTTTTATCTCCTGTTGAATGAGAAATCCATACTCAGCTAGTATTTGCTAGTTGTTTCTTGAAGTAGAAATAAATGGCCACACCAGGCTAAAGGATAGCTCTCAGTCTGATCTTGTATGGTTGAGGTTTTGTATACTGAGGAATACAGTTTTTAAAAAGAGAATTTATTTCTGTGTATTCCAAAATAAAGTAAGAAATATCATGTGGGGGTGGGGAGAAGTAGCCTGCCAGTATTTTTTCTTACAAAAATAAATCAACTATTTTTACTAGAAAGAATGAATATACTGATTTATTTCCTTCCTAGAGTAATTCTATGTATATATATTCATTTATATTCTTTTAAAAATACTACAAAAGGGTAAATGGCAGTTCAGCAGTAAATTCAAATTTCCTTTTCCCCTCCTTAATTATCTTTAAACAGTTCTTTCTAAAATTTCAAAATAAAACCAGGGTAAAATGCTGCTCAGTGTTTCTTAATTTTGTTTCTAGTTTTAGAAGGTAGTGTTTCAGAAATTTGTGCCTGTGTCAATTTATTTATAGTTGACATAACTTAATTTGATAGGTTCAGTTTATTTTAGTATATTTAAAAATCACTCTTTGTTTTACTTATACTTTAATTGTGTTACATTCTTGCATCAAATAAGGAATGTGGAGTTAGATCAGGAAATAAGCCTACAGTTCAGTGATGGAAGTTTTCTTTGTTTAAAAACAGCTTTACTGGTTATTTTAATGATGTTAGTAATAATATATTTATTATAAAGTTGAGATTACCATTTTTTGTATCTTAGATTTTTTAATCTGTATACATTCATGGATAATTAATTTCTTTTAGAAAAACAGTGTTCCTATCATCTGTGTATTATCTTATAACCTGCTTAAAAAACTGAACATAATTTCTTATCAAATATAGTTGTTTGCCATCATTTTAAATGATCACATAGTATCCGTATGGAATGATGAATGAGCACATTTAAGAAAATATGAAACCTAAAATACTGTATAATTAAGCATTTCAGTTTTGAGCTATCTTCTCTTTTAAATTGATCTTTAGTGCTCAAAATGATATTTAGATGTTTTTTTTTTAATAAAAATTCTGAATGGTATTTATTAAGAATGATCAGATACTACTTTAAACCAAGACCATGGAAGAGTTTGTTATATAAACAATTCCTGAAAACAAACTTTTTCTCTGGATGTGTTTATTTGAGATTCCTCTTGTTTACAGAAACTGTATCATGTTTATTTTGAAAAGAAAAAATTTTAATGTGCTTATAAGGGTAACAATCTGAGAGGGATGACAGATAAACTGTAGCATGAAGTAGGCATGGCGTAAGTCTGGGTTCTGAGACAGTTTTCTCTTTTCTCTGTCTTCAGAATAAACACGTGCTTGTCAAGTGTGGGAAGACACTCTCATGGATAGCACTTGAATGAGAACTTCCTGCATACCATGCTTTTGTTTCTATTTCAGAATCTTTTCTGTGTTGGAGAGAATCATAGAGAACTTCCTGCATACCATGCTTTTGTTTCTATTTCAGAATCTTTTCTGTGTTGGAGAGAATCAAGCTTTCTGGCTTGCTATGTCCTATTCTCTCCTCTCCAGGCCTGGCCTTGTCTTGGACTCAGCTGCATGCCTTATTAACTCATCTTGCAACCTCTGGCTCCTCAGGAGTAGGAGCTGTCAAGACTCCCTGTGGCATCAGTAGTGTGAGACTTGTACAGATGTACTGTATACGCTGAATCAGCTTTTTTGGGTCCCTTCCCAATGAGAAAAGCAGGCACTAACTCTCATTTTGAAAATGTATTGCTATTTGTTGGGGACACTTCAGAGACCACTCTGCTTGTTTGACTAATGGCCAGATGGAAGCTAATAGTCTGTTTGGGCCAGTGAAGCCTAAAATCCTACTAATTTCTTCCCCTGACAAAAAAAAAAATCTCTTCATGTTTATATGCCAAGACCATTGACTGACTTATTTGATACTTTGTGTAGGGAAAATTAGGATAGGATTATTTGTGAGCTTTATGGTTTTAAATTCTTTTTCAATAGCATAATCATATGTGTGTACTCAGGTCATAGAAGGTTGTGTGTATGTGTTTATGTGCTTCTGTGCTTGTAAAGATTGTAAATTTGGAGTTAACTGGTTTTGCAAGAAAGAGGATATGTTTTTAAACCATCTCTTTTGAACAGCTTAACCTCAGTTGAAGTGTAGATTCTCTTATTTGAAAAGGCTTATTTTTCATATTTTAGGAAAACTCATTAAAGAGTATGTGGTCTATAAAGGTTTTGTTTCAGATATTTGGGGAGATTCATTCTTAGGTTCTTTTTTATTTTAGCTTGTAGGAACGGAAAAATATATGGACAATCAAAATATTAACGTGGATGAGGTGCTAAATAAAGTGTAATAAGCACCAGAGGACATAAGGATGTGTTAATCTCAAAGCTGCATGATGATTTTTGTGTTGTGAAAGGTTTGCTTTTAAATTGCTGTACTAATTACTTTCCAAATGAATATTTCATAATAGTTATTTTTTCATTGGATATACATCTACATATGTATTCTGTTCCCCATGTGTTAGACACTGGTTAGCAGCAGTTGGAAATTCAGTTATCCACCGCCGCCCCCACCTTTTTTTTTTTTTTTTTTTTTGCATAGACCAGCTATGATTGAGTTTCTTATTTAAAAAAAATATGATTCAAAGTAATAAAATTTAGCAGTGCTTTCATAGGTTTAATGTGACGGCAGAGTTTATTTTCTAAATTTTATCTAGGCTTGTCCCTGTTAAGAATATGACACTGGTGTTTTCCACCTTCACACAAACACTTCTGTTCATCTGGATGAGGCCTGTTTCTCTGAAGTAGCTATCTTTCTTAGCCAGCCTCCTTTCTGCTTTATCTTCAGTTCAGTCGATCAGTTGTGTCCAACTCTTTGTGACCCCATGAATTGCAGCACGCCAGGCCTCCCTTCCATCACCAACTCCTGGAGTTCACTCAGAATCACATTCATCGAGTCGGTGATGCCATCCAGCCATCTCATCCTCTGTCTTCCCGTTCTTCTCCTGCCCCCAGTCTCTCCCAGCATCAGAGTCTTTTCCAATGAGTCAACTCTTCGCATGAGGTGTCCAGAGTATTGGAGTTTCAGCTTTAGCATCAGTCCTTCCAGTGAACACCCAGGACTGAACTCCTTTAGAATGGACTGGTTGGATCTCCTTGCAGTCCAAGGGACTCTCAGGAGTCTTCTCCAACACCACAGTTCAAAAGCATCAATTCTTTGTCGCTCAGCCTTCTTCACAGTCCAACTCTCACATCCATACATGACCACTGGAAAATCATAGCCTGGACTAGACGGACCTTTGTTGGGAAAGTAATGTCTCTGCTTTTGAATATGCTATCTAGGTTGGTCATAACTTTCCTTCCAAGGAGTAAGCGTCTTTTAATTTCATGGCTGCAATCACCATCTGCCATGATTTGGGAGCCCCCCAAAATAAAGTCTGACACTGTTTTCACTGTTTCCCCATCTATTTCCCATGAAGTGACAGGGCCAGATGCCATAATCTTCGTTTTCTGAATGTTGAGCTTTAAGCCAACCTTTTCACTCTCCTCTTTCACTTTCATCAAGAGACTTTTTAGCTCCTCTTCACTTTCTGCCATAAGGGTGGTGGTGTCTCCTGTATATCTGAGGTGATTGATATTTCTCCCGGCAATCTTGATTCCAGCTTGTGTTTCTTCCAGCCCAGCATTTCTCATGATGTACTCTGCATAGAAGTTAAATAAGCAGGATGACAATATACAGCCTTGACGTACTCCTTTTCCTATTTGGGACCAGTCTGTTGTTCCATGTCCAGTTCTAACTGTTGCTTCCTGGCCTGCATACAGATTTCTCAAGAGGCAGGTCAGGTGATCTGGTATTCCCATCTCTTTAAGAATTTTCCAACAGTTTATTGTGCTCTTTATCTTATCAGCATGCAAAGTGTTTTTCATTTAAGAAAAGTTACTGTTGATTATTCCCTGACTGTTTTTCTAGGAATAAACAAAATTTGCACTTCTGTTCATGAGTATATATTTATAGTTGTAGAAAGCTTAGAATACCTATATTAAGTTTAAAAGCTTAGTAATTTCAGTATAGGGGAAAAGCTTTATTATACAAATAGAAATAACTTTATAGCTTGCCAATTATCTTTGGGGGGAATTTGTGAACAATAAAACTTTTTTTGTTGTTAGCTTGATTATCCAGAAGTCATATTTAAATGTACTTTGGAGTTTATTGCTGATTATGTGAAAATTTAATAATCTTTTCTATGATCTGAGAATTTTCAGATTAAACTTAATTAATTTTGTCTTTAAGATGTAGGTAGTATATACTTTTTGTGTACTAATTACTGAGCTATATTCTCTGTATATTTACATGCTTTGCTTTTATTTACTGCTTACTGATACAGTACTGGCAGAACTAGATGGTATCTCTGGCCTTAGCAGAGAGACTATAGCTTCTCATAGTATCTGAGATATTTAGGATATGCTACCCATTTTCTTTCCGGTGAATGGGATGAGTCTCCATTTGTATATACTTTCAACATACCATTCAACCAGGTAGACCTACAGCCAAACAAATTGTAGTTAATGATTTCTTGCTTAACTGGAAATTCATATTAAGACTTTAGAGTGGGCAAATATCTTATTATTTATTGGTATGCATTTTATTGGGCTTCCCAGGTGGCTCAGTGGTTAAGAATCCACCTGCCAGTGCAGGAAATGGCAGAAGACGCTGGTTCTATACCTGGTTTCGAAAGATCCCCTGGAGGAGGCGACCCTCTCCAGCATTTTTGCCTAGAAAGTCCCATGGACAGAGGAGCCTGGTGGGCTATAGTCACAGAGTCGGCCACAACTTAGTGACTGAGCACAACGAGCGAGGTGTATTTTATTACATACTGGTATACTGCTGTCCACAACACCAAGACTTTAAAATCTTGTCAGTCTTCTTATTTTGAGAGTGCGAATGCTTTGAAGGAGTGGTTTCAATTTGTGGAATAAGTTATTATAGTACGAACACAGGTAACTTTTAATAGCCTCTTTTTCTCTCTCTTTTGATAACTTAGTCCATTTCCTTTTTCACTGTATTTGCTCTTTGTTAATGATAATAATGTTGTTCTACTTTTAAATTACCTTAATTAAAGATTTTATCTCAACCATCATTACAGATACATAAGCCTGTTCTTTTTTGGACTTTAAAAGAGTCAAAATATTCTTGCTGTTCTTCGAAATATACCTTTCATTTGAACATTTGAAGATAAGCATTACTGGGTACAAACTAGTTTATATGCATATGTACATGTATACACACACACACTTTTTAGATAAGAATAGTCATAGTATTAAGACAAGAATCACCATAGGAAATATCATTAAATAGTTATGAAAAAGTCATGAAGATTTATCAGCTGTCATCAATGACATTAATGATTAATTTCGAAATGGAATTTCCCCCCCCCCATGCTTCCCTTTTTTGACTGATTTTCACTGCTCTATGAATGATGAATAAGAGAGAGAGAGGGAAAGAATGGGTGTATGTTTGTACAATTGGTGCATAAAGTTTACCTCAGTGTTTTAAAATATAGTAATATTAATTTACCTTATGTATTTCATTTGAAATAAAAATTTCTAATCTGCTGTTATAGGTTAAAGCATATGTTGTATTTTTGTTGTTATTTTCATAGTGAAAATTTAAGCTTTAGACTTTTCTGAATGTATTTAATATTGTTTGAATTGAGCAGTGAATTGAAATTATCTTAGAAGATCAGCTTAAAGTTGTATTTGAAACATCAGTATTGTGTGAACCTCCTTTGGGGAACTTGCAGTTATTTTGACAGTGGTGGAAATAAGATTCACAAACAACTTTGATACATTCAGTAGGAAACTCAGATACAAACTTTATTTTTTCTTTCAGTTAGGTAAATCTTTGTAGTGCTGTGCTGTGCTGTGCTGTGCAATATCGGACTCTTCGGGACTTCATGAATGTAGCCCACTGGGCTCCTCTGTTCATGGAGATTCTCCGGGCAAGAATACTGGAGTGGGATGCTGTGCTGCCCACTCAGACGATCTTCCCAACGCAGGGACTGGACCCAGGTCTCCCAAATTGCAGGTGGATTCAAGAATCCTGGAGTGGGTAGCCTATCCCTTCTCTAGGGGATCTTCCCAACCCAGAAATTGAACTGGGGTCTTCTGCATTGCAGGCGGATTCTTTACCTGCTGAGCTATCAGGGAAGCCCAAATCTTTGTAGTAGATATACGCAAAATTTAGATGTGTGTAGGTTTTGGGGCATTGAATTTGTTTCCTGTTCATTATGTCCTAGGAGCAAGGATTGTCCTTTCTTTTACGCTGGGTTGCTAGCGACCTTTCCCAGCCCCTGTGTTCCTTCCTGTGCCTGCTGGGTTGGCATGCAGCACTGCCAGTGTGCACAGAGCCCCTCTCTCCTGCGTTAGCCAGACACCCCTGAGCACCACACCTGGGTGTTGTCCATCACCTGGAAATGACTCTGTTAAACCATTGTTACTGGTAATGCTGCTTGGTATCCAGTATTTTAATTTTAGTTACTGAGTATTGTGAGCTGAAACAAATATTTGAATGTTTTTGCTCATTTTGCCCTTACATTACAAATGTTTTACAAAAATGAGGGTAAAATGGGAAGTTGAGAATGATAATGTTAGTGATGAGAAATCTGAGAAATATAATACCAAGACGTGAAACATTTGCAGAAGATTCATTGCCCCTTAGCAAGAAAGTTACTCTTCCTTGGAGATAATGTTTTAGAAGGAAAAGTGTAAATTTAAGCATTTCTTCTCTTCTTCCTGCATCATTTTCATGCTCATCTTCTTCATCGTCACCATCACTTTGTCTGGTGTAGAAGCCCCATTGGGATTACCTTTGCTCTTGAGTTTTGTATGTGTTTTTAGAAATTTCCAGTGTGAGTGTAGGATGACGTCTAATCTCAAAAGTGGTTATAAGAATGGAGTTGCTGAGTGGTTATAAGAATAACCCGTGGTTATAAGAATGGAGTCTGCTTAGGTTAGTTGGATCTGCATTTGAACCTCAGTACCACCAGTTCTAGCCCTGGGATCTGAGCAATTTATTTGACTTTTCATCTGTTTGTTTTGCTGAAAATGGGAATAAAATTCTTTTTTCACAAGAGTATTGTCTGGATTACTTAAGATCATGTATGTATAGCACCTCAGTTAATGGTAGCTAATTTTTGTTGTTAACGGTTATTCTGGCTTAAAGTTCTGTGCTGGCTGCTTTGTGTGAAGAAATAGGAACAGATCTCTCACAACTTATGAATGGAAGAACCCAGACTCAAGAAGGCTGGGCCCTCAGCCTGCAGTTGGATGACTTTTGCTCCAGAGGGAAGCACTGTTGTGAAGGATGGTTAGCTTCTGGTGACATTGGTACTGTTTATGAGTTAAAATTGTTCTTGAGCTGAGAAATTTAACTTCAGTTTAGTGTATTTCTAGAAAATGCATTCTACATTCCAAAGAACTTGACTTAGAGATGAACTTGAAAAGTGTAACTTTTTTGTAAATTATTCAAGAACAGACACCAAGTAAAAACATGCCCTGCTATTAATATCTCCGTTGATTTTATTTGTGCTTGTGTGGGACAAAATTTTCCAGAAGATATTCAATATGAATGCAAATCTCTATTCAGAATAAGTTTCTTGGACTAGGCTAGAATTACATCCCATTCTAGCCCAAGGGTGGATAGTGGTTAGAGTTGTACTGTTGGACTGGTTGGAATTGTGCTGTATGTTGACTCTGAGTGCTGGTATATGTTTTAAGACTACCAGCTAGAGAAAGGAGTATAGTTTGAATTAATTTTGTTTAAGCCACTGAACTTCATGGTAGCCATTGAGCCAGAATTTTCTCCATTTATTGCAAAGGAGTATTAGGAAAAAAATTTAAAGACCCTTAATAGTACAACAATTATTTTATGTATAATAGTTAACCCAAAAGCCAAGTTAACTAACTTTGTGTCCTGCCGTACTAAGTCGCTTCAGTCATGTCTGACTCTTTGTGACCCTATGAACTATAGCCTGCCAGTCTCCTCTATGGGATTCTCCAGTTGAGGGAACTGAATTATTCAACCTTATTCCAGTGGTACTAGTTTTATAGCTGTTAATCTCTTAAGTATAGAAATATGAATTAATATATGTGAGCTTTATGTGGCTAGAGCAACTTGAACACTAGAACATTTATTGAAATAGCTAAAAGCATACATCATTATTATATCCTGATTTTCTAAGGAAGAAAACAATGTCTATTACTTAGAAGGCTCAATAGCTTCAATTTAGTTTTTTCTGTCCTGCTTACTTTTTATTCTATAATACTTTTTTGAGTTGGCTGGTACAAGACAAACCAATTCTAGGTTAAAGCAATTCAGATTTTGTAAGGAAAATTAATGTTTACCTTTTCAGTGTCAATTAGTGAACTATAGAATGTAGACGTTATGTAGAATTTTGTATTTAATTACTATGAATAAAGGCCCTGAATTTTTGGAACATTACTTTTGGTTTTACATTTTAAAAAACGTGTGACATTTCTTTCTTTAACACTCAAAATGTACTTTACAATTTTAATTAAGATTGCTTATTAAGTCTGCTATGATGTTTTAAATTTTAAAATATTAGCAATTTGTTCTAAATTATTTAAATCCCATTTCATTAATACTGCCAAAGTTTTGTGATTAGTAAACAACACTGAAACGAGAGATCCTTAGTTATAGAACAACTGCCTGTAGGTAGTGGTGAAACCTCATGTAATGTCCTGTAGTCCTCCTGTATTGCTGTATTGCTGTACTTCTCTCTCATTTTCTCTCTGTTCTCACTAACATGATAGAACAATTTGGGTACCTTTTGCCTTCAGCTGCCTCAGATTTTGCTTTGGTTCCCTGAGTGTCATGAAGTGTGTTTGTGTCTTGCTCAATACTGCCTGCCTATCAGTTGCTGGGCCTAGTTGTCTCTCAGCCTTGTATTGACCACTAGAGATTCTGAATCTCTAGTGGAAAAACATAATTTTGCCCTAGTTTGTGTTTTGTGTTGAAGTGTGGATGGCCAATTTTCTCTGGGTGCTGATTTTCCTCTCTTTCTACTGGTTTCCTTAGCCAGGGAAGCTTTGCTGCTAGGCATACATATAAACGACAGACTACTGTGTTCTCATTCATCCTCATGTGTCCTAAAATTCACTGTAGATGACATTCCTGGAAATTTATTTCTAATTATTAATAAGAATAATTATCATAGAGTAAAAACAAATTTGGGGCGGCCTTGGGCTTAGGATTCAAATAGATTGAATTCAGACATTATTGATTGCTTTTACTTGCTTGTGATCTTGAAAAAATTATAACTTCTTTGAAACTGCCATGTCTTCAGTAAGATGAATCTCCTATACTTACTGATAGATTATATGAGCTACCTAATGCAAAGAGTTAACAGAATCCTTCTTACTTTAGGACTTTATTCCCATGTCGTTTAGCCTCAAGCTCCTTATCTTTAAAATGGGGATTGTAACATGTAGCATCATGTAACAGAGTTACTGAGCAAAGTGTGTGTGTGTATCCAGAGAAAACCTCTGCATCCTCTGCTCAGGGCATCCATCAGTTAGGGCCGGGGTATCATCTAAGGCTTTGGGTTCTCCTTTAAGCTCCTGTGCTTGTTGGCAGAATTGATCTTCCTTACAGCTGTAAAACTTACGGCAGTTAGCTTTTTCAAGGCCAGCTGGAAGAAGTCTATCTGACCCTGTTAAAAGGGCTCCCCTGATTAGATCAGGCCCACCTAAGATAACCTCCCTTTTAATTAACTCAAAGTCAATTGAATAGTAACCTCAATTTCATCCGCAAAGTCTGACCTTGCTATATAATGTGACTTAATCATGGGTTTAATATCCCAACATATTCACAGGCCTCTTCTGTGCTCTTGGGGAGAGGATTATTGAAGGTACGTACATCAGCGGCTGGGCATCTTGGGGGACCTACCATAGAAAGGGAGTGGATTAGGAATGATTCACAATCCTTAGTTTGTAGAGTCCTGAAATTTTAACAGTTTTTGAAGAGTAACAGTTCAAAAGCCCAAGATAATTTTTTTTAAAAATTTACTTGACAGGTGAGTGAGAACTCCTAAGTAAAAATTGTAAGATCGGAAATTCTAGAAGGAATTTTAGGTTGTATCTACGTAGTCAACAATAGCAGTTCAAATTTTCCTGAGCGCTTATCACCTCTGAGGGACTGACAACCAAAAGTAAGAAGTAAATGGCCTAGGCTGGTAACTTTATTTCGTAGATGGGGGTCACAGGGTGGGGGCAACTGAAGGCCCCTGGGAGCCTGGTGGTTTGCTCAGTGTCAGCCCAGTGAGTAAGGGGTGGCAGTGAGCTGTCCATTTCACCTACTGCCCTCACCTTTGTCTCTCTGAGTATAGATCTACATTATTAAGAATTTTTCCTTAGTAATCTTACTAACTTAGTTTCCTTAGTAACAGTGAAGGATAAACATTTAGTAAGCAGGTAAGACTAAACTTGAGTACCATAGTTTGAAATCAGCTCCCTAGGCTGAGAAACTTAGCCATGAAACTTGTTAACATAGGAGGCTGTCTGTCACATCTTTTCAGGGAGATCCTTGCTCTCTCCTTAGCAATCATTTAGGACTCAGGTGAGCAGTTCAATTACAGCAGCCTCTTTATGTTCATAATGGGACTGAATCTGTCCAAAGGAACCTGTGGAACTCAGACATGGAATTGGCTGCGGTTCAGAGATACTTAAGAGAAGGCAATGGCACCCCACTCCAGTACTCTTGCCTGGAAAATCCCATGGATGGAGGAGCCTGGTGGGCTGCAGTCCATGGGGTCGCTGAGGGTTGGACATGACTGAGTGACTTTACTTTCACTTTTCACTTTCATGCATTGGGGAAGGAAATGGCAACCCACTCCAGTGTTCTTACCTGGAGAACCCCAGGGACAGGGGAGCCTGGTGGGCTGCTGTCTATGGGGTTGCACAGAGTCGGACACGACTGAAGTGACTTAGCAGCAGCAGCAGAGATACTTCTCTTTGAAGTAAACAGTCTTCTAACAGAACCATCAAAAAAGGTTATCCTAGGAATTCTGGTTTAAAAAAATTCTGTTAAGAGGACACTTTAAATTCAAGAATTTTTTTTGTATTTTGATTCTTTTGAAGGAAATAAATGGAAAAATCTTAAAAATAAGTCATAGTTTATTGGTTGGCACCTATTCAAGCCGTGTTATTGTTCCACATTATATACTGTATGAGTGAGGAGTGTTAGTCTCAGGTGTGCTGTGCTGCAGGTAGCCTTTGGGCATGAGTGGCTGTTGAGCAGTTGAAGTGTGACTAGAACAACTGAGGAACTGAATTTGAAACTTTATTTAATGAATTTAAAGTTAAGTAAGTACATGTGGTTAGTGGCTGTCATATTGGACAGCACAGAGTATAGAAAGTTTCTCTTGTCACAGCAAGTTCTTTTGAGCAGTGCTGGTGAAATAAAGAGCCAACTAAATGAGTTTTAATATCCGTTCTGGTTCTCAAATTCTGTGCTTTAATTGTTTCCTATAAATTACTTTAAATGTATTTTAATAGGATATGTAGCCTTATTTTATTTGTGAGTGTCTTAAGTTGCTTATCTTCCTGAATATATATTTTTACTTTTATGCACTGAAACCAGTTTTTATTGTTGATTTTAAAGGAACTTAAGTTTTTTTAAGCATCACAGAATTCCCATTATTAAAATAAAGAAGTTAGAGGCGCATGAAATTAATAAAAGAATATTCCATTTATATTTTTAATTCTCCAAAACCATTCCTTGAATGAATGTGCCTGCTGTCCCCATGAACATACTTATTTTTGGTTTGGCTTGATTTACTAATTTATCTCAATAGTTAAATAGCATCCAATTTATTTAAAAATTCTTCCATGACCATTTAGTGACAATTCTTTACTGTGATTATGAATAGAAAAGAAAATATTGAGATATTTGTTTGTGGTTATGATGAAAACGTGCTGTGGTCCGTGTGCTTTTGTTTTATTTCGAACTCCCAAACTTCTTGGCTATTCTGGTTAGTTTCTATATGGCTTAAACAGATTTTTGTTTTATCTCAAAAGTTTTATTTATGGAACATCTTTTTACAACATCTTGTTTGACTAAGTTAGATATGATTTCCCAAAGGGCACCTGTCTTGAAAAAATTATTTTATCATTCAGGGACTGACAATGTCCAGATTTTAGGAGAACCAAAAAACCCCAGAGAGGATGGAGAGGAGTGAAGTAAAAACTGTAATGTAATTTTGAATTTTTAGTTTTCACTGTGGGTAGATTTCAAAGGTATCTGTGTACGTTTTACTTTTAATATTCTGAATTAAGGTGTGCAGTCGAAACAAGTTCATATTGACTACATTTCAGGGGTTTAAAGCATGTAAAACTTCTAGGAGCTTTAGCTTTGTAAACCTTGTAATAACGAAGCCTAAGAGTGCTACCAGTCATTAGTCATACTTTCTTATTTCCTCACAACAAAAGCTTTATTGACTCTTTTTTTTTTGCAGCATACCTTATTTTAAATCTTGTTGAATTATGGTTATCAAATAGTGTTATAGCAAATAATCTTGTTTGGTTAATGTGCATGGAAGGCTAATTATGTGGCAGTAGAGTGCAAAGTGTTGCAATTTTGTCTAAGATTGGAGAGGGCGAAGGTTAAATTGTTCCTTGAAAACATAAAGAGACAGAATAGAAAATGACCTCCAATACTATTCTCTGCCATCTTCACACAAGACATATTATGTCAGTGAAATTCAGATAACTAAAAAGCCAAATGAAAGAAAGCATGTATAAAAATCTCCTCTTTTAGTTTACCTTTTGTTAGATATTGGCAGGTTTGTTATAACTCAGTGGGTAGCTTCACCTGGAACATAGAATTTATTGGCTGTGATTTGTTGTGTTGTTTTAGTTGCAGCCTCAGGGTTTCAGATATACATTTTTACTTATCACAGCCTATCTTCAGCTTTTATTACACCACCTCACAGGGAGTGTAAGGACCTTAGAGTAGTAGACTGTTTTCTCGCCTTGGGCTTTTTTGCTATTATTGTCGTAGGTTTAATTACCTACTTAAACATTTTATTTACCCTCCATTTGATGGATATTTGGGCTTCCCTGGTGGCTCAGATGGTAAAGAATTCACCTGCAATGTTGGAGACCTGGGTTCAGTCCCTGGGTTGGGAAGATCCCCTGGAGGGAGGGCATGGCAACCCACTCCAGTATTCTTGCCTGGAGAATCCTCATGGACAGGGGAGCACTTTTTGGTTATTATGAATACTTCTGCAAGGAACAGTCATGTGTGAGTCTTTCTGTAGATATAATGTTTTCGTTTCTCTTGGGTAGTTACCTACTAGTAGAATTTTGCTAGGACGTGTGGTAAATTTCTGTTTTAACAATTTAAGAAAGTGCTAAGCTGGTTTCCAAAGTAGCTATATACCATTTTACATTTCTGCCAGCAGCATTCTTCTTCACATCCTCACCAACAAGTATTTGCTTTCTCTTCTTTGTAGCTGTTCTTGTGACTGGGGTTTTAATTTGTATTTCCCTAATTGCTAATGATATTGGACCTCTTTTTATGTGGCATTAACCATTTGTATACCTTCTTTAGGGGAAATGTCTATTCAAGTCTTTTGTCATTTTTAAATTGAATTTATTTTGTATTATTGAGTTTTTGAATTCTTTATATATCCTGGCTATCAGATATATCATCTCTATCAGATATAACTGGCAGATATTTTCTGACAGTCTGTGGTTTATCTTTTCACTTTCTTAAAGGTATCTTTTGAAGATTCCCTCCCCCAAGGCCTTTAATTTTACTGAAGTTCAGTTTATCATTTTTAAAATCACTTGTAGTTTATGTGTGAAGTGTATGATTGATTCATTTTTGATAGATGTTTTCACTGAATATAGAATTCTGGTTTGACAGTATTTTTGTTTCAGTACTCTGAAGATACTCCTCTGTTGTCTTCTGGCTTCCTTTCTGTCTTGTTCTTTACATAACATGTGGATGTCAGTGGCGGCGGGGGGAGGGGGGGCGGTGTGTCCCCTGTTGTTCCCCACCCCCCAACCCCCTTAAGATTATCTACTGGGTTTAAGCAATTTGATCCTGGTATGACTGTAGTCATATGTATAACTGTGTGGCTGTAGTTTTGTGTGTCTTTTGCTTGGGGTTCATTGACTGTTTTGAATCTGTGTGTTTACAGTTCATCAAATTTGGAAACTTTTCAGCCATTTTTTCCCTCAAAACTAATACTGAGAGAATATTATTTCTTCCATAAATTTTGCTATTGTCTGAGTTTTCTGAGTAAACTTGTGCTAGACATCATTTTAGTGTTGTTGTTAAAGAAACACCAACGTCCCAGTATATAGTATAGAACCCAGTTCTTCACCATGAAAAATCTTCATTCTTCTACAATACAAATATTAAAGACTGTTGTGTGTCATTATGTAAAAAGTTATTTTCACTGTGCTACTTTATTAGATGGATCTTTACTTAAAATCCTATTTAGTTCCTTGGTAGGAGTATCTTCATTAATATAATTAAAAAAAGAATTTGAGAGTTTTGTTAATTTAGAAAAGAACCATTTCCTTTGGAGAATCATAAGTTCTACCCTCCAGTAGGATATATTTAAATGCGATATATTATTTTTTCTAGCTATACATTTTTTTCAGACTTTCTTATAATAGCAGAATCAAACTGTTATTCTATTTTCTCCAAATCTCTCTCCATTTTTCATGCAGATGGCAGCTGACTCAAATGTACATGATAGTACATTTAAATTTTTAAGTTAAAAGTAAACCTTTTTTTTTGCTGTTGAATTGCTTAATGAATGAAAGATTTAAATGCCTTCAGTGCTTATGTCTCAGTTTGTAAAATGAATAATCCTGAAATCTAGTAGTATTGATGATATTACCTGATTGTGATTTTAAAATTTTACTTTTGTAGTTCTGTCAATACTGTTTCCATATTTATCTGCTTAGAGTATCATTTGAAAATTCTTGATTAAGAGATCCCAACTTTTCAGAGATAATTATATATCATATCATGTTATGATAAAATGCACATCTAAAGTAACTGCTGAAATGCCTGTTAGTGAAAGTTGCTCAGTTGTGTCTGACTCTTTGTGACCCCATGGACTATGCAGCCCATGAAATAGTCCAGGCCAGAATACTGGATTGGATAGCCTTTCTCTTCTCCAGGGGATCTTCCCAACCCAGGGATCAAACCCAGGTCTCCCACATTGCAGGCATATTCTTTACCCAGCTGAGCCACAAGGGAAGCCCTCTGAAATGCCTAGTGGAAAACTTTCATCCTTTCTAGGTCAAGTTCCCATGAATCCTGTTTCCCTTATACAGAATATACTGTTGGACAAACTGACTCAGCTGTATACTCTCCATGTCCTGCCACGGGGAGAAATTACCCAGGCCACTGACAGGTGTGGGAGACCAGGAGGCCAGGACGCTGCTACTCGTTTGCTTTGCTGCTGAGGGTATTAGAAATTGCTCCTTGTTCTACCTGAATTTGAGTTTGGTAATGGTCCAGGAACTTTAGAGATTTGCATGAAATACACACATGGATTATTTTTAGTCAGTTGGTTCTTCCTTTTAAATGCTGAATGCAATGTAACTTCTCTTTTCTCTTCTTTTTTTATAACCACCCAAGTTAAAGGACTCTAAAGCAACTATCTGTAAAAGTTTAGTATTTCTCGTTAAACATTTATCAAAATGTCTTATAATGCTTAAATCCACAATTATAGTGTTGTAATTTGACTAGTATATCTGGGAAAGAATTGAGCTCCTTTTTATGTGCCAGGCACAGTACTGATTATTGGGGTGAAATTCATGGTGCCTTCCCTTGAGGGGGTGTCCAGTTGACTGGCAGAGACACTCCCTGCGGTGGTGCTGTGGAATGAACCCTGTGCTGTTGTCTGAGGCTCTGGAGGCGTCCCCGCGAGGGTCACCGTGCAGCTGCGGGAAGGCCTTCCAGACGTTGGAGAGGGCCTGCGCAGCAGTGTGGAACCTGCACATGGCAGAGGGGGCAGTAGTTTTCCACATGCAGGTAGCTGAGATTTTAGCCTGAAGCACTGAAGAGGCTTCAACTTGTAAAGTAGTGCGTAGATCTTGGTTGATGTTTTTGGAGAAAATTCCTTTCATTTTTTAAGGCAGGATCTCAGAATTTAAATCATATTCATTCACTGGAAGAAACAATTTCATGGTAAATGTACTGAGTATTTATCTTGATATTTGCATTTTAGTATAGATCTCTGTCATCCTGGCAGTTGAGTGAAGCCACTGTGCTTGTTTTTAATTCATGACTCAGCAGAAAAATCAAAAGGTGTCTGATATCTTGAGACTTCTAGCAAACAACCTCTCCTATGTAACCCTGTGTATGATGCCTCTGCTGTCCTGACTGTGAGAAGGACCCATACGGCTCTTTCTTTAAGATCACCCTCACACCCACTTTACCTATGGATGTGCAGGGCGGGCGGATTTTGTCTTGGTTGAGTTTGGTTTTATTGAGGGGTGGTAAAAGCAGGGACTCCATGGACGTGAACTTAAGCAAACTTCGGGAGATGGTGAGGGGCAGGGAGGCCTTGCATGTTGCAGTCCGTGGGATAGCAGAGTCAGACACGACTAGGGGACTGAACAAAAACAGAAGTGGGGAAGGGGAGGTAGTTAATGGCCCAGTCAACTGAAATTGGGAAATGGACAGTGTCTGCCTTTCTTCATGTCTAGTGTATAGAATAAAACATGAGAAAACTGAGTTAAAGGCACATATCTGTCCCTTTTTCAGTTTTCAAAAGTAGACAAAATTTAGAAAAGTATAACTCATGGGTGACATTAAAAAGTCAAACAAAACAATCTTTTTATAGAAAATTTATATATGTCTGTATATCCTTAAATTCATACTCATGCAATCATTAATATATGTTATTTTTCAAATTCTTCAATTTGGTATCTTTTAATGACCTTTGAGTAGATGACAATTACAGCTTGCTTTACACCCTCTCTTTCCCGCTCTTCATCATCCTCCCAGTGTAATTATATCTTGACTTTTGGTTAAGCTAATGTTACTGTTTTCATTATTGTGTCTTTTAAAGTACTGCCCATATTAAAATAAGTAGTATTCTTTACTGTCATTATACTTTCTTGGATAACTTTTAGTTTTGCCTGGAGTTAAAATTTGCCTCATTTTTTCCATGGTTTGTTTTCTTTGAACATTGAACTAGATCTTTCCTCATACTCCAACAGCTCAGCCCTAAGACAGTTTTCCATACTATCGTACCTGTCAGATACTTTTTAAAAAACATATTTATTTATTTGTTTATTTTTAAATTTCTGATTGCGCTGGGTCTTAGTTGCTTTTGCACAGGCTTTCTCTAGTTGCAGTGAGCAGGGGCTACTGTTGGGTGGTACGTGGGTTTCTCACTGTGGTGGCTCCTCTTGCTCTGGAGCACAGGCTCTCGGGTGAGCAGGCTTCAATAGTTGTGGCCCACAAGCTTAGTTGCTCTGAGGCATGTGGAATCTTCCTGGACTGGGGATCGAACCCGTGTCCCCTGCATCGGCAAGCAGGTGCTCATCCACTGTGTCACCAAGATAGTCCCAAATACTTTTTTTGCAATGCCATTTGTTTTCCTCCCAAGAGACTTAGAATTTTCAGTCTCCTATCCCAGTTGGGAGTGGTTGTTACTTTTAGATGTACACAGTTGTCTCCTGGGATTTCCCTTCTTTATTTTTATGACTCTTCTCTTAGCCTCTTACATATGGATCTTCTGTTTCATGAATCACTGACTTGATTGTTCACAGTCTTCAGTAGCTTCATGAAAAAGTGTGCTTGGGAGGTAGAACTTTTAGACTTTGTTTTTTTAAGTTACCTTTGGTATGCCCTCACATTTAAATTGTTTGGCTAGGCTAGACAAAAATTATCTAGGAATGATACGTAATTTTCTCTAAGAATTAAAAAAAATAAAACCTAACTGTTGATATTATTGCCTTCATGTATTTTTTGTTGCTATTGAGAAATTAGATGCTGTTTTGATGAGTGGTCCTTTCTTATTGTGTTCCTACTCCCCCTTATCTTCTAAGCGCTATTAGGATTTTCACTCATGTTCTAAAATAACAAAGTATATTTCTTTGGATTTTTATTGTTCTTTACTGTGCTGGACACTGAGTTTCTATTAGTCTTCATTTCTGGGCAATTATGAGATTTATTTGATGATTTCTTTCTCTCCCTTTAGCTGCTTCTGGAACGCCTGTTTGTTGGATTTGGAAACTAGATTGATCTTTTCTTTCTTCTACTGATTTTTCCATTTCTTTATTGTTTTCTAAGTGATAACATTGACTTTACTTACAACCTGATCATTATTTTATAATGTTTTTTATTTTTATTTTTTATTTTTAATATTTTAAATATTAAATATTTTTAAATATTTATTAAAATAGTATCTTGAAATATTTTTATTTCAAGATTTCTTCTGAATTATTCTTTTTTTTTTAATATAATGTCTCTTACACCAGAGGCTTCGCTCAATAGTGTTCATATTTGAACTGCTAATGGGAAGCTCTCATGTCAGGTGGACTTGTGGACTTACAGGTGTTGCTTTGGGCCACCTTGTTATCAGCCAGCTTTCTCCCTAGGGACTTCTCAGGTTCATGTGTGAAAAGTCTTCCCTGGAGTTCATGGTTGATTTTTTCTGGGGAGGTACCTATAGTCTTCAGCTTGGAGAGATGGTGAGTGATGTTTACACTTGGATGCTGACGTTCTGGAGCTGGATTAGGGAAGGGGGTTCAGGTCTCAGCGTTCAGTACTTATTTCATTCCAGCATGTTGCCGTCTCCTAGGCTGTCTCCTTCCTGGGAGCCTTGAATATTTCTGGTTCCATGTCTGCAGACATTCTCCCTTATCTAATGGGGATGCTATGTAATGGTTTGATGCTTTGGTTTTATGGACTTTCAGTTAATTACCTTGGTTTTAGCCTGGTGATCCCAGTTCTTGACTTTTCCAGGTTGTTCAGGCTATCCTGGCTTGTTCTTTATTAATAGAACAAGGGGCTACTTCTTGTGCCCCTCAGATGCTTAGGATTGGCCTTCCTTCTCTCTAAATTGTTTCTCATTCATCCTCTTGCTTTTATACCAGCATGTATTGTTGGTAATATAATATTCTTTCAAGTAACAGATCACCCCAAAACCTCATTTTATTAAAGCAGCCGTTTTATTATCTCTCACTGTTTCTTTGGGTCAGGAATTCAGGAAGGGTGAGGTTTTGGCCAGGCATCTCTCATATGGTTGCAGACAAGGTACTGGTTGGATTTGGGAGGAGGGCAGAGAGTAGCTGGCGGTTGACTGGCTGTCTCTTTGTGATGTGTCAGAGCAAAAGCTTAGAGACAAGAAAACGTGTAGCGTGTAGCCTGGCAGTGCTACGGGAGTAGTATGGCCTCGCTCCAGAACTAGGAGGAAGCCATGGGAGATGGGCCCAGTAGTTTAACCATCCCAAAACTCAGGCTCGTCTCAACCTTCTTTTGTGTCTTTTCAAATTTCCACTTGAATCTTCTCTCAAAATACAATTTTCAGATTCTTCTTTTTGTCCCACAGGGCTCTGACTCTGCACTTTCAAAGGTACCTGAACAGGACTGTGGAAGAAAGGGAGTTCTGGGTAAATAAGAAATGCTCAAAACAGTTATTTTCCAAATTGGAATTTGGATCTCTTTGGACCTGTTGGGTGTCTGCTGGCATTTTAGGAATTCTCTAGGGTGTGTCATAATGTTTTGATGTTGCTGGAAAGTAAAGTGAGGAAAAGCAGCTCTTCCTGAATTCTTTGGAGAAAGTTCCAGGGGGTGAAGCAGCAGGTGGTGCAGGTGCTCAGTAGAAGCTCTTGTGTGTGAAGCTTCAACACAGATCTGGAAAGAAGTCAGAAAATTTAGCTTATAAAGAAACAGTGTATTTCAGAGACTGACTCTTTTTGCAAGGAAAGACTTTCATTTCCAAATGAACACAGTAGATTATTATTAAACACTGCTTTATTTCTTAAAAAAGTTCTTATGGAAAGAAAGCATCAATGTATTTTAAACATTTTGAGAGTCAGGCTGTTGCTGTTAAGAGCACCCCATAACATATTTTATTGATAGCAGTCTTTGAAGGAAAGAAGACCAAAGAGGAGTGAGAATATTGTGGTGTGGTTCTGTAAAAACTGCTAAAATTATTAAAAATTGATAGTAGTTTTTGGATTGTCCCTTTCTAAAATAAATGTAATATCTCCTGCCTTTGATGAAGCTTAACTGGCAAAATCTTATTTAGTGTTTGTATATAGAGTGTAAAGAAAGGTTTTTAATTCAGAGTGAGTGTTCCTGTTCAAAAGACAATACATGAATCTGAAAGAAGTAAATCTTTAAATCTGAATTGCAAGGCTGTCTGCTCATATTTAATTGACACATGTTTAAACATGGTTTGTAATGGATCATTTGCCATTTAACTGGCATTAACGACCTCAGTTAACTCCTGTTTTTATATTACATTGCATGTTTATTTTGTGCTAATTTACTTTAGTATTCAGCTTCCTATAGACATAAAAGTTTTTATAGATATAAACAACTACTGTGTCTTGAATCTTGCTCTTTTTATTATCAAAACTTTTGCATATGCTTTTTATATAGTCTGAGAACATGAACCATATTGATAATAAAACTTAAACATCTGCACACTGTTGCAGAACTTAATTCTGTAAGAGAACTCCCACCAAAGTGTCCTGATACTGTTCCAGTCATCTGAGAAATTTGTGTCCTGCCTTTCACCTTGAATCAGCCCTCAGAAACTGACTTGCTCACTAAAGAGAAGCCAAAACAGAACCGTTGCAGCTTTCATTTTGAGAGGAGATATCCCATTGTACGAGGTAATTTCAGTACTAGTGTTCTTACCTCCTGCTATTTTTCTTTCAATTTTTATCAGTTTCTACCAAATTTCCTTTGCTTGCGAGGCTTTTGTCTTTGATGTGTCAAGATTCACACTGGTGGGGGAGGAGAGCACTGAAGGCTGTCCAGCCCTCCCTTTCAGAGTTAGCTTGAGTTCCTCATCTACCCTCAGGTGTCACGGTTTCAGGCTGGATTTTGTTAGCCACCCTCGCCTTTCTCTCATCTTAAACTAGTCAAGTGAGCAACACCTGTGTGGGATGGCATTGCATTTCTACTCATTAGGAGACACTCCCTTTCTCTCTCAAACAAGTTCATGACTGAATTTTATTAAACACAAACTTTTCTTTCAGTTCTAATTTGTGTTTAATGAAAAGATTTTTTTGTTTCCAAGTTCGCTTGACTATTTCTAAGCATTATTCCAAGTGTAAACCTTCTGCTAACTAACATTATCTACAGACAAATGAGCCAGGACTGGATGTTTAGACTCTTAGGTTTGAATTTGACTCTGCTACTCACTTGTGCAAATTGTCTGATTTCTTTGTGCTTCAGTTTCCTTGCCTGTTAAGTGGGACAATAATACCTTTATGTTAGCTTAAGATTAACATGTAAGGCGTTGCTCAACACAGCAGTTACTCAGTAATTAACTAGCTGTTGCTGTTACTACTACTATTATTAAAGACATATCTTTTTACACTGACTGCAGTCAACTTTGTTTTTTTAAAGCTAGAGCTACCATTTTTGAAGGGTTTCTGTTAGCATAACAGTAGTAAAAATGATTTTAAAAGATTAAAGCGCAAACTGCTGGGAATTCCCGTGTAATTCTCTAGTTAAGACTACACTTTCACCGCTGAGGATCCAGGTTCGATCCCTGGTTGGGGAAACTTAAGATTCCACAAGCCTCAAAACCCCAGAAAACAAAACCAAACATCCCTACCCTCCCGCCGTACAAACTGTTTACTCACTGGAAGTAATTTTAAAAACACTAGAAAATATAAAAAGGGTAGTGGATACTTGGCTTTCTTCCATTCCAGAGAGATAGTTGAATACAGCTAAGAAATTTATCTATTTCCTGAAATATTGGAAAACAACAGAATGGGAAAGACTAGAGATCTCTTCAAGAAAATTAGAGATACCAATGGAACATTTCATGGAAAGATGGGCTCAATAAAGGACAAAAATGATATGGACCTAACAGAAGCAGAAGATATTAAGAAGAGGTGGCAAGAATACACAGAAGAACTGTACAAAAAAAGATCTTCATGACCAAGATAATCACGATGGTATGATCACTCACCTAGAACCAGACATCCTGGAATGTGAAGTCAAATGGGCCTTAGAAAGCATCACTACGAACAAAGCTAGTGGAGGTGATGGAATTCCAGTTGAGCTGTTTCGAATCCTGAAAGATGATGCTGTGAAAGTGCTGTACTCAGTGTGCCAGCAAATTTGGAAAACTTAGCAGTGGCCACAGAACTGGAAAAGGTCAGTTTTCATTCCAATCCCAAAGAAAGGCAATGCCACAGAATGCTCAAACTACCGCACAATTGCACTCATCTCACATGCTAGTCAAGTAATGCTCAAATTCTCTAAGCCAGGCTTCAGCAATACATCAACAGTGAACTTCCAGATGTTCAAGCTGGTTTTAGAAAAGGCAGAGGAACCAGAGATCAAATTGCCAACATCCACTGGATCATGGAAAAAGCAAGAGAGCGCCAGAAAAACATCTATTTCTGCTTTCTTGACTATGCCAAAACCTTTGACTATGTGGATCACAATAAACTGTGGACAATTCTGAAAGAGATGGGAATGCCAGACCACCTGACCTGCCTCTTGAGAAACCTATATGCAGGTCAGGAGGCAACAGTTAGAACTGGACATGGGACAACAGACTGGTTCCAAATAGGAGAAGGAGTACATCAAGGCTGCATATTGTCACCCTGCTTATTTAACTTCTATTCAGAGTACATCATGAGAAATGCTGGACTGGAAGAAGCACAAGCTGAAATCAAGATTGCAGGGAGAAATATCGATCACCTCAGATATGCAGGTGACACCACCCTCATGGCAGAAAGTGAAGAGGAACTAAAAAGCCTCTTGATGAAAGTGAAAGAGGAGAGTGAAAAAGTTGGCTTAAAACTCAACATTCAGAAAATGAAGATCATGGCATCTGGTCCCATCACTTCATGGGAAATAGATGGGGAAACAGTAGAAAGAGTGTCAGACTTTATTTTTGGGGGCTCCCAAATCACAGCAGGTGGTGATTACAGCCATGAAATTAAAAGATGCTTACTCCTTGGAAGAAAAGTTATGACCAACCTAGTTAGTATATTCAAAAGCAGAGACATTACTTTGCCAACAAAGGTCCTTCTAGTCAAGGCTATGGATTTTCCAGTGGTCATGTATGGATGTGAGAGTTGGACTGTGAAGAAAGCTGAGCGCTGAAGAATTGATGCTTTTGACCTGTTGTATTGGAGAAGACTCTTGAGAGTCCCTTGGACTACAAGGAGATCCAACCAGTCCATTCTAAAGGAGATCAGTCCTGGGTGTTCTTTGGAAGGACTAATGCTAAAGCTGAAGCTCCAGTACTTTGGCCACCTCATGCGAAGAGTTGACTCATTGGAAAAGACTCTGATGCTGGGAGGGACTGGGGGCAGGAGGAGAACGGGAAGACAGAGGATGAGATGGCTGGATGGATTCACCGACTCGATGGACATGAGGTTGTGTGAACTCCGGGAGTTGGTGATGAACAGGGAGGCCTGGCCTGTTGCAATTCATGGGGTCTCAAAGAGTTGGACACGACTGAGTGACTGAACTGAGCTAAACTGAACTGAATCTTGAGGGACTACAAGTTGTTGGAAGTTTTCATAGCTGTACTACACAGAGCCAGTGCATAAAATGAAGAAATTCTAAAGTTTTACTCCTGATGGATTGTCATTTAGCAAGGACTCTTGAGTCACACACATTTGGGTTTTAATCCCAGGTTGCCCATTTGGCAGCTGTGTGACTATGGCCAATATACTTAGTATCTCTAAACATCTCTAAACCTACATTTCCTCATTTCCTCAGCTATAAAAATGCAGATGATAGCCCATGTCATAGCTGCTCTGAGGAGGCAGTGAGACAATGTCTGCCATTCTCTTACTAGTAGGCACACAGAAAAGATGCTCTGTCAGGAGAGTATGTGGTCACAGCTGTAGATGTAATTGTATTTCTTGTCATTTCACATTATGTCAAGAACCTTATCTACCGCTGCCATGTGGGGTATAGTACTAAGAAACAGTGATCTAATATGTAATCAGAGACATCTAAGCTTGTATTTTATGCCATTGGTATGATTCTTGCCAGTTAATTTTTTTTTTAACTTTACAGTGAGTAGTGTAACATTCCTCACAGAAAAAAGTATTTCTTTAACTTTGAATCCATGAGCACTTAAGGAGCATGTGCTGTCTTGCCAGGCACTGGGCTTACTGTTCTGGAGTGCAAACACAAACAGGATGTGGCTTTGGTCCTTCGAGAACTTAGTCTAGTGAACTCTAGAATCAGTGAACTGGATAGAGAGCCAAGGCAGATTTTCTTAACTTTTTAATTTATTTTATGTTTTTGCTTTTTTGCCCTTATTGACCATAATTAGGTATCATGGCTAATCATATGTTACAGCCAAGATGATTAATAATTACACCAATAGTGGTAACAACAGCTAACAGTGATTGAAGGTTTCCTTATGAGCCAGGCACTTTTGCAAGCATTTTACATGTATTGACTCATTCTAGTTTTCACGACATTCCTGTGAGGACTGTTATCAGTGCTACTTTATTTTCAGGCTCTGAGGAGCGGTATGGAGGAGCAGGGATAGGCTAACCCACTCCAGTTTTCTTGGGCCTCTGTGGCAGCTTAGATGGTAAGAATCCACCTGCAATGCGGGAGACCTGGGTTTGATCCCTGGGCTGGCAGGATCCCCTGGAGAAAGGAACAGCTACCCACTCCATTGTTCTTGCCTGGAGAATTCTGTGGACAGAGAAGCTTGGCAGGCTGCAGTCTGTGGGGTCACGAAGAGTCGGACATGACTGAGAGACTTTCACTTTCACATCACATCAAGGTATAAATGTCAGGGTCAGCATTTGAACCCTGGCACTGTAGCCCCACAGAACCTACTGTGCTGGCCTGTAGTGATATTCATGAGGAAATGAGGGTCCACCTATATATTAATCTAGGATTGTTGACAATATTGCAGCAATTTAGAATTAGAGAAATCTATCTTTCTTATATCTATCTTGAGTTTCAAAAATTTAAAGGATACTTTCATGAATACAGTATCAGAATATTGGCTCTCAATCAAGAATAATTGAAACTTAATGTTTTCATAAACACAAACAGTAATGATTCTAAATGTCCTGATTCCCCCTCCCACAAACATTTTTGATACTTCAAAACTTCTGTTGAAATTGGGTGCAGTAATTGAGAACTGCTCTTTATTTTTACCTTAATTTGCTCCTTATGGATATGTTTAAGTATAGATAGATATTTAAATTCTTAATACTGAAAATTGTCCAAAAATGTGTAACAAAGTTGTTATCCTAATTTCGTAACAAAGCAATATTTTAAGAATCATCAACAAAGTTACAAAGATACCTTTGGTTATGAACAACAACTGAAATATAGTTTCTTCATTTTTCTGCAAAATAGAAATATTTCATATGTGTTAGGTAGTATAGTATGTAATATTTTAACATATAATAACTATACAGATAATATATAAATGTTAGTTGCTCTAAGCTTACCTTTTTGCTTTGGGTTTATGATTTTTCAGCTGTAAACAGTTAGTTACACATGTAGACACAAGTGTACTTGTGTTTGTGTAGCCATTCATTTAGGAAAGCCATTTGGTCCCGTGGCAGTTTCTGTTTCTCCTTTTTAAGTTTGCAGGTTCAAGGGGGAAAAATGTTATATATTAATATCATGTTTTAAATGTTCCTTCCTACTTGTTCAAAATCATTTAAAAATTATGATCATAATTTAAAAATGAAAAGCCAGTTACTTTTGTTTTATTTTCACAGCCATAGAATGTAGAGTATGGTTAGTTTATTTTTAGCAATTCTCCAGCTTTGTTCTAAATACGTTTTCCACTTTGGTGTGCCTCTGTGCATCCTCTGTTTGTTTTCCTTATCAGAAAATGAGCCGAGTGAACAGAAGGACAGAAGGCCAGCACCAGGGCCTTGCCTTCTGGAGCAGGAGGTTTTCAGCATGGGCTCCCATCTGTTGGGCTTGTTCACTGATAAAAACTTGGAGTAGCTGTCTTGGCTCCCCAGACATGGCCTGTTTCTGCTGTAAGGCCACTGGACTTTGGAGAGTTGGCTTAGCTGTAGACAAGTCCCATTAGGCTTCTAGGCACCACAGTGATGCGGTGGTACAAAGGTTAAGACCAGGTACACGTCTTGAATGAGCCACCAACTACAAAAAAGATGGTGGGGAACAGCAACTCAGTGTTATTCTTCTGGTAGTCAAGTTTATGTGTTAGATTAGGAAAAAGAAAAACTAACCGCGATTGAGAAAACAGGACTCAGTGAACTAAAAGACACACCTTATTAATAGGTCTAAAATTCAAATGCCTCCTGTAGAGAATTGAGATCTACTCAACGGTGGGTGTTCTGATTGTTAACAAAAGGTAAGGGAGATTTCTTTCTATCCTCAGACTTTTATCAGAAGTATTCTTTTAGACACACAGTGTGGTGATCTGGAACACAAACATTTCCTGTTTTATGAAACATTTGTGTTACTTCATTTTAAGACAGATATGTTACTTGGATATAAAAATATTTTAGACCTTTAAGGTCTTACTATTATATTTTTTTAATTTCTCAAAAATATTGATTTCTTCTGGGTGGCTGTAATGAAGTTATATATACCTAATGACAGTACTGAGGCTGCTTTTATATCAGTATAACTCTTCGAACATTCAAAAATTTTCTGAGTGCAATAGAAATAATATTTATTCTGACAAGCTTTGATTGGGACCATTGCTGTTTCATAAAGAGTAGAAACAAAAAATGTGTTTTGTTTTTTTTTAAGAACAGTCTATTGACTTGTGATGATTAGCTTTTGAATTTCTGTTGATAAACATGTGGACAATACATTCTAAAATTTGTAAAAATCAGATTCGAATTTCAAAAGTTATCTCTTTATAATATATTTCTTGTACCAATTATTTACTGAATAGCTAATATTGTCATTGAATGACACTTATTCAAATTATAAAATCAATATTTATTAAATGTCCTAGGTTGACAAAAGGCTACTGATTACAAAGGAATGAAGTTTGGTGTGTAGAAATAGAGTTCTGTATTTCCACTGTTGGGAAACTTTCGTTCATGGATTTCTGTGTTTGCTTTTTCTAAAAGTATTATTTGAGAATATTCGACACAATGACAGTGGAAGTAGAGACTTATTTTAATTATTTTTTTTCCCTTTATGACTCATTTGACTTAAGGAATTGAATGACTCACTGCTTTACTTTTGTTCAAAGTATTGTAAAGACAGGAACTCTGCTCATTATGTATGTTGGTCCACTTTCCCTTTTAATAACAGGTTGACTTACATGTAGGTGATAGGTGGTCTTAATGCAGAATGCACCAGTGGGCTTTAAACATATAATAATAGCGGTTTGACTCCAAAGAATGCCTGTGGTTGCTTACATATGTGCCGAAGAGTTTATGGGGTACATTTATTGATTTACTCCCTACAAAGGAGGGAACAATATTTAAACATACAAACAAAAATATATTCATAAAATGCTTTTCCCTAGTAAAAGCTCACTTCTTAAACTTGGATCGTCAGAAGCAGCTTTTGTTGTTTTTGTCCTTTGAAACTTTTTAGTCACTAAGAAGGATGAATGTGTGTGTGCGCGCTCAGTCAATTGTGTCCAACTCTTTGTTACCCCATGGACTGCAGGCTCCTCTGTCCATGGAATATTTCAGGCAAGAGTACTGGAGTGGGTTGTCATTTCCTTGAGGATCTTCCCAACCCAGGGATCGAACCTGCGTCTCCTGCACTGGCAGGTGGACCCTCTACCATTGCCCCCCCGACCCCCCCGGAAGCCCTGTTATTTCCAAGAACTATTATCATTTCTAGCTATTTCGTGTCACCTTACGTGCTCTCTCTCTAGTCCCCACACTACTTCAGTGAAGTTAGTGACCTACCCAAGACCCATCACATAGCTGTTGACATACAGAAGACAGCTTCCAGGATTTCTCCTCTACCACTTCCTCTTGTTGGAAGACACTGCTGCCCTCTCCTCTTTATGCTCTGGGTTTCTCTCTCCCTATCTCTGTCTCTCTTTGGAGAGGTTCTTTACCCTGAGTTCCAAGCCCCCACCTGCCTAGCCATGCATGGGTGAAACAAGGGGCAGAGAAGTCAGGGCACGCAGACTCTTCAGTGAGTTCTCCCTGGGGCTCCCCTCTTCTGTGCAAGCTTGTGAACAGGAGGTTGCTGAACTTCTCAGTTGAGTCCCTTTGCAGAGAGAAGCTGAGCAGTGCCAAGGATGCGGCTGTGCCCTGTGCTCCTGGGCTTCCAGGTGCCCCAGTTGTCTGCTGAGGGCATAGAAAGCCAGTGTCTCCCAGGATAGGCTGAGATGTTTTGCACACAAGTTCCTGAAAAATTAATTTCATTCTCTTTTCTCCCTTGATTTTTTTCTTACCACAAAGAACTCTTATCACATCAAAGGTACAAAAAGGGCCAAGAGGAGAGTGTTGGTAGCTCATCTGAACCCTGTCTTACAGCTGGATGAGGTGCTTTATGGACCAGAGAAGGTCTTCAGTGAGTAGCAGAGGTTTGGAAACTCTTCACAATGATGGCATTACAAAGATGAAGTATTTGTTGGCAAGTCATGTATGGTACTGTACTGTGCCGTGTCTGCTCTGTGCTGAGCCGGCGATGCTGGGCACTGTTCTAAAATAGACAGCTTGAAACTAGGTCCTCAAACCTGCGCTCTGTAACGTTTTGGAGCCTCAGTTTTCACATATGTGGCTAGTGCATAGTTCTTGTGAAGATGTGTTCAGTGACAGTGTGCTGGAGGATTAAATTGTAGTTAATGCTGTACTAGCTGCTATTAAGCTGTCACCAGGTTAGCTGGACAACCTGCTTGCAGCCTAGTAATGTGTTATTGTGTCGTTGCCATGGAAGTGGAGTTTCCAGACGAAACATAGGACAAAGTTGATTTCAGACAAGTGATGAATGAATAATTCGTTGAGTGTAAGTAGGTCCCATATATTGCAGGGGACATGTTGCACAGAATATACTGTTAAGTCTGACAATCCCATATAGAAGAAGAATTCACTTTGACAATGAGAAGAGACCTCTCTCCTGTGAGATAAGCTGCTGAAAACCTCAGGACCCTACATCTTTGGAGTTCTTCATTTTTAGCTCCTCTGCATACTTAAGCTCTTCAAAAGTCAGTTAAATCCTTTAACCCTGCGTCAAACTCAAGTATCATGTAAATAATAGAAACATCTTTTATCGACAGAAATCTTAATTTTCATTAATTTTGTCCTTAATGAAGGCTGGATGATGATGAAGTAGTCTGACCAGAATCTGGACACCCTTACTGTTCCTACTAGTGGTACAAAACCCATGAGGAACTTGTGCATGGCCGAGCTCTAACCCAGATGCAGATTTCTTTTCCTGCAGTGAGGAGTGTCTTGATGAGATTCTGGGACAACCAAACGGGGCTGAGTGTTCTAAGATTTCCCCAAAGCCTCCAAAAGGGGATCCTATAAACCCATCACCAATACTTTCTTGGTACCTGGTTAGAGACAGGATGGCAGAATGAAAGAGGAATGAACTTCTGGAGCCAACGCTCAAGGTTTCACTGTGAGAGCTGGACTTAATTTCTTATTTCTCTGGTCCTCAGCCTGTTCACTATAAAATGGGGATAGTATCTTTCTTCAAAGGATTGTTTGGGGAATCAAAGTAAATGATAAATCAAAATAAATATTGAAAGTGTCTTATAAATTGTACTGTATTTTACACATAAAGAATATAATGGTTTTTAGTATTACTGTTGTGCTTCATTTTGTTTCTCAGGAAGTTTTATCAAGTGTTTTAGCTTTTGTGAAAGTGAAAGTCACTCAGTCATGTCTGACCCTCTGTGACCCTATGGACTATACAGTCCATGGAATTCTCCAGGCCAGAATACTGGAGTGGGTAGTTGTTCCCTTCTCCAGGGCATCTTCCCAACCCAGGGATTGAACCCTGGTCTCCCACATTGTAGGTGGATTCTTTATCAGGTGAGCTTTAAGCCTCAGCAGTGCTTTGTATTGAGTTAGATTTTTTCCTGCATAATTGTTAATTAAGTTTGTGGATTGGAATTATGGTTTCATAATGGCTTCCTGATTTCTGTGTGTGTTTTTAAAAAAATCTACATTTTTGCTTGAAGTGGCCATGTTAATATTTAATCCTGATTATTTATTATAAGGACTTAAGCTTCACAGTGAAAATATGATGACATATGATGTTGGTATCAGAAAAAATTGTGTCATTAACAGAGAGTATGCAGTATGATGAAGTTGGACCAGCAGACCTGGTCGTTAGCATTATGTATGACAGATAAATTTTCGGTAATCTCAGTTTCCAGGGAATTATCTTTTTAAAAATTTCTCTAATATCTTTTGTTTTTATATAATATTTGTTTAAAGCTAATAGATTTTGTAGAGGTTGGCTTTTTTTTTAATAAGAACAGTTTGGGTTTTTTATATATTTTAATTTTTTAAATTATGAAACTGTGACAACACAATTACAGAAGAAGACTTGGAAAATACAGCACAGAGTTACATATAGTTCCGCTATATATTGCAATTATTTTTTAAGTAGATAAATTAAGATTTTTAGTTGGAGTTTCAATGTCAAACTCTCAAAAATTAATAGAACAAATAGAAAAGTAGAAAGATATAGTAGACCTGAAAAGCACTATGAACCAATTAAGATAATAATTAAGAACATAATTAAGATTTATGCAGTTTTCACACAACACTACGATACAAATTCTAGTCAAGTTCCCTTAGACTGTAAACTAGAAGACACTAGAATATATCCAGGGACATAAAACAAAGTGCAAACATTTCATGGTCTAAAGTTACTGAAGTCATACAGAGTTTGTTCTGTTATCACTGTAGAATTATGTTAGAAATCAGCATCAAAAGACTCTTGAAAACAACCCACATATATTCAAGTGCAGTGTGACATTTACCAAGAGAGATTTTCGACTTAGCCTTTAGAAGCCTCAGTAAAGTTAGACTGAAAAAAAACACAGAAGGTGATTGCAAAGACGAGAGCATTTACATGAGAAATTAGTATTAAAATGAGAAATTAATATTAAAGATGCTTTAAACAAAATCTTCAGGAATCATTTTTGAATCTGCTGTTTTCACAAGCACGTTATGAATTGATGTGTGCTTTAGAAAACACCAAAATGTTCTTAAAAGTTGTGATTATGTATATTATACTATTCATTTATATAAACATTTTTTTCTCTTTTTGAAAAAATTTAGGGGTTGAATTTAACACACATCTCAAAATCATAGAGGTTTATGTCTGTATGGCAGTTTCCTCTGGTGTTCTGTCTTAAGAGCCCTACAATCTGTTACAACACTGTAGTCTATTTCCTATTCTGTATACGGCTGGGGATTGTTATTATACATTTGGCATGGCTTTTACTCTATTATGAAGATAGAATTTTTTTTCTTTACTTTCGTAGTATATTTTTATTTTTTAATTTATTTCTAATTGGAGGTTAATTGTCGGAGAAGGCAATGGCACCCCACTCCAATACTCTTGCCTGGAAAATCCCATGGACAGAGAAGCCTGGTGGGCTGCAGTCCATGGAGTCGCTAAGAGTCGGGCACGACTGAGCGACTTCACTTTCACTTTTCACTTTCATGCATTGGAGAAGGCAGTGGCACCCCACTCCAATACTCTTGCCTGGAGAATCCCAGGGACGGGGGAGCCTGGTGGGCTGCCGTCTATGGGGTCGCACAGAGTTGGACACGACTGAAGCGACTTAGCAGCAGCAGCGGCAGGAGGTTAATTGCTTTACGATACTGTATTGGTTTCTGCCATACATCAACATGATACAATTCTAGATTGTTGTCATTGTCACTAACTCTTACCTTTGGATAGCATTTATAGGTTTTGCTTTGTTATCTTATTAAATATTTACAGTAACCAAGAGGTAAATACGGCAAGCATTTTTTATCTTTATTCCAGGTAAGAGGTAACAGATGTAGAAAATGTTTTATTACAAAGTTTGAATGGTAAGTGGAAGAGCTGAGATTTAAACACATGTATTTTAACTTTTTTATTGTTATTTCCGAGGTAACAACTGTTCCCACAAGAACTTCCCCCCATCATTTCTAGAACTGTACATTTAAGTTTACTTTAACATAAAGAAATGAATTTTAATATTTAAAGATTCTCATACTAGAAATTGATTTGAAGTTATTTGATTTTAAACATGTTATTTCTAAAAGTTAAAAAAAAAACACAAATATATAAAATAAACTATGAACCTAGAACATCATTATCCCAGGAAATCATTTGTCTTAAAATAAATACTCAAAGTTGTAATTTTGGCATGATGGTATGAATAAATTCATACATGGGCAAACATTTGGGGGTGTCTTCCTACTTTTTTCTAATGCTTAAAGCAGCTGCATCATCTTTTAGGTTGTCTCTTTGGTAGCCTGCTGTTCTCAGAATACAGAGCATGGATTATGGGTACTGGGGAGTGTGGTGTGATTCTTAGCACGCTGCTTCTGGGTGTGGGCGGGAAGCAGCCTGAAATGTGCTTGTGATGTGAGCAAGTCATTTACCTGGACCTGGCTCTTCTCTTTTGACTCCCAATTTTTTTCTCTTTTGAAAGAAGGTGGGAAAAGTTCAAAGAGGTTGTAGGGGTATGAAATGATAGGGGTGTGGAGCTGACCAACCCCACAGTCAGTATTTAATACCCAATTATCCCTCATCCTGAGGACAGGGGTTGCTTTCTAGTTCTGTAACTGAGTCAGGAAGCATAGTAGAAGCAACAGTGCACCTCAGAGTTTGGTCTGTGTAACAAAAGTTTGGTCTGTGTAACAGGTAAAAATTAACCACTGTGTTTTCTCTGGTTCTGTGATAAAATGGTTAAGTCCAAGCCAATCTGCTTGAAAAAGAGGAAAAGAAGATGTTCTCTTCATTGTATGTGGCTCTTCAGGAAAGATTTCTGTGCATTCTTAGCAGGTTTGAGTGGTGTGAGGATATGTTCCATGTTTTTCAGCAGAGTAGTTGGAAGGAATTTGGGGTGGGAAAAGGAAGAATGTTTGTATGTCCTGTCTTCGGTGATGCTCTCAACCTTGTGTGGGCTATTCACAACACTCCTGCCCAGTGACTTCTAACCCAGGATGCCATGGACATAGTGGAGGGGACCCAAAATGTGGGTAGTTGTGTGGAGACCGAATGCATGATGAACTCTGTGTTTACATGTACTGTGTGCTCTCTGAATGTAGGAGGCTGCTGCCATGATCAGTACCTTTGGGTTGGCATCAAAGGCTTTATTTTATCCATGTATCCTTGGGACATTTAATTAGGTAAAGCCAAACAATGCAGCCGATGAGCTGTGTGACATTGGAGAGGAGTCTCAATTTCTCTAAGTTATAATTTTCCCATCTGTAGAATGAAGGTAATCATACCATAGATTTTGGGTCAGAGCAGCCTGTATCTGAGCCTGGCAACTGAGAACCCCAGTCAGGCTTTGTTGTGCTGTCGTTGTCGTCATTGTCATCATCTTCCCTGTGGGCTCAATCACAAATACTACAGAGAGTCGCTCCCGTGTGAGGATTTAGAACGCTGTTGCTCTGTCTTCGATTTCTGCCGTTGGTTTCACACACTGATCCTGGCAGCAAAAAGCCGAAGGAACAAACAGGCAGCAGGACATTGGTGGCGATGTTCATGTGTTGGGTGCTGTGATGTCCAAGGTCGTGCACGTACAGGTGCCTCTGAGCCACATCAGAGGCCAGTCTTTTCAGCAAACGTTTAGGACGTGCTTTTCAGTGCGATATTAGGAGCAGTCATGCAGTAGCCAGCATGCTTGCTCTCAGGGAGCCTGTTTTAGTGGAAGAAGGTGATTGGTAAACAAATAGGTGTACAGAAGATGGCAGAGAATGATGACTGCTGTGCATAGAATTAGATGTGACCATGTGAAAGTGAGTGAGCAGGTGGCTAATTTATGTCGTATGGTCAGGGAAGACCTCTCAGAGGAGATAAACTTTTAAGCTAGAAATCCGAAGGACAAGGAGCCAGTTCTGCAAAGATCCAAAGTGACAGCATTCCAGGAAAAGGGAGTAAGCAGTTAAAGAAAAGGCTGTGTCACTGGAACGGGAGGGACGTAGCTGGACTTAGGTCACAGGGGGAAGAGAGGGCCAGAGTCAGGTGCTTTAACTGGTTTTTACATAGTGAGTCCGTATTTAAGGTTTTCTGTGTTATGTTCCTAAATAATTGAACTCCAGGAAAATCACTGTGAGCCAGAATATTGGGCAGCTTTGCCTCTGAAAAATTTTCTTAGTTATCAAATGGAGACGTTTCTGTCTGTTTGTGATGGGCATATGAGTATTACTGTGGACCAGATACACATTGAAAATATAGACTAGTAAAATAATTTTAGAATATTTTTCTAATTTTTCCTTCGTATGTGATTATTTGCTTGGTATTTAGTGCTCTATATAGGTGTGGAATGATGGTTTTAAATTTCCCACCACTGTAAACATATTAGGGGAAGGGTGATTTCTCCAGTAATTATGATGGATTTACACTCTTTCCAGACACCTACTTTTAATAAGGCGTGGCCAGGTTAGGAATGAGTATTAACAGCACCATTCCAGGGCATTTTAAATTGGGAAGAACACATTTTTATAGCCCTCTTTATGGTCCCTCAGAACTTTGTACACATTTATTTTCTAAGGATATTCTCTTAATGCCATCTAATAAGGAAGCAGAGGGTAGGGGTTAAAAACTTGGCTGAGCATACTATATTCCAGATTATTTTTTAAAAGATCTCACTGCAGCAGCCCAGCAAAGCAGGTTGAAATTGTCTCCTCTTTTTAGGTAAAGAAACCACTGCTTGCTTAGAGGCCTAGGACCCTGTTCATACATTTCATGATAGCAGAGCCAAGCCTTGAAATCAGAGTTCAGAGTCCCTCCCAGTTGTCATCGATAACTGAGAGGTACTGCAGGTTTTGTGTGAATTATTTTTTAACCAGCTACAGATGGCTATGAGGTTCTGGATTATTTTGCACATTAAACATTTTTTTTTTAAATTTTGCACATTTTATCTGAGGTAGCTTCTGCTTCTCTAGACAGAAGAGGTCTTCTTTCTGGGATTGAGTAGCCTAAGAGACTGACCATGAGAACCAGATAACTTATGGTCCCTGTTTTAAGTTTTTGAAGGCCCAGGAAGGTTATTGAAATTTGTGTTCTTGAGTATAAAACAATTTAATAATCTTGAGTAGTAAACAAAGCCAGGAAGCTTTGTTTGATATTTTATGCAGTACTATATCTAAACTAAGATTTTTATTTAGATTAACCAAACCACCCCCCCCCCCCCGCAAACAAACAGAGAATGTAGAAGTAATTATATATCTAGGTTTATGAGCACCTAAATGCCAACTGTGAACAGGGCATTCCGCTGTCCTTCATCAGCTGGTTCACAGTTACTTTTGCACCTCTATTCTAAGACTGCCAAGTCAAAAAGAAATTTCATAATTGTAGCCCACTTAATACCTTGAGGCAAATGTTTAACTTTGAGAAGTTAAATGTGTAACTTTTTATGAAATGTTAGTATTTTATCTTTCCTTTTTAAGGTCTCTATATGTCTAATTTTGAAGGAAACTTCAGCCAAAGGCATCTTTACCTTTCTTCCTACTACTTAAAAAGAAGTTATTTAGAATCTTCTCCATTAACCTTAGATTCTAAAACCTCCTACTCTGTAGGAAGGCTAAAAAATATTCATATGCTAAATTTATTATGCAAAGTTGGCTCTTGTAACAAAGAAATTTTTGCATTTATAGGAAGGATACGGACATAGTTTATTAACCTACCATACTGCTATCTCACCAGAAGCATTTGCTGGTTCCTGAGGTCTCCTCATTCTTGAAACTTTTTATGGTTGTGTTAAATTTGTCTTTTGGAAATACTTTTAAGTTATAATAAACTCATTTGATAGAATTGTGAAATAGTGTTTGAAGTATTTCAGTTTGGTCTTCATGAAAACATTCATGTGATCATCTAGTCCATTTTTTGTTGCACCTGCTTTAAGTAGAGAAATAGAGTAACGAACAAGAAGCAGATCTTCCTACATGTTACTTTACTGGGACAGAACAATTTGCAGGTAAAATGCAAACTGATAAAATGTTGCATCAAGAAGAAACATGGAATTACACAGAAGCAAGGTGTTAATCTGTTATTAAATCAGGGAAGGCATGTATGTAAGCTCAGAACTCTAGGATAAGTAGTGAGCCACCAGAATGAGAAGAGAACTCTAAGAAGAGGGAACAGCTAAGATCAGGTAAGTGGAAGCACAGAATAATTTAGGAATTTCCAGTAATACAGTGTCCACTGGTGAAAGAAGCTAGGAAGTAGACGACTGTCGCAACTCCACAAGGGCCTTTTAAATTCACATTAGTTTACCCTTGATCCAGAGAGCATGGGAAACTATGGACAGGAGATTATATCTTAATCTAGGACATAACCTGAGTACACTTGAATTTCAGGAAGATCCTTCTGACCACAGTGTAGAGCATGAATTAGAGGGACTGTCTGTGTATGGCCATCATGACCTCACAGGTTACACAGCATTGACTTGTAGGAAGCATAATGTTACGGTCCAAGCTCTGTTTTTAGTGCAGAACTTGGCGATGTTAACAGAACAGCTCTATAGAGAAGCTGTCGACACTGGGAGTCGAGACTATGGTGATCTGGATTTAGGCAGCGACCTTAGAGTTGAAGAAAAGCAGAATCAGGAGTTCTTGAGGGAGAAGAGCCACAAGTCTTAGAATGGATTCCTTATGAAGGTGAAGGAGGGACAAATTAGGAAGACACCCAGTTTTCAGACTTGGCTTATCTGAGCAGATAAGGCAACACAGGAAAAGGAGCACTTTTACAGTTTATAAAGGTCCTTTTATAGTTTCTATCCCCTTTTCACAAAGAAATTGCCCATCCTGTACAGAAGGACAAGGGCAGCTTTGTTAAGTAACCTTGCAGCGTCTTCTTCCACTCTGTCTTTTCTAGTACACATTCAACTAAGGGCATGACCATGATGGTTTTTACTGGAATATTTCAAAGTTGGAAAACTAAATATATACCTCCCCTCCGAAAAGAGCTTCAGCTTTATATTGTTTTGTAAATTATATGTTTACTAAGTGTTTAGTAAGTGTAATCATTTTATGACTCCTAAAATGTTAAGTGAAGCCATTTTGTTTCTCTTGTGAATAAATATTAGAAACAGATCTAAGTAATAAAATACCATAATTTTGCTTGACTTTATAAAGTGTAATTTCTTGAAATAAAGGCCCAATGGAACACTGAGACCAAGTAAGGATTTTTAAATTTTTAAACGTAAGTTGTAATTTAAAAGTTAAAAATGGTCTCTTTTATAAACCCATAGGAAAATGATTTTTGTAGTATATTGCTTACTAATTTTGTTAATCTTCATCAAGGAATATAAAAAGAATGTAATTGTTTCTCAGAATAGGAGAGAAATTATGTAATACCTGTCCTTACCTATTTTCCTGTATATTTTAAAAATTCAGGGGCATTTTCGACACAAGATTCATTTTCACCAAAACAGCATTTGAAAAGTCTTGATTCTAAGAAAGTCCACTTCACCAGTTTCCAGGAAGAATCAATAATTAGTTAAACTAAAGATGAAACCCCAACAACCCACGCTTTGTGCGCAGATGAATTTAACATAGTATGTTTTGTGTTCACGTGAAAGTGTTGTCGCTGAGTTGTGTGCAGCTCTTTGTGGACCCCATGGACTGTAGTCCACCAGGCTCCTCTGTCTGTGGGATTCTGCAGACAAGAATACTGGTGTGAGTTCCCATTCCATTCTCCAGGGGATCTTCCCAACCCAGGGAACAAGCCCAGATCTCCCACAGCGGCAGATCCTTTACTGTCTGAGCTGCCATAATTTCAGTCTTTTTAATTGCTTTTCAAAGTGTAGCCAGCATTTCAACCTTTTCCCAAATTGTCTCTATGCTACCTCCTAATTCCCAGAATTGAGCTCTGAGCTTGTTTTATTTAGGTCACTAGCCTTGTTTCTCGGAGAAGGCAATGGCACTCCACTCCAGTCCTTTTGCCTGGAAAATCCCATGGATGGAGGAGCCTGGTGGGCTGCAGTCCATGGGGTAGCTAAGAGTTGGGCACGACTGAGCGACTTCACTTTCACTTTTCACTTTCATGCATTGGAGAAGGAAATGGCAACCCACTCCAGTGTTCTTGCCTGGAGAATCCCAGGGACAGAGGAGCCTAGTGGGCTGCTCTATGGGGTCGCACAGAGTTGGACACGACTGAAACGACGAAACAGCCTTGTTTCTCAGGCCATGGAATTAAGTACTGTAGCTAACTGTTGTTTTAAGAGGCTTACTTACAGCTTCTCTTCTTTTGTTCTTTCTCTTACTACCCGCCCCCCCTTCCTTTTCCTTCCATTCTCCCTTCCTCTTGTGCCTGGACCAACCCCCCCACCCCCCAGTCCAAACAAAAGAGAGTCATCTGCCCTCCAGCTTAAAAAGTTCACAGATAACCTTGTGTTGCTGCTGCTGCTAAGTTGCTCTTAGCGACCCCGTGGACTGCAGCCTACAAGGCTCCTCCGTCCATGCGATTTTCCAGGAAAGAGGACTGAAGTGGGGTGCCATTGCCTTCTCCATACCTTGTGTTACCATTATAGAAATCCATAGCACATATTACCTCAAGAAAGTTTCTTACCTCAGAGACCTGATTTAAAGACTGTTTGGAACCATCTCTATGCTCTACCATTGATGTGCAGTTTTATATCATCATTTCATTAATGTTATGTCAGTCTCGGTGTATTGCAGGCCCTTTTTTTTAAAACAAATGCTGGTGGGGAAAGTAGCTCGACATAATGTGCCTGATGTGGATTACCGTCTAATATTCTCTTCTCCACCCAGCCCCCATACCCACTCCCAGCATTCAGGTTACCATTCTGAACAGAAAAAAAATATGTTTAAGGAATTGTAGCATACGGTCAAATTTATATTATTTTATAAAAACACTGCTGTAGTACAGAGGTAGTGTGTCATTGGAAAGGAGTATCAATTTAAGTTCTGATTAAGCTGTCCTTTGGATATGCATCAGCATTCTTAGAAAATGAGCTACCAGCAAATACAATTTTTATTTATTTCGGTTGTTAATTGTTAAGAAACGTCTTCAAGTTTTTTAACATTGAAAGGTATCGATAAGAAATGTGTAATCAGAATGAAAAATATTGTAATTTGTTCAAAATTCTCAGAGCAGCATATTTGTAATAGATTAAAGAGGAGCCCGTGCTGTTATCTCTTTCATAAAGAAGATTTTAGCACACAGCTGCAATTTCTAGATACTGGTTTTATTTCAGAATGGAAAATGATGTTAATGTGGATCTTATCAAAGAATTTGTCTTTGATTACAAATGAATTTAAATACATCAGTACCAAAAAATTTATTGTCTTTATCACTCTGTCTCAGTTGATACCTGTGTTGCATATTTCAAAAGGCATAGTAATTTCTCAGAATTTATGAAAATCAGAAATTTATAGTTCCATAAAGCAGTTTATTTCCAAGTTTAAATAAGAACTGTGTGCCTCTCTGAACAGTAGAGCATCAAAGACAAAGAGAATGTCTTGAAAGCAACTGGATAAAAAAGAGCAGGTCACCTATAAAGAAACAAAATGGTAACAAGTTTCTGTAGTGCTGTGGAATCCGGAAGAAGCAGGAAAATGTCTACAAAGTGTGAATGTAGAAAAATTATTTTAATTGACATTCAAGAATTGTAATAAAAATGAAAATATTTAGAGATAGACAACAACTGAGGGAGTTTATCACTGAAAGACCTCTACAGTTCCTCTAAGAAACTTCTGTAGGATGTAATTCAAAAGAAAGAAAGATTATCCTAGGAGGAATGCCTGAAATGTAAGATGGAATAATAAACTGATAGAAGGCACAATTATAAAGCAAACAAACATGATATAAAACAATAGTGGTGTAATTTGTGGAATTATAAATAAAATAATTAGTATGTTTTTCAAAAAATGTAAGTAAGCTGAGATGAGGGAGATTGCAAATAAAGTCCTTTTACTGTTCAGAAAGTAAAGAGATTTTGTGTAGTTAAATATGTTTTAAAATATCAAGGGAAACCACTGAAAGAATAAAAAGAGTGAAAAATATTACAGAACAGTGAACTGGGGGATGAGGAGATGATAAGATGGAGTTCTACTAGTCTGGTGGTAATCTTACAAAAACAAAATAAACTGTTCTCAACTAGAGCATCTCAGGGCTTTTAAGATCATTAGCCCTGTTCCTGATTATGAAAATCTGTGAACAGTGAAGTGAGGTTTTTAATCTTAAATAGCTTAAATTTGTTTACAGTAATGGAGACTGAAGTTATTGAGGCTTTACTATTGTATGTGAGATGTGATTACGAGTCCTAAAAAGATTGTTGACATTCATGGGATTGCTAGGTGCTTAGCTTATGAGATAAATATCTTAGATGAAAATAGGAGTGCAGGTAGCTTATATAGTATGTTAGTGTTGAGTAACTGTCACATGTTTTTCTGTCTGTGTAATCTCTCTCTCCTCCTCTCTGAATCTAATAATTGCTCTCATTTATTGAGCACCACTTTGGTCTGAGCACTTTGCTACTTGTTCTACTTATTTATTATCTGTAGTTCTTGCAACAGCTATGTGAACACGGGTATTATTTTGTCCATTTCACACAGTAGAAATTAGTTGTTGCAAGAGTTTAGCCTGATCAGGGCTCCATAGCTGACTCCATAGCAAGGGAGAGTCCAAACCCAAGTTGGCTTCACTTTAAAGCCTTGATACTCTTCATACTCTTTCTGCAGCAGATTCCCCTAACTCTTCAAGTGTTTTTAAAGAAATAAATGCCAGTAGTGCTTTCTTTTTGTTATTTTTGTTAGCCTGTGAATTGTCTCTCTTTCTGAGAGGCAGTTGTTTTGTTAAAAAGAGCAAATAGGGGAGACTATATGGAGAGATGTTTAGAACACCTTCATGTCTGCTCCAGGAGAGCCAGTTCTTCAATCCTGTATTTATGGCAGAATAACCAGAGAGCTCTGCTCCAGAGACTTGAAAGCCCTGACCAGTAGAACTGGTAGCAATTCTATTTCCTTGCCATAGAGAAATGTAACCCAGGGTGTCTTTGAGTCACCATCACTTGCGTTCAGACAGGAAGCATTTGTGACATGCACTTTTACTTCTGCACCCTTTAAGCTGTACTGTCAGCGCCCACATGAAATGTCCTTGGTTGGTTTCCCATCTAGGGAACAAAACTATTGGGTCTGTGTAGCTACTCTGTTGCTTTGTTTGAAGGAGGTGACTGTTCTTCAGGATCCTGATCGTCAGAGCTGAAATCTGGGGTGAAGGGAAGGCAGTGACATCTGAAATATCAAAACTTCCTGTAATCCCAATCTGCTAATTCTGAGGACACCACAGTGTACTATCCCCATAGCCTTTGGAGACGTGTGGTTGCCCTGGGAACCAGACTTCCTGCTCAGAATGAACTACTTTCTCTGCCCACTTGTTTCTCTTCACTGCTTTGCATGCACATGCAAAGGTTTAATTTTGTAAAAGCTCTCAGGTCTGGTGATACCACATTGGTATGAAAAAAAGAATATAAAATGTCTGATTAATATTTTATTATATTGATTACAACTTAAAAAAAACTTCTTAATATGGCTGCTAGAAAATTTATAATTATGTATGTGGATCATATTTGTTACTGTTCATATTTCTATTAGATAGTACAAGTTTGTAACATTTTCAAACTCAATATCTTTATCTTTGGCCCTGATTCTCACACCTTAGTTGAAAATTAGAATGACCTGGAAGCTTTAAAAACTCATCAAACCTGAGTTACACTGCAGTCATTTAACAGTGGAATCTCTGAAAATATGATATCTGAAAAACTCAGATATCACAAGTAAAGCAGAACATCTCATTTTTAAAGGCTCCTATAAATCCATGAACCCTTCTCCCCATTTTCTTTCTTTTTTTCCCAATAATTTTTATCAATTTTTAACTCTTCTGGTTATATTCATGAATTGAACAATCCTTACTTTGTTTCTCATGTTTAACTTACGTTCCTTGTGTTACATTTATTTAACTGTATTTCTTCTTGCTTGTCTATTCTATAGAGTATGGATTAATATATTTGAAAGAGAATGTTTAATTCTAAGAAGTAAAAGCTATGAGAGATGCAGAGTTTCAGATTACTCTGTATAAAGCAGGTTCTAGAGGAAAGGGCTGGAAAGAGGCTAGTTAAGTTACTTCAGAGTTGGCCTCTAAAAAAGTGTCAGGAAGTAAGTTTTTAAGGATGTGAGGGATTCCATGGTAGGTAGTGTCGTGTATCAGGACTATTGACAGAGGTTTTCCTTGTCAGAAGCTCATGGTCATATCTTGATTCCCAGAGGGAGCTGATCCAGGTTGAAGAACCCTAAACAGGCAGTTGTGGGAATACTAAAGTGGCACCTCCTAGTAGACGAGGAGGGCTCCATTCTCAGCAGACAGGTAAAGTAGAAACCACAAAGTCACTTAGATGAAGAATACGTGCTAGGTAGACAGTCTACATTTTGGTAGATAGAACGGTATTTTGGGGGCTAACGGCAACCTGCATGGTTAAGCTGCTGACACACAGCTGGCCTTGTCTTTGGTTGCCTCTAACCTAAAGATTCTTAAGTTTGTAGCTGAGTCACACCAAATATAGATATTGTACAAGACATTATTGGAATGGTACAGTTTAGTCTTGATTTTCTCAAACAACTATGTTTGTGGCCTTAGACAAGTCATTTAACCTGTTGGGCTTTCACTTTCTCTGCCTCATCTATGAAGTAAGAAGTACTCAGTATCTAGTATTTCTTTCATATCTATCAATACCCCTGCAGTTACCAAGGAAAGCAATGAATGTGCTCAAATAATATGTATGATAGAAAGATTGTGTTTTTAGATAGGATGAAGTTTGTGAGCTAGTCATCTCATGGGTCTGACATTGCCTGCGGCACCTTGTAGAGGTAGTCAGTGCCTATCAAGCTTGATCTCAGCTTAAGGTACTTGTCTTCTGAGAGGATCCAGGAACTAGCAACTCTGGTCCCTACTATTTAGATACCATACGTTGTGAAGTATATTAACTAAGCATTATTCATTTTGTGTGGCAACCAAAAAAGAATTCAGTATCAAAACTTTTAAAGCCTGAATATAGGTCTCAGTTGAACCTAATGATAAAAAAATAAATTCTAGGAGTAGTATTATTGCTTTACATCTACTTCATTTGGTTGGACAAAAGTTATTTGCCAGATTATGTAATGATCACTGAAGACAGGATCTATCATGAGGCAAGAATTTCCATGTGTTTTTTGCCCAAAGTGAGCTTGGTATCCAACACTCACATTAAATACCATGTTAAGTTTTTGGGTGAGTATGAACTGGAGATTGAGTGGTACTTGCATACAGTCTCATGAACTTAATTTTTTTCTGTGTTTACTAGAAACTGATTGCACCGTAGCAAAATTAGATGTCAGCACAAAGGCAACTCAGAGGCATACCTGGATAGAATAGAAGTGACAAGCGAAAATCAGTTAAGGAGTCAGCCACATGGGTATATTCAGTAACTCTGCCAGCACTGTAGGAATCTTATACCCAAAACCTTGCTTGAGATCAGTGCTTTGACCAATGTCAAATTAGCCCATTGCTAATACACATACAGAAAGCCTTTGGGCATCATGATACATTTGATGCTGTTACTGAATATTTGCTGTATGTTTTAGTTTGTATTTGAAGGCTACTTTTGGGGGACCCACTCCAAAAGGACCCACTCCAGTGTTCTCGCCTGGAGAATCCCAGGGACAGGGGAGCCTGGTGGGCTGCCGTTTATGGGGTCGCACAGTCGGACACGACTGAAGTGACTTAGCAGCTTAGCAGCAGCAGTCCCCCAAGGATGAGACTTGGTAAAAAGCAACATTGTATTTTTCACTACTGAATCCAGAGGAGACCAGAGCTTAGAAACTGTTGAGAGAGCATATGGCTAAGGCTGGGCCAATCTTAAGCCCTTGCTTGGTTAAACCATACAGAAGTTGAGTGAGAGTCTAGCAATATTGGAAGGATTGTGTGTCCATTATTGTAAATGCTGGTGGTGATGTTCTGGGCAACTAATTTCTGTTGACCCATCTCCCTGGTTTCTTACCTTTTTTTTCTAATCCCGGTCCTCTACAACCAATTCTGTGAACTAACCTAATATTATTTTGTGAAATTCCCTCCTAGGATAAATTAGATAAACTCAGTTTCATTTCTTTTTAAGAACTCTGATTAGTATAGTTCGTATACTAGTTACCATAGAAGTTTTAAACTAAGGGAAAGTATGCTTTGAATCACTAGTAACTTGAGCTCTGCTGGTTAAGTGATGTGGAAAAGGAAATGGCAACCTACTCCAGTGTTCTTGCCTGGAAAATCCCAGCGGTGGGGGAGCCTGGTGGGCTGCCGTCTGTGGGGTCGCACAGAGTCGGACACGACTGAAGTGACTTAGCAGCAGCAGATAAGTGATGAGGTGGTCTTTCTGTACTTACATGAATTAAAACTTATTTGTAATTACATTGTTATGGCATATTAGCATCTTTTTGTCTTACCAGTTACTGCTACTAGGCTTTATAGATGTAAAACTTAATATGACAGCTTCTAGATTTCTGACAAGAATTACTTTATACAATACAGAGTGGGGTGTTATCAGCTCCATTAAATAACTTTTTGATAGAAGGGTGATCATCTAGCTTTTAGTTCAGTATGAACCTATAGATGGTATGACAAATGGAACCGTTAAGTCTCCTTTGTAAACTAAAGGGCGATAAACCAAATATGTATTTCAGTTATTCAGCAGAATGTATTGATTGCCTTCTGTCAGTACAGAGACTTTGCTGTCTCTGTATTATGCCAGGAATAAAAAGATGAAGAATAAAATTTGTTGTTCTGCATCTTCTAGGAACTTTTGCAGGCTGAAGTAGAAAACAAAAAATCAGATCATTATAATTCAGTATTTTGAGAGAGAGTTGGCTAACCTGACTGAGATATAAGATTGGGAAAGAAGACATGATATTTGATGTCATGTGCATCTTTTGTATAAAGAATGTTTCACAAAATACTTGCTATGTATGTGGTAGACAGTGTTTGTGGAATTAAGTTTGAAATGTGCCCTGAAGAGGAAAGAGTTGATGAGAGCCTGAGTTAAAGAGAAAGAGGGCAGTATGATTTCTGGTTGGAGCCATATCAGGAGATATGGATAAATTACAGAGTTTTGAGCTCAGGCAAACTGGTAGTTAGTCATTAACTGAACAAAGAGAATACAGAAGTTGGTTTGAGATCAGTGGAATAAGAGAAAATTAGTTTAGCTTCTGACTTGCTAAATTCAAGGATTTTGAGAGACATTCTCGTGAGACTGTTCAGTGTGCAGTTGGAGAGGTCTGGTCAGTCCTGGACCTCAACTAGAGGAAATAAAGATTTGGGATTCATCAAAATGTTTGATGTCAGAAGCCATGGTGGTGAATAAGTGATAAGAATGTCCATGATAGATCTGTAAGGAAGAGAGGATTTTCAAATTGACATTTTTGGAGCTGGTTGGATTTATTTAAAAGGCATCTACCCTTGATAGAACCTGGCACTCATTTGGTCCTCTTGATTTAGAATTTAGCAAGTGCTGCCTGTCTAACATTGCATTTGCTGTCATTTTGTCTTCCCTTCACTACTTTCATCCCTAGCATGATAGTAAAATTGTAGGAAATGCTCTACTGTCCTTGCTGGGCCAGTCATAGCATCAGCTCCGTCCTACCACTACATTCTTCCCACCCTTCAGAGTGAAAGGCAGATTATGACCGGATTCCTGCATCTTCATTGTCCTTAAGTCAGCAAAAATGCTCTCAGATTGATCAGAGCCTCTTGATATGGCTGTAAGAGACTTTCTCTAGGGACAGCATCTCACAGATGGAAACATGTTTCTAGTTTGGTTTAGGGAAGGGTCAGGAGAAATGGTTTCTTCATTTCTGTCTCTCAGAAGACTTTTGACTAATTTATATACTTGAGCACTTGGCTCTTGTTTTTACATTATTACAAACATTTTTATGTTAATCTTTATAGATCCTCCTTTAATGTTTTGTACTTTATTTCCATATCAGTAAAGGAATTGCTGATACACTTTATGCAGTGATGTCTTTAGTTTTTTTTTAAAAAGAATCCACCTCAGTATAAATTTAAACTATGTCATCCAGTTCCACCTAGTTTTGTTATTTTTCCAAGATATCTATTCCTATCGAGTATGGCTGTTGACTGTTTTAACTGTGGCTAGTCTAAAATAATATGCTGCAACTATATATTATACATCAGGTTTTGAAGACCATACAAAAGGTCAACTATCTCATTTATTGTTATACTGAGAACACATTGAAATGGCAATATTTCAGATTTATCGAGTGAGATAACATTAAATTACTTTCATCTTTTTTTTTAACGTGTCTCCACAAAAATTTTAAATTACATATGTGGTTGCAACATTTCTATTGGACAGTGTGACTGTAATCGACACCAAATACACCCTCACTCCCCTGCACTTACCCCAAATGAATTGCTCCTGCTTGTGGACTTGTTAGTGATTGATTGCTCTTGTTTCTGATGTCACTGCTCAGTGTGGAAGCCTTTGGTAATCTAGCAACAATTCAGATGATTTTTAAAACCACTTTTGTTGATTACAGAGAATTTTGCAAAGGACAAATTGGGGAAACAATTTAAATGTATTGAGCTACTGAAAAGTAATACTTGGAACCAGTAAAACCATCTATTGAGGACCACAGGAAGTTGTTTTTGTTTGTATGGGCTGTAATTTCTATGAGAATAACTATTGGATTTTATAAAACATGTTTTTTACTTTTTTGTTCCAAAAGGGATTTAAAGTAGTCAATTTTATAATGTAAGTAATTGATTGACACTGTATTAGGAATCCAAGAGTAGTATTTGTTACTTTAGGAATTTCTCATGCTAGCCAAAATTTCAGTGAGATAAAAATTCATGGGACTTCACTGACTGCCCAGTGCTTAAGACTTTGACTTCCAGTGAATGGAGTGCAGGTCTGATCCCTGGTCAGGGAGTTGAGATCCAACATGCCTTACAACCAAAAAACCGAAACATATAACAGAAACAATACTGCAACAAATTCAATAAAGACTTTAAAAATGATCCCTATTTTAAAAAAAATCACGTTCCTCTAGGTGATTGCTCATTATCCCTCTCATGGTCTGTCTCCTGAGACCAGACCTCATTCACCTGAAACAAAACTCTGTTACAGAGGACAATCCATAGGTGGAGAGGAGCACACATTTAGGAATGTCTCACCTTCTCAGAGTATGTTGGAAAACTGAAAGTAAACATAGCTCCAGCTCCGTCTGTTTAGTGCTGATGTCTGTAGCGTAAACATCTAAAGTGGAAACTTAGTTTATTACTAGGGAACAAAATGTTCAAAATTAAGTTGTAAATTTAAAAAATGACCTCTTTTATGGTGATACAGAAAACTGCCTACTTCCTGGACATACTTACCCTGCTACAGTTATTTAATGATTACCTGTCTGCGTATGAGAGAGAGAACCCTCAGGTCTCAACCTTACTCCTGTTTACTAATCTGAGGATTTGTATCGTGAGAGTTAAGAGAATGTCTGATTCCTAGCATTTATCTCGTTTTAAATTTCTTGCTTAATTTGGTACCTACTATGTGTAGCACGCCTTCTAGGGGTTTTATGGGTAGGAGGACATACATAAATACACAATGGATGTACCTTGCCTTCAGAGATCTAAGAGAAAAATAGACATGTATGATTACATAGAAAATTATATCAGTCCAACTCAGTACTCTACAAAGTGCAATGATTCTAATGAAGGGGATTAAGAAGGTCGTCTTGGAAGAAAACATGGAGATTTCAAAAGAGCAAAATTATAGGAAAAGTGAAGGGCTCTCTTGGAATACAGCCACACACAGACACAGACACACACACACCCCGAATACAGTAGATTCAGCAAACAAGTCACTAAAGGAATGAGTACAGGGAGATGAAACTGAGTGGCAGATTAGAAACAGATTCCCAATGAGATTCCCCGAGGTAAGAAGTTTGAACCCAATTCTCTTGATATTAGGAAAGATTTTTAGCAGAGTGACATGTTCAAATCTGTGTTTGCTGAAGACAATAATGGGGCACTGTGAAAGATGATGGGTGGGAAAAAGCCTGAAGTCAGGGAAGCCTGTTTCAGTATTTTAGGTTTTAAAGGAGAGATGCAGCACTCAGTTAAGGCACAGGTAACAGGAATAGCAGCTAGGATGGATCTGAAAAATTCACATGTGGGGAGTGACTGGATGATGAGCAAAGTTAACTTTTAGGCACGTGCTATTTAATTCTTGTAACAACCGTCCCGTCAGTCATTGTACTTTATACATGAGGAAGCTGAGGCAGAGATGCTCAGAAACATGCGAGCCAGTGCTTGGAGGAATTACAGTCAGTCCCTGGTAGTCTTGCCTAAGCCCAAGCTCTCAATTTCTGTCTCTCCCTCCGATGTGGAGAAAAAAACAGTTCTGAAACAGTTCTGACGTTCTAACATTCCTAGGCCTCGTGGCTATTGCTTCCATCAGCAGTGGGAGGACCTTGTCTTTTACAGATGGATGCCCATGAAGGTTCTGTTTCAGGCTGCTCCGTTCTCTTGATTCTGCATGCTTTTTTATATATAATAAGCTCAGTCATCCATTCCCATGAACTCAACTACCATCTAATTGCCCATGACTTCACATTCTTTAGTAAAGGTGCCCTGACCTGTACGTCCTGCTGCCAGCTGGCTGGCTGTCTCCTCCTTGGGGTGTACCACAAGCATGTGAAAGTAAACAGCCCCAAACCAAACTCATTAGTTGCTAGTTAATGACATAACCTTACTATCATTCAGCCCAGCAAGTAGAACGGACGTCATCTTGACTACTGTCACACAGTAGTCATTATCTCATTAGAACTATCTGAAAATCTCATTAGGTACCTTTAAGCACTTTTTTTCCCCTTCCTTTGTCTTCTAATGTGTGTGCATGGAAACAGAAATACATATATACATAAGTACCTACCTACCAACCAACGGACATAATTTGGATAACTGAAAAGAAACCGTAGACCAAAAAGTAGCTGTGAGCGGGACAGAAGGACGGAGAGACTAATTTCAGAAAGGAGGGAATAGTGTATGTGTAACTAAGGAAATGCCAGTGACTTATGGTTGGTTTCAAAAAACTTTAAAGTAAAATTGAAAACCATTTCGTGCAAAGTATGTTTTAGGAAAATCATTGACATTCAGAAATAAATAGAATGAGTATAATTGTTTTGAACATTTCTTCTCTGATGAAGAATTTACTTAAAATAGATTTCAATACTTTTCTGAATTCTTGTATTTCATCTTTGTAGATAGCAGCATTTATGCTATTTATATGTCACTCTTTTACACCCTTTTTAAAGTTTGACACTTCATAAAGGATATAACTTGAAGTTAAAAAATAAAAAGTTTGTGGGCAAATCTTTTGTGTTGGTAGAATGTTGTTATAATCATGTAATTGTAAGTTGAGACCTAAAAAATAGATATGGAATCCAAAATAAATTTAATGAGCATCATCTTTTTTTCATAATCTTACACATTAATGATTTAAAACTCTATTTAAACAGTTTCCTCAAAACTAATCTTGTCTAATTTTTCTTGTTTCCTCAAGCCAGTGTTACCTCCCTCCACATACCTGTTTATAGTTCATTAATTTTTTCCGATTAATGATATGTGAGTTTATGCTGTATATACTTTGTTTTAGTAATCTACTTGATTCCTTTTTCTTCCAAAAAGAAATAATATGGCACTCTAAGTTATAAATTATGTATAACCTTAATGGGTGACAGAATGCTGCTTATTTGTAGACTTTGGTAGTTAAATATACATTTGGAAAACTAAAACTTTTAACATTTGCTCTAAAAGACGTGTTATGGGTGATTTTTCAGATGCAGCGATGCTAGCAAGTCAGCTGGAGTCGCTTCCTGTGCGGCCCTCCCTAGTCCTTCTCGCTAGCGCTGGTCCTTCTCCGTGGCCCTCCCGGGCTCTGGCTCCAGGGTGCCTCCTGCTTCTCTTTCCCTTGCCTGTCAGCTTCGGCGTTAATCATTCATCACTCTAATAGTTTATTTATTTTTATTCATTGCCAAAGTCTGGCTTTGGAGAGTATGGAATATTTGAAGGAGAGAGAACCTCTTTCCAGCCACTAGCCCTGATAGGACGATTTTCGTTTTTCTATACATTAAAAACAACCTTGCGTTTGTTTTTTTCGTTTTCATAACCAGCATATGTTGAGCAATTAATACACCCAGTGGTTCGATTTGGCACTCAGGACAAAACAGACGATGTTTAGGAAGAAGGTACAAGGAAACCTGAAAGGTGTGGGGGCGGGGGACAGGAAAGATTTAAGCAAGTTCAGAAATCCCCTTCGTTCCCGCGCGGAGCCCCAGGAATCCTGAGTGTGTGCTCAGAGGTGCGGTGGCAGAGCCTCCGCGGAGGAGCCTGGGGGAGCAGGCAAGGCAGCTGGGGCGAGGTTGTGCAATAAAGCTCCGGGAGGGAGCTCCCAGCAGGCCCCGCGCCCCGCCCACCGCTCCAGGTTTCCCGGCAGGCAGCCTCCGCCCCGCCCTCCCCGCCTCCCTTCCCCTCTCCCCTCTCCGCGCCGCCTGGGAGCCGTGTGCTGGGGCTGGGGCGGGGGCGGAGTGGGGAGGGGGGGTGTCTTCCCGCTTGACTAGCCTGAGCCCCAGCCTCCGTGGCCATTTTCCCCGGGACTGGCAGGACCCTGGGTCCCTTCTCAGGAGCTTTCTGCGAGCCGGAAAATTGGCAGTTTAGGCAGGAGGTGGCAAGTGCCTTGTCGAACGTGGTTCTGTAAAGTTTCTGCTGACTACAGCTTAACATTTAAACGAAACACACCAGCTGGATTGGTGAAGGCAGAGAGCGTTTTTCCTGTGCCACTTCGGGCTCCAGTTACACTCAGAATTGCTTCATTTGCCCCCTAACCTTCTCCTCCTCCTCCACCAGTTTGGCTTGCCAAAAGCTGTGTGCTTTAATTTTTTCCGTTTCCTTTGGTGCGTCTCTCTTTTCACCCCTCTTCCTCCTCCGCTCCAGAAGGAACATCACCACCCAACTTCTTGGACTGGATAAGTTGCAACTCGTTTTGCATGATTAAAACTGAGTGCCTGATGGTGGAAAAGCACTGAAGGAATTGAGGAAGGTCAGAGCCACTGCCCAGGCCTCTAAACACAGGGCGGGGCCGGCGCTCAGAACCCACTTGACAAATACAGGGCGGGGCGGGCGAGGGGCGGGGTCAGAGCGCAGAGCTGCCAAACTTTGGGCGGGGCCGTGCCTGTGGACAGGGCGGGTGGAGCCTGAGGCCCAGGCCTATGAGAACTCAGCTGGACCGGCGGGTGAGGGGCGGGGTGGCCACCACCATTGGCTGCTTCAGTGCAGCCAGGAGTCAGGCTGACCCAGGCTAGGGCTGCTTAGACAGGCACTTGGTTTCCATTTGTGTCATAACTCCTGTTTGGAGCCAAGTACATGCTCATCCACCTTCCTTGGCAGGAAAACCAACTCACAGAATTTTTTTAAAAGCTGGGAGAAGGGTGAAGGAGGGATGGACTGGGGATTTGGGGTTAGTAGATGCCAACTATTACATACAGAATGGGTGAACAATAGAATCGTACTGTAGAGCACAGGGAACTATATTCAATGTCCTGAGATAAACCATGATGGAAAAGAATATAAAAAATAATGTATATATGTGTGTAACTGAGTCACTTTGCTTTACAGCAAAAATTAACAACATTGTAAATCAGCTGTGCTTCAATTAAAATTTAAAAGCTGTGGAGGGTCTAAGCTTGTGAAGTTTTAGCTGCTGCATGTGTTTTCCTGCTCATAATTAAGTGCTAGAGGCTTTTTGAAATACTCTTTCTGCTGTTAAGCCTTTCTCTTTCATGAAGGCTTAGATTGAGTGTTCTCCTTGATCACCTTCTCTAGGAGTTTTAAGTAGAATGTTGCAATTTCGAGATCTTGGACATTTTCAAGTAACCTAAATGTCATTATAGGTAAGACTGTAGGTTAATTAAAATATGCTTTTAATTCAATCAAAAACAATCAACTATGGCCAGTTGGTTTTTAAACTTTTTTATTCTACACTACGGATATGTAATTTGTAAAGCTTGTTTACTCATTGATGCTATTTACAATAAATAGTTTACTATTTGGTATGTTTGCTTTCTGTCATATGCAAGTCAGCTTAATCTTGGAATTCTGGAAATTTAATTTGATGATATAATGGGAATGTAGTTTTGAGTTAATTTATCACTATTGATGTAGAGGTGAAATCAAAGAAATGTGTCTTGAAGAATTTAAGAGAAATGGCCTTGAATAGTTCTGAATATTAACCTTCCATTTGCTTTTATGCCTTATACTGTTGGCATAAGTATGGCAGATGAGTATGCATAATATTTTCCCTTGCATTGTGTATAGAAACGAGATTTTGTAAAAACTGCTAGAATCCTAGCAGGGATGTTTCTAACTTTGATCATAGTTGCCTGCATATGACATTTGCCAGTTCCTTTTTAAATTAAGTAAGATCAAATATTTTTCAAGTATTTTGTTAAAGGAATGAGTAATATACTAAAGTATGCTATTGAACACCTCCTCACAGTATAGTGTTAGGGTAAGCCTTTATTGGTGATCATCAGTGGGTCATGATAACAGCTCTTTTTAGATTTTGAGCTACAGTCTTGTGTAATAGTGGTGAAATTGGTTCTGGTAAATTAATTTTGAGTTGACAAGCTTTTTAACTATCTGACTTTGTGGATATTGAATTAATGAACAGGCTTAATTTCTATATATCTCAAAAATGATATCCATAATTGCAAAAGACAACAAAATGAACCCTTTCATATAAGTTGATGGAATTTAAAAGTGATATAACATGAATTGAATAAAAAACAATTTCGCTGCTTTCACATCCTCCCAGCAGCATATTCCATGGTTACATGAAAGTGAAAGTGTTGGTCACTCAGTCCTGATAGATTCTTTGCGACCCTATGGACTGTATATCTGTCAATGGGATACTCCAGGGAAGAATACTGGAGTGGGTTGCCATTCCCTTCTCCAGGGGATCTTCCCGCCCAGGGATCCAACCTGAGTCTACCATCTGAGCCATCAGGGAAGCCCCAACAGAAAGGCGTCCCTGGGTGGATTACCCACTAATCCCATTGGTAAAAATACATCTGAAATTATAGGTACATCAAACTTTATTTAGGAATCACCATTCTGTTGTTAATCATAAAGTCTTGGTTTCAAAAGTCCTAACACAGTTAAGTATCAGCACAAAAGACATACCTATTTGGATAATCATTTATGCCCACTCTCTCCAAGTTTGTTTCTGTTTGCTCTGAGCATTTGCCTGGTTTATAGCAAACTATGAAATTATACTTTGCCTCCCTAGTATCCTAGTGTGAGTATTACTCCTCCAGGTTTTTCAAAGGGAGTCTTAAAGCAAATAATAGATTTAAGTGAGAGTTCAAGCAAATGTCTGATTTGACTAATCTTGCATTTAGATTTTAGATCTAAGATATATATACGCACATGTGAACGTACACACACCTGCATGTACATATGTTAACAGGCCTTAGCTATTTCAGTTTATTTTTACTTTTGACTTTTACCCATTTCCCCATTTTACAGAATAAGTGGATTTGCATTAATTGTTAACAACTCTCCTTTTATTTTATTTTATTTTTAAATAAAACATGGCATTGAGCTCTCATATTGTATGAGTAAGTTTATCCACCTGTGCAGAGTTGTCACTGAGCTTGCAATCTTCTTTCTGGAAGAAATTTGTTTTATAGCATTTTACTTCAGCAGTAGTAAAACCACTGCTCTGTGGAAATCTTGGCTCTATAGCCCTCTGTCATGAATATGATGATAATGTAGTTTAACTGTTTCAGCAATTGAAGTGGCTTTTGTCCCAAACACTGTTTGTATTCCTGTTAATAAAATCAAGATTTGAATCATGGTTTTTCCTCCTGTGCTTATGCTCCTTGATATCAGTAGCTGGAATTTCCCATCTAGGCCAGGGATTCTAACCTCGGTACCACTGGCATTTTCGGCCAGATAATTCACTGGTGTAAAAGGACTATCCTGTTCATTGCAGTACCATGAGCCACCAGGAGCATACCCCATCCTAACCCCCATTGTGATGACCAAAAATGTTACTAGACATTGTCAAATATCCCTGGACTTACTAAGAGGGAGGGGGGCAAATTTTTTCTTGGTTTCCAAGTAGCTGTTTGTTTGCTTGACTGATTAATTTTAAGTTTGGTTGTACATTTTTAATTTCAGAGACTTTGTTTTTGTTTAAAAAGCTGAAGACTTTGTATGAATAAAACTGAGCCTACTTAATTTAACAGTGTTAAAAAGGGCCTACCAAGAGTAAGATTTCATACATTAAAAATCAAGCTTTTCACCCTTGAGACTGTATTTCAAGCTTTTGGCTACTTTATAAGTAGAAAGTAGTTTCATGGTGTAATCTCAGTAACTCTGAATTTTCTCAACATATCTCCTAGAGTTACTGGAGCTGGATTAGAAAATAAGCATTAACACGTGGCCCTTTAAGAGGTTTTTGTTTTTTTTTAAGATTTGAATTTTAGAAACTGAATTCAGAATTTCTGAGCTATAGGTACTGTTACGAAGAGGTTAAGTGTTATACTTCATATCTGAAGATTTTATACTGTTCTTGTCTGAACTTGTACATACTACTTTAACTTTAGTGTTGGCTGTACTTTTGATTTTAAGTTGATTTGCTGGTTGTCATGTTGAGATTCAAACTTATATGCAGTTGTATTAAATATCAAAAATTTTCATTAGAAACACAACCCCTTTTTCGTTTTAAAAAACTAACCTAAAGTTATTTCTGCCTGACCATAACATTTCAAAAACCTCAAATTTCCCCTACCACAAGAAGAATCTAGCTAACTCCAAATCATGCAAAACTCTGTAGAAATTATCACCTGAAAATTTCAGTCCTATGATCTGAAACACTTTATCAAAAAAGAAAAAAGGCACACTCTACAATGAAAATCACGGATGTTTTGAGGATGGCTTTCTGGAATATTATTTTAGTTCTTATCTGCATATTTGGAAATGGTAACATTTTCTGAGTACCATTAACTACTGTGATGATGTGTGAAGAATAGTACCCTAGTAGAACCTTAGAACATTTTTAATGGAAGTTTGCCATCACCCCAAAGTTCCACTGTGCTCCTCCTGGGTCACTCAGCTCCTGGCAATCACTGATCTGTTTTCTTTCTTGAAAGTTTCGCCTTTTGCAGAATGTCGTAGAAATGGAAGCATACAGTAGGCAGCTTTAGCTGCTTTTACGTATTAGTACTACATTTGTGATGCATCCATCTTGTTGCTTATATCAGTAATCAGTTCCTTTTTTATTGGTGAGTAGTTTTCCATTGTATGGATATAGTCTGAAATTTTGTTTATCCATGTACCAGTTGATAGACATTTGGATTTTTGCAGCTTTTGACAGTTTTGAGTAAAGCTTCTCTAAATATTCTCATACAGGTCTTCAGGGAAACATGTTTTCACCTCTCTTACGTAAATGTATAGAAGTGGGATTTCTGGATCATGTTGTATTATTTTGCTGCAGTAGATTACTTTTCAAAAATCAGTTCTCATGGTTGAATCCCATAATTTTAAAGAAATTGCGTATGTTTTCTTTTGCCATATGCTATTACTGTTTATGGTAGAACCAGAGGATTCCTCCTTGATAATTTATTCTTTCCTGGTATGTCAGTGGTAAAGAATCCACCTGCCAATGCAGGATACACAAGTTCAACCCCTGGGTCAGGAACATCCCTGGAGAAGGAAACGGCCAATCCACTCCTGTATTCCTGCCTGGAAAATCCCATAGACAGAGAAGCCTGGCAGGCTATAATCCATGGGATCGTGAAAGAGTCGGACACAACTTAGTCACTAAAATGACAAACAACAAATTTATTCTTCTGGAGAGTACTGTAATCATATGCCACCAGTATTTTAGAAAGTGACTTTATTATTTATATCAAGATGTGTCTCTGACATGAAGTAGCAACAAGAGTGTCACTAACAAGCATGGTATCTTCCTTCTCTTCTGGGTCAGTCTGTTTCCAAGCTGTGTCTTTTCATGTTTCTGTTGGTTGTTTCCAGTCTAACCTGAGCCTGTGTCCTCAGGCATTCAGCTCTTCAGTGAGCAGATGAGAGTTTGTAATTATCTCCTCCCTGACATTCTTCTGCACCTAAATGCCCATGTCTTGAATTACCAACATTTTTTTAAGATTAAAGATTCTTTAGAGACAAGGCCTCTATGGCCCTTTATTATAGAAGATTAATATTGAATAGTTTTGAACTCAAAAAGGCATGAAAGTAAAGTTGGTAGCAAAGCCTTTTCACACAACTAATACCTGTCTTTGAAGACTTCACCTCTTCTTCTTGTGCAGTGTTTTTCTAGACAATATTCTTGTTTCGGGGAGAGAAAGACTGGGCAAACAGGAATAGTGTGGTATGCTGTTAGTTGCTTGCCTTGAAAACTTCAACTCTTCCCCCCCCCCCCATTTGCCTCTGTCAGAACTTCCTGTACTAACCTCAGTTTCCTTCACATACTTCTACTCTTTGCTTAATTTTTTTTTTAAACTATTGTTGCCCTTTGCACATAAGAATATCTTAAGCAGTTTATGTGAGAGAACAATTGAGGTGACATGATTGGTGTGGACAAATTCGTCTTGGATAATGATGAAAAGAATTAAAAAGTGATGTCTTTTCTAAAGATGTCTTAGTTATGCAGTTACTAGTTTTACCGAATTAAGTAGGTAGATTCTTGAAAGTAAGTCCCATCTAAATAAGAGTTAGTTTTAAGGTAAAAAGTTAAGGCTTGTGTCTCAATTTAAGTATACTGAACCTTACATTCTTTTCTTTCTCTTCGGTTGAATTATATTTCTGTCCCAGTTTGATAATCAAGATAGTCTTAAACAGTTTATATTTTGAAAGCCCTTAAAGATACACTGTGATAGAAGTCTGGTTGTAATCACTATTCCAGTATTTTTTAGACCAGTCTACTTTTTAGAAGTATTTTAGGGTAAATAGATGTTTTTTCATATTTCATTTTTTGCACATGCAGATCCTGGTGACGGAGGTAGGGGGCTAGGAACATGCAGACAGGAAAGAGGGCAGCAGAAACAGAAGCTGGTGGCTGGCAGTCAAATTAATAATGTACAAGCAGCCCTATGGAAGCAGTGATAAAAGTTTAATTTGTTGACCTTCAAATATTTTTGTTTTGAAAATACCTTTCTGTTCTCATCTAATCAGTTAAAATCATCTTTGTGGCATCTGCTACCCCAGGCAGAGTGGTTAACTTTTACAAATGCTTTATTTGTGGGTCTCCACAGCCTGTGTGTCTACAGCACCTCTTTTGAATAATAATTGTATAACAGTTTTCAACTTTCTTTTCTGAATTTGATCTTAATGGTGGGCAGGACTGGAAGAGAGGGTTAAGTGTGGTCAAACAGTACTTTTGCTAAATTTTTAACTTTTTATTTTAGTAGATTTATTCAGTCATTTTTTTAAAATTAATTTTCCTCTTTATGAAATAAAAATGAAGAAGAGTTTATATTTTTGGCTTATGTTTTTAATACATTTAAATTTCTCAGACTGTGGTAGATTTGATAAACTTTTTTATATCAATTATGTAGATACTTATGAGTAGATACTTATTTAAACAGGGAAGTATTGCTTAAAACTGCATTGAATTATAACAGTTCAAAAAGAATATGACACAATGTAAGATGAGATAATAGTATTTAAATTGTTATAAAGACTAGAAAAACTTAACACCTGAACTGCCTGGATACCTGTAGCTTTTGTATTTTTCTTCATCACATCTCCTAGAATTTAAGGACAATTGTATAGAAAATCTTATTTAAAAAAGATAAGATGTTAACTTGAAGAATATAGAAAAGCAATCAGAAAGAAATGATAATGAGGTGAATAATTAGTGTTTTACTGTAGATATATTTTCTACATTAATAAAATACACTTTGCAGAAAGATCTAAAGGTAAATATTAAAGCATTGCTTTTATTGAAAGTATGACCTGTTTCCAGAAGTTTTGTTTACAAATTTACATTATATACACTTATTGCATTAGAAAAAGCCAAAGGAAATCATGAATATATATATATAGAGAGAGAGAGGTCTATTCTTTTATAATTCCATAGTCCATATTTCTTGATAAACACTGAGTGTAAAAATGATTAACTGTTATATCATGTGATTTCTCCTGGGATAGCCCCGATCTACAAATTTGTCTGTGATAAAACTGGTAGAGTTACACTTGGGCACCTATTGTACTCTTTGATCTCAAGGAGACCCCCTATGGAGTAAGCATGGTCTTGGGACCATTTAAACCTCATTCTCCTATAGAATGCATGTCTGTCAGTATCCTTCAAGTGATGACGACCTGCAACATGAGGTAGGGCATTCCTACCATATGCTGTGTTGTGGTCAACCCACTTAAGTACAGGGCTCAAATTTTACCAAAACTTACTTTTAAAAATTAAATTTGAAAAGATTATAAACTGTGTTCTTTATGAAATATTTACTATAGTCATTTCTCAGTATAATTCTAAAGGAATGATTACATTTTAATTCAAGAATAGGGATAAAATATCTGTCTTTGAGCAGTGTTCTTACTTTATTGCCATCAATTTTAAAATTTAATCCTTTTAAAGGAAATTAAAATTTACTCTTGGCCAGAGAGACAAAGGGCTTCCCTGAGAGCTCAGTTGGCAAAAATCCGCTTGCAATGCAGGAGTCCCCAGTTCAGTTCCTGGGCCAGGAAGATCATCTGGAAAAGGAATAGGCCACCCACTTCAGTATTCTTGGGCTTCCCTTATGGCTCAACTGATAAAGGATCCGCTTGCAGTGTGGAAGACGTGAGTTCGATCCCTGGGTTGGAAAGATTCCCCTGGAGAAGGGAAAGACTACCCACTCTTAAGTGTTCTGGCCTGAAGAATTCCATGAACTGTATAATCCATGGGGTCACAGAGAGTCAGACACAGCTAAGTGACTTTCACTGTCACTTCACATTCAGAGAGATAAGTACATCAAATGCTAACATACCATCATTATATATAGTAAAACTGGATTCTGACTTTTTATTTTTAATAACACTAGTGTGTAATGCAAGTAAGTATATTGTCACCTAAATGGTATGTAGACTTTAACTTTCGTATTTATAAAAGGTGGAGGATGTTTTCAATCTTGATAGATCTTACACTTGTAACATGGACCTATATCAAATTGTGGTATATAAACATATATTCATATTTTCATTGTGTTACAGTCCTCAGTACATTCATTCATACCTACTTATTTGCTCAACAGTTATTTCAGGGGCTTCTCCATGTCAGACATTATTTTCTGGATAAAAAACTTACAACAGTGAATGACACGTGCAAGGTCCCTACTTTTGTGAAGTTTACATTTCAGCAAAGGGATAAACAAGGAAATTTCAGGTAGTGACATTAGAGAGGGAGAAGAGCTCTTTTAGGAGAGAACATTTAAACTAAGGTGTGAGGATTTGAAGGAACCAGTGATAGAAAGATCTGATAGCACAGCGTTCCAGGAGGCAGGAACAGCAAGTGCACAGGCTCTGAGGTAAGAGAGGGCCATTTTGAAGAACAGAAAGGAAGCCAGCTTAGCTGGAACATTGTGTGTGGAGGGAGAGTGTCGCGACTGGGGATCAGAGAGGCAGGCAGGAGCCACTCTGTTGAGCTTCTTGTGGACTGAGCGTTTTATGGTCTTGAGAGGGTTCAAATAGAGAGTGGAGATGGATGAGGGACTTGCCTGTGTAGACACTGTAAGCACTTTCAGAACTGCGTGTTGTGTTGTAATGTTCTAGCCTGGAACTCAACCCATAGGTATATGATACCTGAGAGCCTTAGTTAATTGTGCTACAGAACAGACCAACCAGTAGCTTAGTGCTCAGAGCAACCAACATTTCTTTAGCTTGTGATCCTTCAGTTTGCCAGTCTGGCCTGGGTAGTTCTCCTGGTTTCTGCTGGTCTCATTCTCCTCTCTTCTGTTAGCTATACTGATCTGCTAAATGGCTGTCTCTGCTTCTTGAAGTTGACTGGCTCATGGCTAGGGTGACGTGGTAACAGAACCATATGTCTCTTATCCTCCGACTAACTAGCATGCGCTGGTTGACTTTCAAGAGGCTGGCTAAAGTAGGCATTGCCTCTTTAATCTTAGACTTGGAAGTGGTACACTGTGCTTTCTGTTGCTGTATTCTATTGATCCAGGCAAATCACATATCCAGCCCAGACTAAAGGATTTGAGAAATTGACTCCACCTGCATAGTGATGGCTAATTTTGCACACTGTTCGGTACTCAAGGTCTGTTTTCTCTGAGCCATATCATGAGTTTGAGAATCTCAAATGAAGGTATCCTCACCCAGTCAGAGAATATAGCTAGAAAGGGGAGTGTGACCACAATGTTCACAACCTTTGTTTTAAATTCAACAGCCTGGATATGAAGATACAGCTAACATTCTAGTATAGGAGACACTGTGATCACAACACTTGCAGTGAAAAGTATAATTATAACATATCTGTCATTTGCCTTGAAATTGTAGTACACTGTATTAAGTAGAACAGAAATGATTTTTGGTTGCATATGAAATTTGTTATAATATTTATTGGTTTCATAGATAGGTATAAGTTTTTAGCTAATTTTAAATGCATTCAGAGAATGGATGTTCTACTCAGAGCACTTAACAGTAGAAGGCATCATTGTGAGTTCTATTACCAGCTAACCAAACACCTAGCAGTTTCTGCAAGCTGTGTCCTTGAGCTGTCATGTGGCCTGTACATGCTAATAAGGAGAATGAGGAGAATAATAAGAGAAGAATGCTACCAGGGTTTTACATGTCTTAAGTGTTCATTTTTTAAATAGACTACAAAAAAGTAAATAATAATGGTAATAGTGGTAATAATAATAACAGTATTTAAAAAGACAAAACAAATTCATTGCTTGCTAAAATGAAACCTTTGCAACCCAGTGTGAGCTGTCTGTGTGCTTATGTGAGAGGGAGAAGAAAAGAGGTGGGGGACAGAGGGCTATTCCTATAATCTAAATTGTCATAAATCCTGCAGCATGGTTTCGGAGATCAATTTGTTTATTAATGTCTGCTTCTCCTTCTTTTGGGTAAAACTGTGTATAATTGTTCTAGTTGGTATATTGGTCTTTTTGGATAAACCAAAGGAGACATAGCACTCTTTAGAGTAGTATTTTTACCCCTTAAACATAAATTGAAGCAAAAGTTATTTTTTTAAAGCATCTGAATTCTTAGTAATTTACCTGTGGACAAATATTGTGATTGCAGATTGCATCAGGTTCTTCTCCTTTCACTTCCACCTGCCTTTGGGTTGAATGAGCCATGGATAATTTTATTTTTCTCATCCCTACCTGGAATTACAGGCAAAATCTATGTTAATGTAAATGGCAACCCACTCCAGTATTCTTGCCTGGAAAATTCCATGGACAGAGAAACCTGGTAGGCTACAGGCCATGGGGTCGGAAAGAGTCGGACACGACTGAGTGACTTCACTTTCACTTTCATGGTAAAGCTATGGTATATATGATCACTGGAGAAAATAATGGATTATTCTGCATCACAGTTATTTAAAGGAAAATTAAAGCTTGAGTCATCTCTTCCTCTTGTTATTTCAAAATAAATTACAGATAGATCAGATATATAAATGTAAAAAATATAAAGTGGAATGTATTAAAAGAAAGCATGAAGAAATATTGGGCAGGACATTTCCCAGCATTGCACATATTCTAGAAGGCATGGAGGGAACAAATGAATAGATTTAAATATTTATAATACCAAGTTTCTGTTTTTAATCCTACTTTTAAATTTTAATATGTTAAAAGCATTTATAAACTATTTCTTGAAAGCTGAGTTATTCATGATTATGTCTATCATATGAATATATCATACTTTAACCATTCCCTATGTTTGTGCTTTTTTCTAATTTGTCATTATTTTAAATAAAGATGTACTATACATACCTAATATATAAACAGTTGATCATAAGTCAGATCACAAAGATTTCTTTAGCAAATAGATTGCTAGGTAAATGGGTATGAATATGTTTGAGGCTTTTGATGTATAATGGAAAACTGTATTCTGCGAAGGCTAGTCTTATTTACATACCCATCACAGGTGTTGGGGCTTCCTGGTAGCTCAGCGGTAAAGAATCTGGCTGCAATGCAGAAGACGTGGGTTCGATCTCTGGTTTGGGAAGATCCCCTAAAGAAACCCACTCCAGTATTCCTGCCGGGAGAATCCCCATGAACAGAGGAGCCTGGCGAGCTACAGTCGATAGAATCACTAAGAGTTGGACACGACTGAAGCAGCTGAGCACGCAAGCACACACACACACAGATGTTGAGGGGTCTAGTTGTACACACAGGCATTGAGTAAGACTTTTACTTACATTTCTATGGTTATTACTGACATTGAATAATTTATTTAATACTTTTTAATGTTATCATTTGCATATTTTATTAACTAGTTCCTTTAAATTGAACAAGAAAAACACATGTATTGGTGGAAAAAATTTCTTATTATATTGTAAGATGATATACAATGAAAAAACGGTCTCTTCCTTGAGGCAGTTACTAAAGTATTTCTTGCATATCTTTTCAAAATAGTCTTTATCAGTCATATGGCTGAATCTCACTCTATTTTTAACACAGATATTATCTTAGAGTGTACACTGTTCTGATTCTTTTCACTTCATATGACATCATGGAAAGTTTTCCTTATCTACATAGATAGATTCACCTCCTTTTAACAGCAGTATAATATTCTAGGCTTAGCTGAATTCTGCATGCTGCTACTGCTGCCAAGGTGCTTTAGTCGTGTCCGATTCTGTGCACCCTCGGAGACGGCAGCCCACCAGACTTCCCTGTCCCTGGGATTCTCCAGGCAAGAACACTGGAGTGGGTTGCCAATTCCTTCTTCAATGCATGAAAGTGAAAAGTGAAAGTGAAGTCACTCAGTCGTGTCCGACTCTTCGCGACCTCATGGCCTGTAGCCTACCAGACTCCTCCGTCCATGGGATTTTCCAGGCATGAGTACTGGAGTGGGGTGCCAGTGCCTTTTCCGAGCCTTAGCTGCATGCTGCTGCTGCTGTTGCTGCTTAAGTCGCAGCAGTTGTGTCCAACTCTGTGACCCCAGAGACGGCAGCCCACCAGGCTCCCCTGTCCCTGGGATTCTCCATGCAAGAGTACTGGCTTAGCTGCATGAGAAATTATTAAATCCCCTTACTGGTCAACATTTTGTGGGTGGTTGTATTCAGCTTTTTCCTGTTACAGATAACTGTGGTAAGCAACTTTGTATATCTTTGCTTTTGTGCTTGGATATCCTGGAATTGTTGGACTAACACCTAATCACATGCGTACACATTTTGATGGATGTTGCTAAATTGAGCTTTATTTCAGTATGTGTTCTTATCAGCACAAGGCCATGATCTGAGTGATTTCTCACATCATTGTCAATATTAATAACATCTTAGTTTTTTTAATCTTTGGTAATCTGTGGTGAGAAAATAGAATAATGTAAGTTTTAATTTGCATTCTATTAATTGTGAGTAAGAATCTGTGTGTGACCATAAATCATCATCATTTGTTCCTTTTCTTTTTGTGACAGTGTGATCCTGATTTTAAAATCTTTTCTTTTTCTTATAAAACAGAACGTAGTTTGGGGCAGTTTTCTTTTTTACATATATATGTATCTATTCTTTTTCAAATTCTTTTCCCATTTAGGTTATTAAAGAATACTGTGCAGACTTTCCTTGTGCTGTATAGTAGGTACTTGTTGGTTATCGGTCTTAAATATAGCGATGTATATGTGAAAATGCTGCTAGATATTTGTTCTTTCTGCTTTAGAGGTGTAGAAAGGACTTTGAAAGTGATTAAGAAAGGGTAAGGTACAACCACTGCTACTTCCAAATTCATGAATTCACATTTTCCCTATTTTCTTAATAGAATGATTGGAAATTAAAGTGTTTTATTTTAATTTTGGCAGAGGGAGGCCTTGTTAGAGTAATTGGTAGAGAGAAAAGCCAATTGAAGGCTTTTTGCTTGATTAGAATGAAGGAACTATGAAGGGTATAGCTGCTTCTGAACTTTGCAGATTCAATTTCCACAGTGATTTTAGGAATTCTCTACAAATGGAATCCTTTTAGGCACTTATGTTATAAAGTGTTGATTGTAGCATCATCTGAAAGAAGCATAGTTTAATGGAAAGGGCCTCATCCTGTACTTAGGAAGTCTCTGCTTTGTTAGCCCACACGTGCGTGCTCAGTCGCTTCAGTCGTGTCCAACTCTTTTGTGATCCAATGGACTGTAGCCCGCCAGGCTCGTCTGTCCATGGGATTCTCTAGGGAAGAATACTGGAGTGGGTTGCCATTTCCTTCTTCAGGGCATCTTCCAGACCCAGGGATGGAACCCGCGTCTTGTACATCTCCTGCATTGGCAGGCAGGTTCTTTACCACTAGAGCCACCTAGGATGCCCACACAGATCCCTTCATACCTTATACCTCAAGACCCCTTGACAAGTTCTCTCTCCTAGTGTTGTCACGTATGCTTCTCATTACAGTATTGAGTTATCTTTGCATTTGTTACAGCATCTGTGGGGAAAAGGAGAACATTGGGTATCCATCCTAATTTTAATTTAGATAAACCTGTGACCTTTTTTCTTGATGATTTCATAAGACTGCCAGTTTTCAATAACCTCAGATATGCAGATGACACCACCCTTATGGCAGAAAGTGAAGAGGAACTAAAAAGCCTCTTGATGAAAGTGAAAGAGGAAAGCGAAAAAGTTAGCTTAAAGCTCAACATTCAGAAAACGAAGATCATGGTATCCGGTCCCATCATTTCATGGGAAATAGATGTGGAAACAGTGTTAGACTTTATTTTTTTGGGCTCCAAAATCAATGCAGATGGTGACTGCACCCATGAAATTAAAAGACACTTACTCCTTGGAAGAAAAGTTATGACCAACCTAGATAGTATATTCAAAAGCAGAGACATTACTTTGCTGACTAAGGTCCGTCTAGTCAAGGATATGGTTTTTCCTGTGGTCATGTATGGATGTGAGAGTTGGGACTGTGAAGAAGGCTGAGCGCCAAAGAATTGATGCTTTTGAACTGTGGTGTTGGAGAAGACTCTTGGAGAGTCCGTTGGATTGCAAGGAGATCCGACCAGTCCATTCTGAAGGAGATCAGCCCTGGGATTTCTTTGGAAGGAATGATGCTAAAGCTGAAGCTCCAGTACTTTGGCCACCTCATGCGAAGAGCTGACTCATTGGAAAAGACTCTGATGCTGGGAAGGATTGAGGGCAGGAGGAGAAGGGGACGACCCAGGAAGAGATGGCTGGATGGCATCACGGACTGGATGAACGTGAGTCTGAGTGAACGCCACAAGATGGTGATGGATAGGGAGGCCTGGCGTGCTGCGATTCATGGAGTCGCAAAGAGTCGGACACGACTGAGCGAAAGTCACTCAGTCGTGTCCGACTCTTTGCGACCCCATGGACTATACGATCCATGGAATTCTCCAGGTCAGAATACTGGAGTGGGTAACCTTTCACTTCTCCAGGGGAACCTTCCCAATCCAGGAATCGAACCCAGGTCTCCCACATTGCAGGTGGATTCTGAACCAGCTGAGCCACAAGAGAAGTCTCCCTAAACTGAAGATTAAAAAGAAGAATGACACCATGAGTGATCTCGTCTAGTCATTTCTGAATTTGAATTTATTTTTAAAGTGAATATTTAAATAGGTTGCATCCAGGTGATAATATCTTACTGAAACTCGCTTTTTATCTCATACAGTAGTGAGTACATGCCTAACATGCAGTAAATATCCAGAAAGTCTATGTTAATGAGTAAGGTAAATGCAGACAGTCAGCACTCTATCCTCCCACTACATTCTTAAATCTTTACACTGAGAATGTACTGATTTTTTCAGTTGTACATTCTTATTTTAACTTAAAATTGAGACTACTTTATAGCCAATATAAATTTGCTGCTGATGGTTGTATAACAACTCCCATCATACAAGCACAAATCTACTTCTGACTTTTTATAGGAATTATAGGTGTTAGGCTTGTGCAGTAGAAAATACTTACCTTATTTTTGTTTTTACAAGATTGAAATTTATTATAAAAGAACCAGAAAGTTTAGCTGATTTCTGTTGAGAGTGAAATTTAATTACTACCACCTGAAAATCATGTGTGAAGGCTGAAATACTCCCTTACTCCCACTAGAGGGGGATTCCTTCCAACTTAGGTAAAAAATACTCTTAGAAATAGCATGAAAACCTTTGGTTCATTATTATTAAATTAAATCTATTTAAATTTAATCTTTCTTTTTTATTAAATTAAAGTTAATCTCGTGTTTTAAAAATCAGCTGTTTTTTTATAGATATTACAATTGAAATCTTATAGAAACATAATATAAAGGATACTGAACTAAAGTGCATATGTATTTAAACCATAGTGCTTTTGAACAAACCATAAATTTTTAAAATTTGGTTTAATTAAACTAGTTCACACTTTGGAATTTCAGAACATCATGTTGAGGCCTCCTGACTAGGGTGGAGGATGAGGCTGACTTTTGAGACCCACTCCCTTACTCCAATCCCCAAGGTCTGTCTTTGCCTCTATCTACTGACAAAGCTTCTTGGAGAGTTCCTGAATTTCTACTTGAAAGCTTTGGTTTGCTGTCATCTCAGGTTGTCAGATATATTAAAGCCATATCTTTATACAAATTTCTGTTTGCTATTGAATTTTCTTTCTTAAGTAAATGCAGAACTCACTCTAGATATGGTTTTTGCAGATTTAAACATATAATATGTTTTTTTTTAAATTCTATTCGTATCAAATCAAGAGTGAATGTACCTAACACTGAGGTATTCAGATATGAAGTATATATATAATTCAAGAGTAAATGTCATGTTATGTAGCTAAGTAGCTAAGACTTGGTAAATTTGTTGCTTGTGCTTTCCTTTAACTAAAGTCTTCAAATGTTGATTAGAAGCTTTAATGTAAAAATATTTAGCCTTAGTAACCTAGTGAAAGGCCCAACTTAGGAAATTGAAACATATGTAAATTGCAGATAACTGAAACCACCACCCCCCTTTTTTTTCTTAAAGTCTAAAATAAGATCTAGTCTCTGACAGTCATCTTTGGAAAGTTAAGTGTAAACAAACATGCTGTCAGTGACTCTTTTAATGATTTCATGCTGTACTTATCCAACATTCAGTCTTTATCCTAAAATCACATTTGGTATCAGCAACATACTTTTTTCATCGAAATTAGGCTGTTCGTCTTCTCAGTGCCAGTCATGCATTTCTCCTGCTTTGCGCCCCAGCCTCTGTCAGACACCGGGTTGTGGTGAGCCTCACATTCAGTGAACCAAGTGGAGGGAGCAGTTTGTTTCTTCATTTCTTTTTTTGACCCCTTTACTTTCATACTGGATGACAGTCTTTGAAATGATCTTATATTTCCTCCTCCTAGCTAATTTTTTTTTTAATTGCAAAATACATTGGATGGCCTGTATGTCTTCTACTTAAGTGCCTACTACAAATGCCTAATTTTAAGATGTTCAAAACTAACCGTGGCTGATTTGTGTTGATGTATGGCAGAAACCAGCACAATATTGTAAAGCAATTATTCTCCAGTTAAAAATAAATAAAATAATAAACAGTGAAGTCAAACTAGTTTGATATTATTGCCCCTCCCCCACTGTCTTCCCCGGACACTTAAGAAAATATTCTTTGTTCTATTGCTTTCTTTTCTTGCCCTTTTCCACCATATACTGGCACTTTGTAATCATCAAATGCTTTATACACCAGACTGAATAATTATGTTTAAAAAACTGTAATTATCAATACACATCTTATTTTAGACGCAGCTCTTAAAATTCATGTTAATGAGCTCTGTCTTCTAGTGTGTGAGACTGATAGGCAGTTTTGAAGTTTTGCCATCATTTCACAACTTGTTGCTTAGACTCTGCCTGCCTTTTCCTGAGTGTTGCTTTCAGGAACTCTCGCTCTGCAGCATTCCCGAGATTCAGGACTACCCACTCTGATGTGAGCGAGACAAGAAATGACTAGCAGCTTCAAAGCATGGTGCTTTGAATTGCTTTACAGAGCATAACTTTCCCATCACTGTCTGTGAAAGATCAAAAAGTATATGCAACATCTCATGATTTAAATAAGAAGGACGATTTCTCCTACCTCCGAGATCATTTTGAGGAACTTATAGCACCACTTCAACATGATGCCAAATATATTGATAGGTGCTCAGCCTGTTGTAAAACTGGAACCCAGGGCAGTGACCTGGATTTATACCCTACTCTTGAAGAGACTCACAGATCTCGCTCTCTTGACATATGATGTAAATCAAATGCCAGCTTTCTCAAAACTCTTAGTTCCAGGCCATGCCTGTGCTCTGGTGTCTGTGGCTAGACTCAAAGAAGGTGTCTGATAGTGCCTAAATTATTTTTTCCTTATGATTTCAGGTTGAAGTCTTGACCTCGGAGGATACTGCCTTTGGACTCAAGGTGTGTAGTCTGATATAGCTTATTGTATAGGTTTCATCAGCTCCCCTAAGGGATTGGAAGGCTCAACAGAGAGGACTTCTTTTTTTTAATCAAATGGGGAGGTCCTAAAATCTTCCCGAAATTTAAGATTTCTTTTTTATTGGGATTAAGATTAGATTATGGCAGTGTCTCCTTTTTCTTTTTTCTTTGATGTAGAGAATATGAGAAGTAGTACAGGGAGCTTAAGGTTTTATTTAGTAGCAACTGACTTAAATTTGAATTAGCCCTGGAATAGAATTTACTGAAATTCCCTCAAGTTGGGAGGCTGTGAAATTCAACCACAGAATGCTGTTTTTGGTTCATAACTAACTCTAGCTTCATTCATTCATTTATTCATTATCCCTAGTATTTATTGAGCCCTTATGTTCCAGTCATAACTAAATTAAATCTCAGCTCCTGCCCTTGAGTTGCTCATAGTCACTTCATAGGTTTTGACCTGTAAACAGATAAATTATCCTGTGGGCGATCATCCCCATGGTAGAATTATACCAGGGATTGTGGGAGTCTGGTGAGCTGAGCAGGAAGGCATTCTGGGAGGTTTATCTCTGGACAGAGCTTGAGGGCTTGGATTTTTAGGCAACAGAGGACGGGAAAAAGGAGAGCTGTTTTCAGGTCAGAGGAGGACTTGTGGAAAAAAATCAGAGGGAACTAAAATTAGTTAAGTTCCGCCCCTGTGACAAAATCTAAGGTTGAAATTTTGAATTTTATCCTATAGAAAATGCAAAGCTATTGAAAAATTTAAAGTCAAGAAGGGGTTAGATTTGCAACTTAGATGATTTTGGCCACTTTGCGGAGGATGGATTTGCCAGAGACCAGTGAAGGGCAGTTGACTGAGTCAAGTGAAAGATGATGTGGGCCTGACCCGCCACGGTGGAAGAGGAGAAAGATCCTGAAGCAGGAAGCCTGTGGGACGTGATGATCACAGATGTGAAGGATAAGGAAGGCAGAAGAGCTGAGGGTGAGATAAGGAATAGATTGGCTGCACCTAAATACAGAGGATGAAGGGAGAAGTCACAGAGTTTTATAATTACAGTCTTCCAGACCTGTAGCTTTTTATTAGATTTACTTACCTTTTGTTCATCAGTTCACTTCAGTTCAGTTCAGTCGCTCAGTCGTGTCCGACTCTTTGCAACCCCATGAATTGCAGCACGCCAGGCCTCCCTGTCCACCATCTCCTGGAGTTCACTCAGACTCACGTCCATCGAGTCCATGATGCCATCCAGCCATCTCATCCTCTGTCATCCCCTTCTCCTCCTGCCCCCAATCTTCCCAGCATCTAAGTCTTTTCCAATGAGTCAGCTCTTCGCATGAGGTGGTCAAAGTACTGGAGCTTCAGCTTTAGCATCATTCCTTCCAAAGAAATCCCAGGGCTGATCTCCTTCAGAATGGACTGGTTGGATCTCCTTGCAGTCCAAGGGACCCTCAAGAGTCTTCTCCAACACCACAGTTCAAAAGCATCAATTCTTTGGCGCTCAGCCTTCTTCACAGTCCAACTCTCACATCCATACATGACCACAGGAAAAACCATATCCTTGACTAGACGGACCTTAGTCAGCAAAGTAATGTCTCTGCTTTTGAATATACTATCTAGGTTGGTCATAATTTTTCTTCCAAGGAGTAAGTGTCTTTTAATTTCATGGCTGCAGTCACCATCTGCATTGATTTTGGAGCCCCAAAAAATAAAGTCTGACACTGTTTCCCCATCTATTTCCCATGAAATGAAGGGACCGGATACCATGATCTTCGTTTTCTGAATGTTGAGCTTTAACCCAACTTTTTCACTCTCCTCTTTCACTTTCATCAAGAGGCTTTTTAGTTCCTCTTCACTTTCTGCCATAAGGGTGGTGTCATCTGCATTTCTGAGGTTATTGATATTTCTCCTGACAATCTTGATTCCAGCTTGTGTTTCTTCCAGTCCAGTGTTTCTCATGATGTACTCTGCATATAAGTTAAATAAGCAGGGTGACAATATACAGCCTTGACATACTCCTTTTCCTATTTGGAACCAGTCTGTTGTTCCATGTCCAGTTCTAACTGTTGCTTCCTGACCTGCATACAGATTTCTCAAGAGGCAGGTCAGATGGTCTGGTATTCTCATCTCTTTAAGAATTTTCCACAGTTTATTGTGATCCACACAGTCAAAGGCTTTGGCATAGTCAGTAAAGCAGAAATAGATGTTTTTCTGGAACTCTCTTGCTTTTTCCATGATCCAGCGGATGTTGGCAATTTGATCTCTGGTTCCTCTGCCTTTTGTAAAACCAGCTTGAACATCAAGGGAGTTCACGGTTCATGTATTGCTAAAGTCTGGCTTGGAGAATTTTGACAGAATGTGGTCTACTGGAGAAGGGAATGGCAAGCCACTTCACTAGTCTTGCCTTGAGAACCCCATGAACAGTATGAAAAGGCAAAATGATAGGATACCAAAAGAGGAACTCCCCAGGTCATTAGGTGCCCTATGTGCTACTGGAGATCAGTGGAGAAATAACTCCAGAAAGAATGAAGGGATGGAGCCAAAGCAAAAACAATACCCAGTTGTGGATGTGACTGGTGATAGAAGCAAGATCCGATGCTGTAAAGAGCAATATTGCATAGGAACCTGGAATGTCAGGTCCATGAATCAAGGCAAATTGAAAGTGGTCAAACAAGAGATGGCAAGGGTGAACGTCGACATTCTAGGAATCAGCGAACTAAAATGGACTGAAATGGGTGAATTTAACTCAGATGACCATTATATCTACTACTGTGGGCAGGAATCCCTCAGACGAAATGGAGTAGCTATCATGTTTAACAAAAAAGTCCGAAATGCAGTACTTGGATGCAATCTCAAAAACGACAGAATGATCTCTGTTCCTCTCCAAGGCAAACCATTCAATATCACAGTTATCCAAGTCTATGCCCCAACCAGTAACTCTGAAGAAACTGAAGTTGAACGGTTTTATGAAGACCTACAAGATGTTTTAGAACTAACACCCAAAGAAGATGTCCTTCTTATTATAGGGGACTGGAATGCAAAAGTAGGAAGTCAAGAAACACCTGGAGTAACAGGCAAATTTGGCCTTGGAATGCAGAATGAAGCAGGGCAAAGACTAATAGAGTTTTGCCAAGAAAATGCACTGGTCATAGCAAACACCCTTAGTACATAGTTGCTAGTAATTCTTAAACCAGGTAACTAAGCTAGTGAGGACTTTTTACTAAGGGAGCCAGACTTTACTTTCATATAGAAGGACCGCATACTTGCCATCAATTACTTTGAAAGTCAAAGTTTCAGAGGATAGTTGATGACAATTTAAGAGCACAAGTTTTGAGAATTCTTACTTGACCCTTGCTTTCCCTTCTAGATGCTTGACATTTTGTTAGTACAGTTGCATAGTTGTACAGGTTGTATAAGTTAAGCTGCAAGTACAGGTGGATGACATTGTAATACTACCAAAATCACAACTGTTTACAGGGTTTTAAGCTTAGCACAAGGTATTACATTATGAATAAATACAATCTAAAAGTAAAAGACATTAACACTTTATAAATATTTAGTAAAGTAACAAGTTTTGTATCCTTAAAATGCTTTTTATGCCTCTATATCTGAAACTACTAAAAGAAAATTTTAACTATAAATAGAGCCTATTCGGTATGATTTGCAGTATTTAACATATGGCCATCTTCTGAATTTTTCATTGTTTTTGCTTAATAACCAGCATGCATGCAGAATATTCATTGCATGTTTAATAAGCATGTAGGGTCAGTTCCTGTGGACTCATCTCCATAATCCCTCGTACTTACTGAGTGTGCAGCAGGCTTGTGGAAGATGATTACACCAGCTACTCCCATGGCCTACCCTACTGCGTAATGACTTTGCATTTGTTCTGTAGCTAAACTAGCAGTTTGCTTTTGTAGCCTTCAATCCATTTGTAGGAACACAATTTGAAAGTTTTTTCCAGTAATTGAATGATTTTTAAAGAATTGAATTCTTTTCACTTTTGCGTATCTACTCCAAAGTGTTTAAACACAGAACTAAAAATGACAGATCTGAACATTTTTATTGTTTCATTATCTGTAAGTCAGCAAATATATTTTTATCTTGTTTCTTAAAAGATCTAGGTATTCAGTATTGATCACTTATTTGCAGTTGACCTTTTTTCCTATCTTTACACTGGGAAAAATAACTCAAGTATCTGACTTACTAGTAACATGTTAATGGCATCGTCTTGGTGGATGAGTAGACCTCAGGAGTGTCTGTCTGTCCCATATATGTCACTGATTCATTTAGTGATCTTTAACATGGCATTCATTTCTTTATCTTTTTATGGCCCCTATCTAATTACTTGCTGCTTATTTGCTTCTCTTTCTCTCAAGTCAAACTAAAATCTAAAACTTAATACTTAATATCTACAAACATGAATTTGTCAGTCTCACTAGAAATTGACTTAAGCATCTTGGGAGCCAAACAACCTATTTCCACTTATGAATGTAGGGAGACTGTAACCCCGGGAAACAGTTTTGCAGTCATTCAAAACTATCTGCCTGTTGTGGCTCTTTTAAGATGAATTTTTTTAAAGTTAATCTAATGGGAAATGTCTATGCTTCACAATTCTTAATTTGACACAAATCCTGATTCAGTGTTTTGTTAGGCTTATCTCGGTCACTGGTAACTTAGAATTTGAATTGGTTACTGTTGCACAGTATATTAAACACTTCAGCTATTCCTAGTAGTTCTGATTGTTTTTTCTCTGAATTTGGTAACTGATTTCCTTGAGGTTGTTTCTAGGTCTAGTGAGATGCTTAGTTAATTTAAAAGTATGTGTACTTGACAAACAAGAATTTCAGTAAACAGAAGAAATGATTCAGAATTTAAAAGTGAGCAGAGATATGTGGAAAGGAAATTTCTACAAACTGTAAACTGCTGATTTTGACTTTAACTCTGGTTAAGACTTGAATATATTAAAAAGTTTTTAATTCTATAGAATAATAAATCAGGAATCTGAGGGACAGTTAACATTGATTGGTTCTTTTTACAAGATAAGTATGCCTTCTTTTTCATTAATATACTAAGTAAAGCTGGTAGTGATATGAGATGCCTAGTCTAGTGCCTAGTGAAAGCGCTCAGTTCTGTCCGACTCTGCGACCCCATGGACTGTAGCCTACCAGGCTCCTCAGTCCATGGAATTTTCCAGGCAAGAGTACTAGAGTGGGTTGCCATTTGCTTCTCCAGAGGATCCTCCCAACACAGGGATTGAACCAAGGTCTCCCGCATTGCAGGCAGACACTTTACCATCTGAGCCACTAGGGAGATGAGAAATCAGCTGCTGCTGCTAAGTTGCTTTAGTCGTGTCCAACTCTGTGCGAGCCCATAGATGGCAGCCTACCAGGCTCCCCCGTCCCTGGGATTCTCCAGGCAAGAACACTGGAGTGGGGTGCCATTGCCTTCTCCGATAAATCAGCTAAGCAAATATATATAAAATTGTTAAACATAGAAAAAGGCTAAAAATTTCACTTTGTTGCTTATGGGTTCTGCAAAGAAATTTGTAGTAGAGAAGTTAAAAAGAAGAATGAGTGAAATATCTTTGGGTCATTGAAAAAGAAAAATATAACTTTTCCATAAATTTCTTGAGTGATCTTATAGAAATCTAAATAAATCTAAACTTAAACATTTCATGACCATAAATCTTTTACCTTCTCATTTGTTGTAGATTGCTATTAATAAGAATTATAAAGAAGCAAGATTTTTATATTTAATATTATTCACCTTTTTATTCTCTTGGCTGGCAATAATTTTTGTTTTCTTTCTAAAAATATTTTCATTTGTTTATTTGGCTGCGCCGCATCTTAGTTGCAGCATGCAGGATCTTCTATATTCCTTGGGGCTTGCAGGATGTTTTAGGTGTTGCATGCAAGCACTTGACACTATTTTTTAGTATTTATTTTAGGCACCTAAAATTTATTGTGTTAATAGTAAGTTTGTTACTCTTATATGTTTCTTTTTATCCACATCTTGGTTGATTATGTATCTTAGGAAAACATGACATCAAAGTTGAAAGGAGTCTTGTAACCTCCAACTAACAAAGCCTCAGGTGTACTGAGTCCTTAAACTCCCTCTGAGCCTAACCTCATGCCTCACCTTCCCCTCAAACGCTTTTCCATCCTTTCCTTCTAGACTCAGGTTATATACCTACCCTTCCTCTACCATGACTCCTTCCCTGGGTATCACAGACTTCTGAGCTCTCATCCTCTGAGCTTATACAATACTTACTGCCTTTGCAACTTATTTGGAATTTCTTTTCTGCCAACTTGGTTTTCTTTTTTTGTTTTTTCTTTTGTGTGTGGGAGACAGCATGGTCTGACCTGGCCCAGCTCCATTATGTGGCCTTTTGACCCAGCAAGATTTTGTTCACCCTTTTCTATCCATGTGACTTGCATTTGATTTGCAGTGAATAAGTGTTGCTGACTAGGTATCATTATATTGCTTGCTTAACAATCATGATGATTAAGAGCAAAAAAACCTGATATTATCATATTACTGTGCCTTTCCCCCCCTATTTTGTAATTTTTTTCACTGATTTTTCCATAATTTGGGTTAATATACTTGCTTGGCGTTTTATATTGAAACTATAGAGCTCAACTGAAGAAAAACACACTCTTTGTTAATGCCTGTTGAATGATTCTGGTTGACACTGATAACTTGTTGGTTCTAATTTATTTCACTATTAACTTAAATATTTTTAAGTTAGTAAAGATATTAATGAATTCATTGAATTCATTCTATCATTCTAATGCTTTTCATTTTAACAAATACCTGTGGAAGATACGTGTTATGTGCTGGGAATGCAGTAGTAAGAATAATAAATCCTTGCTTCCATGGACCTTACATTCTTGACACAACTTTTGGAATGATTTTATTCCAGGCCAGAAATTCCAGAATAGATGCAAATTTATATTCTCCTTTTGTATTTAGTGTTCTGCTACTCTGTGGTATAATTGCTTTAATTGAATCTGTTGTATTCTAGAAAATGTAATAGGATTCTAGTTTAACTTTAAAGCTTACAAATGATGAAGGCAATAGTCATCTGTAAACAAAATTTCCAAATAAAAGTGAAACTTATTTTGTCTTTTTAAAAATAAGTTACTTTTAATTATGGAAAATTGTCCATGTTGTGGAGGGTTATATTTGGCAGTGACTTCAGTTACTTTTGGACTTACTCCTTTATTTTGACATCTGATCATTACGAAAATCTCTCTATTTTCCTCCTTCATATAAAAGTAAAAGTTATGATGCAATTTGTATCTCTCTAACTGCTGTCATAAGGTCTAAGAGGAAAATAGAACACAAGCTTGGTAGCTCATCTCTAAATGGGCTCCCTTTACTAAAGAACCAAAAAAGTGACCTTGGAGAAAAGTGGGAGGAGGTTCACTTGCTATTTTTCTTTTCTGGACAATCCACTTACAGAGTCAGCCTAATCAGTTCTCACTACACATTCTGTCATCTAGAACTGTGCTGTCTAATACAGTACTTACTAGCCATGTATGACTATTTAAATTAATTAAAATTAAATTTAAAATTTATTTCTTTAGTTGTACTACGTAGATACATTTCAGTAGCTACATTGTCATTCAGTTCAGTTCAGTTCAGTCGCTCAGTCGTGTCCGACTCTTTGCGACTCCATGAATCGCAGCACGCCAGGCCTCCCTGTCCATCGCCAGTTCCCGGAGTTCACTCAGACTCACGTCCATCAAGTCTGTGATGCCATCCAGCCATCTCATCCTGGGTCGTCCCCTTCTCCTCCTGCCCTCAATCCCTCCCAGCATCAGAGTCTTTTCCAATGAGTCAACTCTTCACATGAGGTGGCCAAAGTACTGGAGTTTCAGCTTTAGCATCATTCCTTCCAAAGAAATCCCAGGCCTGATCTCCTTCAGAATGGACTGGTTGGATCTCCTTGCAGTCCAAGGGACTCTCAAGAGTTTTCTCCAACACCACAGTTCAAAAGTGTCAATTCTTCGGCGCTCAGCTTTAGTAGCTACCGTATTGATGGAATACATATACAGAATATTTCCAACTTGAAAGAAAGTTCTGTTGGCCAGAACTGGTCTAGAAAAAAAGTTGCAAGAATTCACATGACGTAAGACACTGTAACGTAAAATATTTCACAATTAGAAATGTTTTAATTGATTAAAAAAGAAATGTCCTGAGGATTAGAGCAGATTAGTAGAGAACAGAAGGAATTTGCTGTTCTAGCAAAGTAACATAAACCAGAGGGGATGTTCTATTTGGAAAAAAATATGTGTAAAAAATGCAGTAAGGTTGTCATTTCCCATTGGATTTTGAGAGCAGAAAGATTTTAAACTGGGTCATGAAATTAGGCATCCTTCTGGTTGTGACTCTTTTAAGTGGGTCATTAATTCATTTATTTACCTGGGGTTATGTCTGGCAGGCTATGAGTTAGTATTTCAGATTTAGAATATTTCACTTTACATGGTAAGAGATTCTACCTGTTCAAATATCTTTTCTTTGTTAATGTAGCCACATGAAAGCATTCATAAATCTTCTGTTTAAAAACACATCTTTTAACAAAATTGTGAACCCATTTGACTTTGGTTCTTCTCACCTCTTTCCATCTTCTTACCAAGGTGTGTTTTCTAGTGAATTTACTTGGTTAACTCTCTAAGATGGGTGTGAATAAAGCTTAGGTGAAAAAGTATATTTCAGGTAACAATGTCAGTGAAATGAAACCAGCAAACATTTTCTTTTTGAAGTTCATAATCTTATCAACTCATATGACTTTTCATAATATGACATTTATTTTTGCATTTAAAATTTTTTATGAATGGAAATCCTTAGAGGAATAAAGGTTATTCTTTACTGTTTCAATTATTGAGTTTAAAATGAGAGATGTATTGGTAAAGCAAAAGAATTTCTGTTTCTCCTTAAAAGAAAGACTGGAGGAGGAGAAAAGAAAAACAACTCCATAGCAGTTCTCAAGTCCGGATTTGGGAATCCATGTTGCGTCCTTCCCTTCTTTTGTTAAAGAATTTCCCAGCCTCTCCTTCTGCCATCTGCTGGTGGTTTAAACACTTACATCTTTGATTTTAAAAGAAATATCCTTTTTTCTTATTTAGAAAGGATTTGGGGAAAATGTTCTATTTATACTCATCTGTAATATTTTGGTATAATTTTACTTAATTATCTTTTTAAAAGCTATTTTGGCTTCTTTTCCAACTTTATCTTTAGAGGTTTATGTGAATATAAAATTTAGAGAAAAAAAAACAAAAACAAAACAGAACATTTTGAAGGCCAAAGCTTGTACTATTAAGAGACAAAGACAGACTCACTGATGAAAGATCTCGAGGGCCACAAAGAGGAGTTACTTGACATTTGTTGGTGGGTGTTGTCTTCTCTAAATTCTGGATTTGGATTAACTATGAAACAGCAACTTTGCCCCACTCTTTTGTAGTTAAGACTGCTTGATCTAAAGTGAGACCACCTATAGTTTAAGTCATAGCATAAAATTGGAAAATTGATTTCTTGGTATCACCAATGTTCTTTCAGCCCTAAAATGCTACATGTCTTCTGTATTCATTAGGTCAAATCTTCAATTCTGTCCTATTTTTTTATTCTTCTGATTTCTCCCTGTGTCTACTAGTTGAAGCTATTGTCATTGTCTTGGGAAAATGAGACTTTTTGTTCAAGAACATATTTTACAAATGAAATAAAGCCAGGACAAATTTTTAAAAGAGAAACAAAGTATAGGTATTTGATTTTCTGCCATCGTTAATCTTCTGTCTTAGCTTCCTTTCAAAGCCACCTTAACTAATTATAGAGCCTTAGATTCATGGGTCAGTTATTTGTTCTTTGTTTTGTCAAAGAGGAAAAATAACCCAAAATATTAATCCGTTTCTTTTCAAAATGAATGAGGCTGAGGAGGTAACATGACTGTTTTTAGGCCCTTAGTGGCAGAGAGGAAAAAATTCAAGCTTCTGCCTCCCAGGCCAGTGCCCTTTATACAAAATTACAGCAGTGCTTATTTTTAGTCTTCCCAGTACTGGAACTATAGATTAGATTGAATCTTACAGAATTGACATTTTTACAGCTTAAAAATGGTCCAGTGTTGGCAGTTTCACGTGGCTCGGTCCAGTATATTAGGATTCTCCTATAAATTTTAGATCTACATTTTAGTAGTGAAAACACTTATTTTTATTTAAAAGCTGATATCCCATTTGGAATGTTTCCATGCATTCTGTTTGAAATATCACATGATCACAAGATGTTTGTAGAGTTTAATTGTCATGAAAGGAATTGCTAAGCCACATAGCCCAATGGAGAATACACTCTGATATTATATACAAAATCAGAAATATTTATCATGGCCAAGTGGGTTCTTAGTGTGATAGGAGTTCCATTTCTTCTAGACCAAATGCTCTGTCAGGTGATGGTAGCGGGCAGACTCTTTGGATGGACTTCCTGACTGTATGGCATGGGTCGCTAGATCTACTAACTGTATTTGTACAAAAATGTTTGCCCTAAAGGCGGTGAATATGGGAAACTGAGTGGAGGCAAGCAGAATTCATGCCTGCTTTTGTCAGGCTTGCATTGGTTTTTAAGAAAAGATACTAGGAATGAAGCATGGCCTCAAGTGCTGTGGATCTCAAAAGTGATCTTTTTAAGGGAGGGAGGAGTTAATGCTTGAAAGAAAGCTTATTTACTTGCATAGTCTGGCATTTGATTGACTGTTTTTCTGCTGGGACATTACTTTGGCACTATTTCTTGAGGACTTAATTTTCTAGTAATAATAAAATGTGCGTATATTCTCCTTATCCCCACCCTCAAACACCTGTTCATTGGGATGTGCACAAATGATTAGAGACATGTTTCTGGGCTTGCCTAGAAAATTCCTTAGCATAGAGTTACTGTGACCATATTAATAACATCAAGCTGCTTTAGATTTTGTTGGGAAGAAGCAAAGAGATTACTTCAGGGGAGATGGAGGGGTGATTTTGATTGCATGTGTTTTACATTCTCTCATATGCCAAATTTTAAAGCCAGTTTTGTTTCTTCAGATGGTGAAACCCTCCTCTTCCCTTAAATCTGGCTGTTACCCAAGTCATGTCAATTTTTGCAAGTCAGTTGAGAATGTCAAAGTGACTGGTGTTGAAAGAGCCAATATGTTGGAAGATGTTTAAAGCCAAGTAGAACATTTATATAAATTAAGGAATATATTAGATGATTTTTAAAAATCAGATTTGGAAAAAAAACCTGTTGAATTAATAACTTGCATACCAGATGTATCACTGATAAATACTTGTAACAGATATTCCCCAATAAGCAATAAAATTACCATTTTACAACTGAAGTAATCTATCCTGTGGGTACATTTGCAAAGATATGCCAACAAAAATACATGCAGAGTTCTTGAAGTAATAATGCAAATAAAACATTTCGTATTATAATTTTAAAATAACAGGATTAGGAAACAAAATGTCTGGGAGACTATTTGTTGTGTCTAAATTCTGCTTTTACTCTGTTTTTTTGGCAGTTGGGTTTTTGATATTGTATTATTGCCTTAGTGTCTTTGTGTGTGTTTAAGGGCCGAATTGTCTGGCAGAATTGTGGTTGAAAATCTCACAAATTCTAAATAATAAAAGTCAAAAATATATCTTATTTGCCTCATTGCAGTAATGGTCTATTTTAATACTTTCCTGATATCTGCTGATGTCATGGCTACCACTGAATCAGTAAGCAGAGAGTTTTGCCATGTATAATTTATTCATTTGCGCACAGCCGAAGTGTCCTTGCAATGTGCAGTGATTGTGTGGCCCCACATGCCAAGTCACAGAACTTGCTGCTGTGATTTGTTGCCCACTTTGCCCACGAGTGGGCACTGGCCTCCAGCTGAACCTTCTCTCCAGACCAGAGCTACCTTTGGTATGGCTTTCCTTTGGTCTTAGGTGGAAATGTGAAAAGGAATGATTCAGGGGAGGAAGTGGAGGATGCACAGGGAATTGTAGGTCTCAGGCTGTATGTGATCAAGTCAATTAAACCCTACGGAAAATTTCGTTTATTTCTAGCTTCACATTACAATTTAAGGCCCTTTTGGCTGCCTCCTAAGATGCCACGTACATTTTTCTAAGAAATTCCTCTTAAACTCCCTCCACTCTTCCCAAATTAAATTAATGGAATGAGAACTAAATACAGGCCTAGATGGGCTATTACATATTAGATATCATGGTAAAATCAGTAAGCTTCTAGAAAGTATTCAAACAAATTTACTGAACATTTGTCAGAATTTTAAAATATGTATGTTTATTTATTGCATCTTAAATTTGTAATTTTCTTCTCAGTTTCTCACATTCCTATTTTTGACTTATTTAATTTTTAATTCCCTTATCGAGATATAAGTGTAATTTCTTCATCATATTGTGTTAACCTGTATTTAATGTCATAATTTTAAAAAATATTATATATTACTACAATATAAGAATAACAGATATTCAGTTTAAAAGTATTTCCTGTGACAAATGAGTAATTTGGAAAGAATTTGGGAAATCCTGATTTTTTTTTTAGGGTACAGAAGATATCTTCACCATGTAGACATGGGAAGGGCTTCAATTTTGATGGTAAATAAGTATCTTATAAAAAATTGAATATTTTGTTTTAACCTTATGTTAGTCATGACGTCAAGTAGTGATATCATTCGTAAAATGACTGTTTTTTTAATGACTGGAATTTTTCATTGTATGCTATTTAATAGTATGTGCAAACATATAGAATCACAAGTATTAATAAAGATGTGTATGTGCATTTTGTGAATAGTTCCTGCTTATGCACATGTATTTGTACATTCTTTTTTTTTTTTTTTTTAAGCACAGAATGTATGGAGAAGTTGACCTCCCTAAAGGATAAGTTTGAAAAGGAAGGAAATGGAGATCTGCCAGGCTTGTTGGCTAGAGTCATGGACAAGAGCAAGGCCTGTCTGAACTGCCACTCAGTTTTTATTCTGCGAATTTGCAGGGCTGGTGATTAGAGTGGCTTTCGCCCAATTATGCTGTGATTATTCTGCTGCACTGTAATTGACTGGGGAGATATGCTAATACCTGTCATTTGGGATGATAAAAGATGAGCGGGGGACGCAATGCATTATTTAGCTGGCTGTGTGATAGATGAGGGATGCGCAGAGTGCTTTAATTGCTGAGAAGAGAGGTTAAGCTGAACGAACGGATGAATTAGAAATGAGTTTTTTTTATGGCTTGTGGAAAAGTGAAATAAAGGAAAATGTGCCTTAAACTAAAGCAGCAGATAGAAATGAGCACAACGAAACTAGATCCAGGCAGCTTGCTTTATCAATCTAAATATTAACGAAAAGTGCCTTTTAGAGTTCAGTAAATAATAATTGGAAGGAGATATTATAATAGATTCTCATATTAAGGAAAAAACATTTGTAAAAGGAATTGTTTTTATTTGAGATGACAGTATTTGTGATTTGTAATCTCGTAAATTCATACTGTATTTTAGGTTATACCAAAATGCAGTATGCAGCTATTCCAAGTTGCATGCTTTATATCTTTTGAATGTTAGCTTAGAAGTATCTACATTTCTTGTTTCTGCATATTTTTCAGTAAATGCAGTGGAGGAAGGCAAGAACGGAAAACAAACAAAAAAGAATGTTTGTAATACTAGCAAAATGTAGTAATATAAGTGAAGAGAGAGAGTGTATGACTAATTCTTGAATGACAGGATTGAAGGCAGCCAGTGATACATTTTTTACATGCTGTACACTTAGTTATTGGTATTTTTATGGAAAAAGAATTTATGAAAGAGTGGTGTATTCCCTTTTGTATCATTTCCTTTTGTCACACCCATGTCTAATCTTAACAAAAGTATATAAAAATGCTCCACTGTAATCTGCATAGTTATTTATATGATTTGTTGTTAGTGTTTTACTTCATTTTAGCTTTGTGCATTTAATAAGTAGGTAATTATTTTGAGAATGCAGGCAGACCAGCAGTTTGTGAAAACTGTTGGAAGCTGAAGACTGAGGCCTTTCCCACATTGTAGGCTTTCAGACACACTCTGCTTTACCAGATCATGATGTGGGAGAATGTCGTCCTCAACTGTGCTATTTTGTCTTGTAGATGAAGCACCAAGAATACAGGTTGAATAGCAGAAGTTGTAGTTTTTGTAAAACAAAGAAAATGACCTTATATATTATTGAATTATCTCCAGACTGTCCAGCTTCTCAGAGCCTGTGTGACTCAGCTAGTAGAGCAGAATTTATCAGGGAACAGCTTTCAGCCAGGTTATTGAATGGTAATGGATCTGTCTAGAGTAAAGCAACCTATTGGAATGGATGTCAACTGCAGACAGATGCTGCACTCTGCTACTCAAGTTTTGTTGGAGCCAATCACTTTTGCCCAGTGTAGTTGATACCTCTTTTGCACATTCCTTCCCAAAGTAAAGTTTCTTCATGGATGTTTTTATTCAGTCTCTTTCTTGGAATTCCCAAGTAGACTCATAACTATCTAACTTTTTGAGACAGATAAAATATTAAGGATTGCTTCTAAGATTAAGAAGATTAAGAACATCTTGTAAGGCTTAGTGGAAGCTACAAAGGAAAAGATGCAATTAGGACAGAAATGGGAACAAACAGCAATTTATGAACAGACAACAGCACTGAAGGGCAATGTTTACAAGCTTTAGGTACTAATTTAAAATTTCATGTTTTACTTAATATTACCTTCATCTCAATAATGAATGATGGAAGCAGCACTTTGGAGATGTGGTGTCTTGACTTTTTTTCTTGTCAGTAGTATGAAAAGAGTAGTATACAAACTGATTTAATTTTGTACTTCTTTTAAAAAAATTACTAGCAGTTTATTGTTTTTCCTTCCTGGTAGGCAGTTATTCAATCCTGAGATATTGTGCTTGAATCTTGGCTATAATTATCATCACTTGAATGTGAAAGTGATTCTTTAAAGTTCTTCATTTGAAAGGTTTTCCTTTGTTTAGTGTAGTCAGAAAAAAAAATCATGTTTATGGCTTTTGTTGTTGTTCATTTGATGTAATGTGTCTCACTGTAAATTTGAAATTGTTCTTTTTTACACAGTTGTTATGTCACCATTCTTTACCTTAGATTTAAGTTCTTCCCCATGGAAATGCTTTTTCTTAACTGAGAGTTGTAACATGAGACAACATAAACTTTCTTAAATTTCCTTAGCATCCTTTAATATCCTTACCATCCAGTTGAAGGGTTTTTTAAAAATGATGGTAAATTATAATGTTTTTTAAATAATGTGATTATATTATTTTATAAAATTTAGAATATGATAGAATTATTGCCACAGAAGACATTATTATATAGTTCATTTCTCTTGTGTTATAAAGGTAGCAGATGAGACTCATGTAAGGACATCAGACCCACTAGCCCTAGAATCTCCTTGCTCCTAATGTGGGGCTTTTTCTTTTATGCCTGTGGAGATGATTTCTGCCTAATGAGCAAGATATATGGAAAATAGTTGTGTACGCTATCCATGAAGGGGTAAAGAACCATCGCATACGCCTGCTTTCTAGAGGTTACTAGTACAAGTGTGGGTGCTCAAGTTGGTTAAAACAAATCATTGAAAAATGCATTTCAACACAAGATGTATTTATATGTACCTCTTTCTCCATCCATCTTACGTCTTACAGTTGTCTCAGTCGTACCTAATTCTACAATGATTTTTTAGCAATTCATTCAGCTTTAGTAGAGTTTTTTCCACCTCCCCTCTTTTCGCTTGAATGTATTAATTGGTTCCATATTCCATTAAGTTTGACAACTGGAGAAGCATGTAGCATAAGCACACTTAGGGGAGACACGGCGACTGTTAGGAAGCAGGCACCTCAAGAGCCATAGGTAGAAAGACTGGAGGGCGGCCTCCTCCCTCTGCAACTCTGCACCTATGTCAGGAGGTAATGAAGGCGTTGTTAATATATCCAGTGAGCTCCTCAAGTTTCTACTCTATGGACCTGGGGCCCTGCTTTCCCTTTGAGGTCTCTTTTACAACTACTGGTTCATTTCCTTGAGAAGGAACATAGAATTACTTTTCCTTCTGCATCCAGCCAGGTCCTCAATAATGCACCACTAAAAAGATAAGGTAAGATAAGGTCACTTATTTTATGGTCTTGATTCTTCTTCTTGCTGGTAAGGTAATGTTTGTTTGTTTTTCCTGTCTCTGTCATGTAAATTTTTGCTTTGAGACAAAAACGTTAATGTAAATAGTTACCTTAAGTTTCAAGGCTTTAGTGTCAGTGTAATATCTCCTTGTAATCTTTCGTCTTTCTTAAGCTTATATAACACTCTTGATGAGGATAGGAAACAAACTATTTTAAAAAGTAAAATTTAAAAATTCTTACAGGTGCCCTCTGGTTAGATTTGAAAGGAAAGAAAAATTGGTAATGTATTAGTTTTCTACAGCCAAATAACAACTTACCACAGATTTAGCAGCTTAAGATCACACATTAATTGTCTCATAGTTTCCATGGGCCAGCCATCCAGTTCTGGAGTGCTCTGCCCAGCATCTCACAGGGTCGAGACTGAGGTATTGCTGGGGCTGAGGTCTCATCTAAGCTGCAGGTCTTCCTCCAGGCTCACTGATTGTTGACAGAAGTCACTTCCTTGTAGCTCTGACCCTGAAGTCCCCATTGTCTTGCCAGTCATGAACCATTCCCCCATCACATGGCCCTCTGCACAGCATTTTGCTGCTAGGAGAGTTACGTCAAATCTCTCCCACATCTCTTAAAGAGTTGCTTGGTTAAGTCAGGCCCACCAAAGATAATCTTTGATAATTCAGAGTCAATTGCTTAGGGACCTTAGGTACATCTGCAGAATCCCTTCTGCCCTGTAAAGTAACATAGCGTGGAATGTTATTTGCCATATTCGCAGTCTCTCTCCAGGGGAGGGAATGATACAGAGTACATACACTAAACACTAAGAATCTTAGGGGCCATCCAGAATTCTGCCTACCACAAGTACGGATTCATTCACATTTGCTGTCAGATCTTAGGGATGAGAAGGTTTTGTCTGCACGTACTCAAAGTATCTTTAATGTGATTTTTTTTTTTTAAATGCAGTTCTGAGGAAATGAAAGTGGGGTATAATAGAATATGTTTGACTGACAATGTTGAAAATAAACGATGAGCACCTTTAACAGAGTGATCCATCATAACAGCAGTTTTATTTCTCATATCGTTAGCTCCTGAGGCTTTGCTGTAGAGCAGGAGTAGTTTCTTCTTATGGACTCCTACTGTGCAGTTGATGTACTCTGAGACAGGTGGAGAATGCTCTGCATGGCTGTTTGCAGTGCTTCTGTTGCAAGGTTTTGATTACTGCAATTGCTTCTTCCAGTGGATATGCTTGGTTATGATCTCAAGGATCTTCACAGGCGTGCTGATATTAGAAAACCGAGTGTGGCGATTCTGGTTAGTTTTACAGGCTTGCACTGCTAATTCTACTAAATAAGGGAAAAAAAATTCATTCACTATTAAATAAAAATGTTTTGACAGTCAAATTTGACTAGTCATTTTTAAAGTGAATAAGAAACTTTGGCTTGCAAAGATCAAGTTTTAATTTTTAAAAAATTACTGTATTTTCTCCTATGAATTCTATGGATCAGGCCCAGATATGATGTATAAAAAATACAAACTACCTTTTTCCTTTTTGGTAAATCAATCTTAACTTATCCTACTAACATTATGTACCCACATAAAGATATTTTTAATTTATCTTTGACCATACCTGCTTCCTTTCAAAATTCCTTTAGAAAAAAATGATACATTTTAAGTAGGATTTCTATTCACTTGATTTGAGTCCTTTTGATAGAGGAATTCTCTTGAGCCAAAAATTTAAACTGGCATAAGTGAAGCAAATATAATAATGTTTTAAAGTTACTTTGAAAATGTGATAAAACTTTTTTTTAAATTTAATTTTATTTTAATATAAATTTATTTATTTTAATTGGAGGCTAATTTCTTTACAATATTGTATTGGTTTTGCCATACATCAACATGAATCTGCCACGGTGTACATGTGTTCGCCATCTTGGACCCCCCTCCCACCTCCCTCCTCATCCCATCCCTCTGGGTCATCCCAGTGCACCAGCCCCGAGCATCCTGTATCATGCATCAAGCCTGGACAGGCTATTCGTTTCACATATGATAATATACATGTTTCAAAGCCATTCTCCTAAATCATCCCACCCTTGCCCTCTCCCACAGAGTCCCCCGTCCCTGGGATTCTCCAGGCAAGAACACTGGAGTGGGTTGCCATTTCCTTCTCCAATGCATGAAAGTGAAAAGTGAAAGTGAAGTAGCTTATTCGTGTCCGACCCTCAGCGACCCCATGGACTGCAGCCTACTAGGCTCCTCCTTCCATGGTATTTTCCAGGCAAGAGTACTGGAGTGGGGTGCCATTGCCTTCTCCGAAACTTTACTTTTAAAAAGTAATAAATATTGGACTTCCTTGGTGATCCAGTGATTAAGAATCCACCTACCAACCCTGGTAGCTCAGCTGGTAAAGAATCCGCCTGCAATTCAGGAGACCCTGGTTTGATTCCTGGGTCGGGAAGATCCCCTGGAGAAGTGATAGACCACCCACTCCAGTATTCTTGTGCTTCCCTTGGCGGCTCAGTCCATAAAGAATTCGCCTGCTAAGCAGGAGACCTGGGTTTGATCCCTGGGTTGGAAAGATCCCCTGGAGAACGGAAAGGCTACCCCCTCCAGTATTCTGGCCTGGAGAATCCTATGGACTGTCCATGGGGTCACAAAGAGTTGGACACGACTGAGCGACGTTCAGTTTCACTTTTCACTTTTACTTTGCCAACTCAGGGAAGATCCCACATGCCCACAGGGCAGCTAAGCCTGTATGCCCTAGAGCCCTGCTCCACAGCACAAGCCACCGCAGTGAGAAGCCCACACATTGCGACTGGAGAGTAGCCTCTGCTTACCACAGCTAGAGAAAGCCCTCATGCACCAGCGAGGACACAGCACAGCCAACAATAAATATTAAAAAGTAATATTTACTGCACTTAATCTGGAATCAAGTAAAAATTAGAAGGATTATATTTAGATAGGTAGTTGATGATGGCAGCAACACCCATCATAACTAGAATAGGATGACTTTCTAGCATTACAGGGGAATTACTAATGTTGGCATAAAAATTGCTAATTAATTTTGCTTCTTTTGCAGAACTTTTTGAGTTTCAGTGGAGTATTTTACAGATTCATACCTTTTTGCAAGTGTGTGTTGCCACAAGATGAGCTGTATAGCACTTAAGAAAAGCAATGGGCCTAGTATGACAAGAAGAATACTACTTAGAGACAAGCTAAAGTGACAAAGATTGTTCCCGCTACTGCCAAGGCTCCGTGTACACCAACCCCTCCCGTGGGGTTAGGGAGTTAAGACAGATTCAGATGCCTCCTTGGATGACACCAAGCTTTTCTATAAAGTATAGTCAGCATCTGTTCTTGCACTGCTTTCTCTGTGCTAGACTTGGCTTTCATTTCCCACCACTCTGAAGGCCACCTTTTTTTGATGGCATATTTAATAAGAGCCAGCCTCGTGATCAGAGAGGAGTCAGCTGTTACATATGGGTTCTTGTTTTGTTCACTCATTGTTGGGCATCAAGGATGTGAGACCTTGTTCTAGCCGTCATTGACTCCCCCAAGCAGTTGGAGAGATGGGGAGGTAAAACCCATGCCAAGTGCCGACTGGTTATGCCACAGCAGGGCGCCGTGGGCAGGGAGGTGCCGTGTGGTGAGGACGCTGTGGCCTTGAAGGGCATTGGAGCTGGGGCCATTGGAGAAGCATCACGGACAGACAGGAATGCATGGGCGGACTTGGCCGGGGTGCGTGACTGCTGCGGGAGAGGGGTTGGAGGGCTCTGCTGCCGAAATGTTTCATCATGTTTTAGCATGATAAGATAGATGTGACCAAAGACACTACAGCTTGGAAATGGGTTTAAAAAAAAATTCATCTGTCAACAGGATCTCTTGACATAAGAAAAACTGGCTTTGGAGAAGATGTATTGATTAGTTGGATGTCTTCTGTTTTTTAGAATTAAATAAGAAAATATGAAAGTGCTTGAAAATAGTAAATTAATATATAAATGAAAATTTTACATTATTGTTTATAGCAGCTTGTTATATAATAGATTTACATCATGTCAGAAATAAAAGAAACTGGTGAAATGACTACATTAGCTAGAAAATAGTTTGACAAAATAATCAGCCCAATCAGTTCATTGCTTCTTAAGGAAATAGTTTGAGTTACGTATTTGTTCTTTGCTTTATTGCCATAAACTTAAATTGTGTAGTGAATTTGTTTGCAGATGCTCAATGGTATACTATAAAATATGAGATTTGTTGCAGATAGAGTCTGAGTAATGGAAATTAGTCAGTTGGTAAGTTAAAGAAATCTTTATTCTTGAATTTTACAAAAAGTTTAATGGGATTAGAGTGTTGGCGAGCTCCGAGACTCATTCACTCAACATTTGTGAATTGCTTTCAGTGGGCCGGGCCCTGTGCAAAGCCTGGGGTATACTGAAGAGGTCAATGCAAGTGACTCCTGTCTCCCTGACTGCTGCCTGACTGCAAGTGGTAGCCTGGAAATCTGCTTCCTATCTTGGGAAGATTTTGTGAGAGAACTTTTTTGAGAATCAGTGATTCTGATTATTGACTACATATTTTCCAAATTCACAAAATGCTTTGCAGGGGTTTAAATGAGATATAATGCATTTGGTTTGAGGGAGAGCAATGAAAGGAGAAATTTATTTCAGTGCTTGTTGCTTAATCAACATCTACACTGCCACTTCACATCAGTGTCTGTCCTTTCAAAGTGAATTAGGTCTTGTGGGCAGCACGTCAAGAGGACGTGTATTGTTCCTGGCAGGGCACTTGAATTTCTAATTACCAGATTCCTGACTTAATTGCAATTACCTGGACACCCAGGCAGGGTGAACTTTTGGAAAAGAATGTAATTAGAGAAACAGGAACTTTGCTGCCAACTCCTTGTCTAGATACTAACACTAAGCAGAACACTGATAAGTTCACATCTGCAAAGACAGCCCATCAGATGATAAAAACAGTCCTTAAAGTGTATTATGTATAGTACATCTCAGCTTTGGATTCATAAACAAATGTAACGTTAAAGCAGAGAAGATTCAGTTTTTGCTTTATACTAGTGTATAGTGTACATATGTAAATCTTGTAAGAGTGGGTAAGTATCAAGAGTAAGTGAATTATTTATTGAATACTCTCTCCGTATGAACTCAGATATTACAACTTTGATTAATAAATGTAAAATCTTAAGATCTATAGTCACTGAAAGGAAAAAAAGTCATTTTCTAATAGTGACTTCAACAGTAATTTTTCTTAAATAACACTTTTCATTAAAAACAAATTCACACAAATGAAAGTTTCAAATTAATTACAAATACAATTTAAAATTTATTTTTAAAGCATTTTATTATCTTTAAAACAAAATCTGAAATACTTTTCCATTTCTCTCATTTCCTCATCACTTTCAAGAGTCCTTACATACTGCCTTAGCAGAGTCACAATCTTGAGATGGTAATAAATATCTACTTACGGCTTATTTTACACATTTTTTATTCAGTCCTTAACCCCCTGCTAATTTGCTCTTCTTAGCTTCTCTGAGCTATGTCCTTCCTTTCCATCTCAACAAATCCCTTGTCCACACCAAGGTTAATTTTGTCCATCTATGGTTAGTTAACTCATAAATGATCTTTTACAGCTTCTTCCCCATGGAGCTGCTGGTCTTTTTCATTTTTAGCTTTCTTGAAAAATGGTACAGAGGGGAGCAACCCCGGCTTCTGTGCCGTGGCAAGCCTGTGGACAGCAGAGGGTGGTGGGCTTGTGTCTCTCCTTCCACAGCTCTTTACTCAGGCTGTTCCCCAGCGTAGATCATCATATTTATTCCTACTGCAGCTTAATTCCTTCTAATTATTTATCAGTATTAAGAACATCTCCTGTTTTGTATCTTTTTGCATACATGTTATCATTTTTATTTTTATAATGGTAAATTAAGAGCAAAGACTGGAGCCTGGCTGCGTTTATTTACATTGTTAGCTCTTTGAGTAATAAGAATACATAGCAGTAAAATGTTAAATGGGAATTATAATAGTAAATACCTCAAAAGTTGTGAAAATTAAGTGAATTAGTTTTGAAAGGCACTTTCAGTGGCACCTGGCAGATAGAAGCGCTGTTTGTTGCTGCTGCTGCTCTGTTTGAGTCTTGTATGAGCCCGGCAAGGGAGCTGTGGTGGACATGTCTGTTCCATAGTGAGTAACACAGAAGCACCAAGGGTCTAAGTCACCTGCTCAACATCAGACAGCTGATAGTGGATCTGGACACTGGGCTTATGAATTATGACTTTCCCATCTTTCCATTGAGGATTTCCAGATTAAAAAAATAAATATAGTTCACCAGTTAAATGGATAACCTTTTAGTATTTCATATAAATTTTAGTATTTCGTATAAATATGTCCCCATGGCATGTACTTAATACTAACAAATTATTTGTCTTTTATCTGAAATACGAATTTAACTTGGTTCCTGTATCTTATCTGGTGACCCTAATTCATCTATTCAAAGTGTCACCTGTGTGCCAGTCCTTAAATGATGGTCCAGAAATTTAAGGGATAGGTGACTAAACCCTTTCTGTACTTTTTCATAACACAGAAAATTTGTATTTGTTTTTCACACCACTCAATTAAGGAGAATTAAATTGAGGTGTCTATGCTATAGTCTTCCCAAGTCAACAGCATGTTGTAGGTAGAAAAAATATTTTTATGAGAAAGACATCATAGTAAATTTTTCCAGCAGCTAATAAACACTTAGTTTGCAGTGAGAAAAGAAAGTAAGTATGAAAGGAGCTAAGGATAGGCCCTGTTTACTGCCACTCTCTGGAGATAGCCAAAGGTTTGACAAAGCAGTTGTGATAAGCTGACTCTCCTCTTCCAAATACAGCACTACAGCATTGGGCGATTGCTTTTGCTTTCTGTTGCTATTGTGCTTGCCTCCATTTCTGTTTTTCCTTCTGTGAATTGTTGTAAATTACTGTTGACATGAGTTTGGTTACAGAGCTTTTAAAACTTCTCATAGAAAGTATGTAAAGTCGGGGTACCAAGGGAAATTTGTAACAGTGGTCTAGTCAGGACTCTGTCTTCCTGTTCCTTCTGTATTTCTGATAATGTTTTAAAGTCTATTTTTAAAGAAGTCTTATTTCAGAACAAGAGTGGTGGTTTAGTCACCAAGTCATGTCCAACTCTTGCAACCCCCTGTAGCCTGCCAGGCTCCTCTGTCTATGGGATTCTCCAGGCAAGAATAGTGGAGTGGGTTGCCATTTCCTTCTTCACAGAACAAGAGTGGATGGGATCAAACAGATCATCCTTGCTCTAGGGTTTGAAGGATATAGAGAATATTCCATATGGCAGCTCTTCCTGTTTTCCATCTTAACAGATTATACTCAAATGCTTCAGGATTTACTAACAACAAGTAAATACAAGATTTACTAACAACTTGTAAATACAAGATACTTTGAAAAGTACTTTACAGCACATAAGAGGCAGCTGGTATAATGCCACTTTTACAAACGAAGAAATAAGCTCAGAGATTAGGTAGCTGATACCAGAGGAAATGTAGTTAGTAATAAAAAGCCTTGCCCATGCCACCAAGATGCTTATTTTAAGGGCCATTTTGCTCTCTGTCAGAGATTTTTTTGTTGAGTATGCTATTAGTGATTGGTCTAATGCAAACTGAATTGAATTCGGTATTAACTACTGTGAGAGGTGATTCTGTGGAAGAACAATATATTAACTTACCAGGTGTTGGTGAGTTAAACGTGAGTTATAATAAAATATGTATAAAATGTGAAACTCTCATTAAATATACTTCTAAGTCAAATTTCCTAATTACAGTGGTTGTTTATGTATGGCCTTCCCAGGTGGCATTGGTGGTAAATGCAGGAGATAAAAGAGGGTTCGATCCCTGGGTCAGGAAGATCCCCTGGAGGAGGGTATCGCAACTCACTCCAGTATTCTTGCCTGGAGAATCCCATGGACAGAGGAGCCTGGCGGGCTAAGGTCGATAGGGTCACAAAGAGTCAGACCTGACTGAAGCAACTTCACCTGCACACATGTGTGGCATTAATAGTGGTGGGCAGACCTAACAGCCTCTTCCTTGTAGAACTTTCAAATGACCGGGGTGTTACCAGAGAAATTCTTCGTGATTCATCACAGAGTGACACTATTTTAGCAAATGTGCTTAAGTCCAGGGTCTGATTCTCTATTCTGTAACGCTGAGAAAGCAACTTTGTCAGAAGGGTACCAAGAGATGGTTGAACTGTCTCTCTGAAGACTCACTGGCCACACTAGTTGGCAAGGCAGTGGTCTTCCTGGTGACAGATCTACACGGGAAGAGGTTGCTCTGTGAGTATGGCCTCAGTGTGTTGGATGGTTACAAAATGTGAAGGTTTGGTAGTATCAGATGGTTCTGTAGTAACAGATAGCCAGACACATCCATTTCCACATAAGCATTTCATGTTGTTCTCCATGCTCCATTATTATGCAGTAATCTTCTGTATCTGTTGGGCTGGATTCTTCTCCCATTGTCAGCTTTTTTTTTTGTAGAACCTCTGTGATTTTTCTTCTGTGCTTCTACTGCTTGTCAGCCCCTCATTTGATCAGTAAAGTTTTTCTTGAGGTAGATCAGTTTAACTTGTGTGATTAAAGGAAGGTGTCTAAGCCTGGGCATTTCCTTTGCTCTTTAAGGTAACTTTACATAACATTCAACAGCATTAACTGTTTTTCTTGTATTTATAACATTGAGAATCTAAAGCCCATTTCTTAAGAAAGCTTGTTTAGCAGTGTCTACTTGTAATACTAAAGAGCAAAAGATAACATTTAGAGTCTGTATTGTTTTTCTAATTATGTGTAAACCTTCTTTGTAACATTTCTTCTGTGTTTGGAATATATTGTTGTTCACAGTGAAGACTTTTGTTTTAATTTTTACCCTTCCAGACCTCCTTGTTCATGAGTCCTTGTAATCCAGTTCAAAGTTAGTCAAGTGGCAAATGTTCAATGCTGGCTGGATTCATAGAAAAGTCTTCCAAATGCTTCCTTAGCAACTGTTAGCCTGAAGAGTATCATGCCCCGTTGTCCCCACATCATCACCTGACTCACCCGAATGAAACATACTCTAGGGATATTTCTCAAGTCTCTGCCTTTTCAGTGTAATCCCCAGTCTTTCACTAGAACCTTGTCTTTCTCTTTTTCCCTCTCCTCTTCCTCTTTTACCTTGAGGTCTCTCTCTCTTCTCTTTCTCACCCACTGCTGCTTTTTGGTGTCTTCTCCCTTTCTTTCCTTTTCTGTACAAATAAACATTAGAAGGAATTACATGTCTTTTGGGTTTTTTTTTAATTGAGAACTGAATTCAATTCTGAATAATTACTCTGTCATCAAATCCAACAATAACTTTTGCACCAACACATTCTCTACTGAAGTAGTTTGTTTGAACTAACAAAGAAATTATTATTTGCAAGTAGTTCTATTTTCATATCTGAAGTGTATAAAGTCGTATTTAAGCAGAAAGATTATGAAGCAGCTTTTGTCATATTTGGGGAAATTTATATTTCTAAGTTGCTGTCTAATCCATTGTAACCATGCTAGTTAAAGTCATGCAGTGGAGCAAGTTAAAAGAAATTCAGATTAATGAAAATTTAAAGGAAAATATGAGACAAATAGAAAATGCTCTCAAATATAATAATATTAAAGTAAGGTAATAAAGAGGGAAAAAAGTTCTTTTAAACTAGAACTACTTTGACTTTGGGTATTATCGATTCTGTACCTTAATTGGGATGTATCATTCACTACTTATATACCTGTGAATTGGCTAGTGTAAATACGGTTGATTTTGATTTATACTTCCTTTTATTTAAACTCGAAAACCATCTTTAATTGATGCAGTGTGCCTTTATGTTGTAGTCATTTCCAGATATATCAAGCATTGCTTGTGTCAGCCTTTGGCTTCATGGGCATGTTGGTCTTTGACCCAGAACTGGTAAATGAACCCTGCAGGGAAATCATTAGAGAAGTGGAACAATTGTGGTGGTGGGGTCAGGGGTCAAACCATTACCTACCCATAGGAACTTCCGTTTAAATTGGACTCTTGCTTTTCTGAAAGCAGGTCATATATTCAGGGAGAATGCTGAAAAAAGAGCTTGGCACATGTCGGTGCTAACCTATCAGGATGAGAGAGGACGGGCAGGAGTCCAGAGATGGGTGATTTGTTGTGGTGGTGGTGGATGTTGTTGCCTTTATCCCCAGTGTCACGACAAATGACTGTGGTTGTTATCTCAAAGTCAGTTTTTTTAATGTAAATATTGTGGAAGTATAGCAGAAGTACAAAAAAGTGCAAAAATTTTAAGTTTGCAGCTCAATGTGTTTCCTAAAGTGAACACATACGTAATCAATACGCAATCAATCAGTACGAAAAACCCCACCAGAGCCCTGGAAATACTCTTTGTCCCTTTTGCATCATCATTCCATTTACTTCTCAATCCCCACCCAGGATTACCATTGTCCTGAATGAACATCAGTGATACTTCAGAGTCTGTGGGCACCAAGGGTGATCCATTCTTTATTTAGTTTCACTACAGAAAACAGTCTTAAAAATGTTAAAAGTTTTGTGCAAAGAGAGCACATACCTTATTCAAGGAGTTTATATCAACATCAGTTTTTACTTTTTCATGTAACTATTAAAAGAAATTTTAGAAGTGATAGGTGTCATGTAAGAGAGTATTTTTTCCTTTGCATTGAATAGCAGTAGTTCACCAGTTACCTACTAAGAATATCAGAAAAAAAGGGAAATTATAGTTGTTCTTTTCAGTATGTATTTTCTTATATATATATATATTATATTTTCTTGTATATATACATTTTCTCAGGACTATGTATAATCTAAGAGTTTTAAATTGTCTCCTGATATTAAGTAATAGATACTAATTTTAAAATACATAATATTAAATATCAAAATGAAGAAAATCTTGATTCTAATGACCAGAACGACTTCCTGTGTGCATGAAATACGAAGTGAACCAGGGTCAACCCACAAAGCCCAAGCTTCTAACTGCTGGTTCTTTCCAGCAGCTACTTTTAAAAGTAGAAAATAACTTTTTTAAATGGTAAAAGTACTTTTAAAATAATTAGGTTGAATCAGGCTGATGCACTCTGCTAAGACAGAGTTCCCCCACCCCACCTCCCAAGACCTGAGAAAGAGGCTCAGTTTTCTTCCATGGAGGTACCATGGACTAGGGGTTACATCTGTGCAGAAGGGTTGTTTTTTTTTTTCTTCTCACAAAGATGCTTCCTGTCCAAATGTATATGTCAGGTTTTCCCTGATGTTTAGCTTACCAATGTAAGGTTAAAATCTTAAATAGTATTTATTATTTGCCAGGTCTGCCCCAAGTTTCTCTCCTCTGTTTGCTCTACTTTGCTCATGTAGTCATGGGTCTACTCATTTTGTTCACCCAGAAAGTGCTTAAACAGTCACTATTAGTGTTACACTGTGTTTTCTATTTTCCTGCCCGTTGTTACTTTCTGTCATTGTCTTTTGCTCTCTCCTTCCCCCTTTTCGTCCTGTCTTTCTGTTCTACTAGATGTAATTGTACATCTACTAGATGTAATATGTGGCCAGCTTTTCCATAAATTCAGTTAATTTCACTGTTCTCAGGAATTTAATTTCAGTTTGTACTGTATCCCATATGTTTAAGACCTAAAACAATTATAGATACTTCAGAACTCAGAACTCTATAAAATAAACTGTTTACCTTATCAGATTGCACTAGGGATCCATTGCAGGTTGAGAACTGTGCTAGATCACAGATGGCATACTTCATGGATTATGATTTCACAAAACAGTCTGTCTTCACAATTTGCTTCTCTTCTGTTTCACGCTCGTGAATCCTATGGGTAATCAGTAGCCAGAATGAAAAAAAATCAGTTGCTTTATCAGTTTTGTGATAAAATGTTGTTTATTCGCTTAGTCATTTCTGCCTCTTTGTGACCCCATGGACTGTAGCCCCCCAGGCACCTCTGTCTATTAGATTTCCCAGGCAAAATGGAGTGGGTTGCCATTTCTTTCCAGGGGATCTTCCCGATCCAGAGATCGAACCCGAGTCTCCTGCATTGGCAGGCAGATTCTTTACCACTGAACCACCAGGGAAGCCCCAAACATTTATTTTATTACTGTTTGGATTCCCTCTGAATGTAGTCGTGCATTCGTTTGCCGTGTTAGAGGCAGACATCCTGCCCAGATTAGGTCACAAGGGAAGAGGACATGTTTATGCTTTCTGTCTGTGGCTGTGGGAGGGAGTTACTCTCTGAGGTGCCACTTTATGATTCTTGGTTTATGGACTTGGGTGTGTCAGCTATTGTGATTCACCCACAAGGAGATGGAGTGAACAAAAAATTGGCGAACTAGAAAAAACATCCTGTGAGGCTCAGCAAAAGATAGAAATTAGAAAATAAAAGATTTGTTTTAAATCACCAAAGAACCTATTAAACCGTCCTACTGTTGTGCATCCTGGGACATCTCTGCTACGTGGTTTTGCATGTTGTTGTTCTTTTTAACTGACAAAGTCATATCTTTATTGCTGAGTGAAACAGGAGATTTTGAGATAGAGGCATGTACCTAGATACATAATGTGGAATAATAACTATTAGAAAATGTGCTCAAGTAGATATAGTGTGCTCTCATAAAGAGTAACACACTCACGTGCACATAGACACACACACTCTGTCCTTTGAAATCTTAAATGAGGTTATCGGTGTCGTCATGCATGCATGCATGCATGCTCTGTCCTGTCTGACTCTTTGCAACTCATGGACTGGAGCCCACCAGACTCCTCTATCCATGGGATTTTCCAGGCCAGAATACTGGAGTGGGTCGCCATTTCTTTCTCCAGGGAATCTTCTCCCCCTAGGGATTGAACCTGTGTCTCTTGTGTTTACCTGCATTGGCAGGCAAATTCTTTACCCTGAGTCACCTGGGAAGCTTCAGGTATCAATGTCAGCAGTTTTGTTTTAATGAATATACCTCGAAAACTGCATTCTAATGTAGTCTGTGTCTATAGAACCTGTGCATAATTTAATTTAGCCTCTCTGGACCTCGGTTTTACATTGTATAATAAAAATGCAGGATAGGAGTAAATGTTTACTGAAGCTTCATTTACTTCTGAAAATTCTGTACAGTTCATGACAGTCTATCTTAAGTGTTTCTCTTCCAAAGGAGTCAAACTTTGCCATCCCCACATTTTATTACTTATCTCCTAACACATTTGTACCTGAAATATTAAATAATGAGCCTCAACAACTCTTAAGAATTGATGAAGTCTAGTTTAGCTAATACTAGCATGTGTTAGCTGTTGAAGTCTAGAAATAGGTCCTTTTATTTTTTATATACTACTCATGCCCTTAGGGTGTCAGATTTGGGAACCTTGTTATTTACTGTTAACAGAATATTCAGTTGTAAGTTCCTGAGAACTCTTTATGGCCTAATATTGTCAACCATGGGCGACTTGGTTATAAAGTTACTAATCAAAAAATGTTATCTGATGTTTGCAGCCCACTGCAAGTTTAACTCCACAAATGTCTTATATAGGCTACAGTTAATGCAGTAACTTAGCTCTGTCAGAAATATTCTCTAGAAAAGCCCACCAGTGTAAAGTAAGGCCTTAGTTTCTTAGCATTGTTGGACGTTTAAACTCTCCTCTTTTCAGCATTTATTCATGTTTCTTGGACCAGTAATGTTATGCTGGTCAAGGGCAATCCTCCGTGAATGCTGAGAACTTAGACCAATTGCCAGTATCTAAAGCAAACACGGAGAATTTTCTCTGTGAAGAATTCAACATCAGCTTGACACTAATAATCACGAGTGGTAGGTAATGAGAGGCTGCAAGCCGGTGAAAAGTAATTCTGCAAACATACCTTTCTTTGTAACACACCAGTGCCTAATAGCCTAGTTCCTGTAACTGACTGACTGCACAAAATGGTTTTCCAGCATCCTAGCCTCTGAGAACAACTTTCTGCTCTTGGAAACTTGAATTATTCTCTTAAAGGGGATGATGTAGGATACTTATAATTTTTTAAATTAAAAAATTCACAAATTATAAAAGGGGAAATCAGCAGGGAAGCAAAATGTTTATTTTCTTGATAGAGGGTGACAAGTAGGTCAGTTGGTGCATTTTTTAATTTTGCATACATGTGCTTAAAGGTACACTGTTTTGCCATTCTTTAGAATAAAGATTAGAAGGAAATATGGCAAAATGTTATAATTTGGTTAACTTAAATAGCAGCACTGTTGAAGATTTTTGTTTTCTGATTTCTTATTTGTTTGTATTATTTTAAGATATTTATCTTATTTTTCCTTTAAAAGAAAATAAATGACACCATGTAGTATACTGAAGTCTGTTTTTGTTTTGAGTCAGTAGTAAATGAAATCAAGTTTATCAGATTTTTTTCTCATTTGAATTAATATGTGTATTGAGATAATTGGAGGTTTGATGTTCTCAGCTCTTAGAATGCAAGGACATAGAATTAAGGCAGAATTGAGATATTCATCTCATTTTTTAAATATTACAAAACTGAATCTCCTGTTTTATTGAGAAGCATTGATTAGAGCTCTTAAGATGTAGATTTGTCTGATGCAAAAGGTAATGTTTAGCTTTAAAGACCCAATAATACATTCCTATTTTTTACTTGCTAAAAATTAACATCTCTATCATTAGTAGATTTGTGCCCCCTTTTTTGTTACTAGTTAAAAGTCCTCAGTAAAATAAAGTTAACAGTAGATGTCACTTCATAATTACAATAATGATCACACAGCTGTGCTTTCCTCAGTTTGTAACACATGTCAGCATCAGTTTAGGAGCTCAGCTTCATTTCCTGCCCGGATAGAATTCTGCAGACTATTATTGTGGTGAGAAAGCAGAGCATCCTGTTGGTCATTGCTCGGCTGCGAAGGCCAGGAGTGGAGGTGCTTCAGTCCTCAGAAATGCCCGACTGAGCTCTGCCTCTGGTTGTGCTTCTGTCCTTTTTATATTTATTTACTTGCTCACTTGTTTTCTTACTTACTTTTTAAGTATTTTTCTTTGCTAGATTAAGAACCATTTTATTTATGAGTATCTGAATTTTTGAGGAGGAACTTTTACACTTAAATGAACCTGTAAGAAGCCCATAGAAAAGCAAGTGCCTGCAGCGCTAATAATGAGAACTGACAAGGCAATCCTGCTGGGTTTATTTATGACCTTCTGCCTTTGTTAGCTCTTGTGAGAAATTCCTTTCTAACCATAACAATATTGTTGGAGTTTGGCACTGTATGGAGAAATCCTACCGAGCCCCGGGGCCCACAAACTGGCACTCATTCAGCTCATAACAGATTGCGATGCTTGTTGTAGTTTTACATTTTTCCTTCACTCCTCTTGTATTTAATTCATAAGTAGTTTTCACCAATCTTTATATGCATGCTTTAAAAAATATACTGCTTTTATTCTCAGAGCCAAAATCCATTTTTTCCTTAACATGATGTCTTATCTACTTAGCAGTGTTGAGGATAATTCAGAAGAGAATGGAATACAGAAAGATAAGAGGCAGGTGTATTTAGCACAAGGACAGATCATAGAAAGTCATATCACATTCTGCAAACTGGTGGACCATAGTGTCAGTCCTCAACAGCCATGTATGGTTACTCATTCTCAAGTTAAAGTGAGCTCAGCAGAATAAATTTACCTCTGGTTATAATTTTATGACACTCAAGTTATTATTTAAACTCCATTTTGGTACTTTAAGATCCTGTTTAGCTTGCTTGCTTTCTTTTACAATTTCCAAATGAAATGAGAGATTTAAAGGCATCAATTCACAAAGAGAATTGTGTTTAAAATTGTAGTTTTCTTTGGAAGTAAAAGGAAATCAATAATTTTGAACGTGTAACTCTTACAACAAGACCCTTGACAGCAGTGTTCTGTATGGAGTTATTTAGACCATAGGCAACAGAGAAACCTGAAGCAGGGTGGTATTCAGTTGTTTCCTATTAACCGATCCTGTTTCTTCAGTCTTGCCAACAATGACAGATTTATAGTCATATTAGATTCTCTCTGAAATACTGATTGGCATGTGACTTCTGTTTCCTCTGAGATTCTTTGGGTTCAAGGTACCAGCTTCTTAGGGAACCAGCTCTGCAAGACCCATTTAACTAAAAGCACCCATGTCTGTGTGTGTTGAGTGTTCAGTTTTAGGGGTTGCAGTGTCAGTCTGGGACTGCTGTATCATGAGGCCATACTGTTAAAATCAGTATTTATATTTTTGCTTTGTTCTATTTGCATAAAGGCTGATTTTTTAAAGTTTTTTTGGCTGTCTGACTATGTACAAGCAGACTTGCTAATGAAGACCATGAGGAAACTTTTGTTAAAATATCTTACCCTGATAAAATGTGAAAACTGTGCACAGGAGCATAATTTTTATTTGTCCAACTTTGTCTTGTTATTTGATTACCATATACTTTTGTATTAAGTTTTAACATCTATTTATGAGATTTGGTTATACTCACTCACCAAGCTTATAAGTGAAATATTTTTCTAGAAGTCATTTGTAAATTCTTTATTCTGTATTGAAAATTATTTTTACATTATAAACAGTTTTTAGAAAAGTATTAAGTATTTGAAATGTGTATATGGTAACGTGTATGTATGCACTTACATACATAGTAGCTATTTATTGAACATTTACTGTCTGCTTGCTGCTGCTGCTGCTAAGTCGCTTCCGTCGTGTCCGACTCTGTGCGACCCCATAGACGGCAGCCCACCAGGCTCCGCCGTCCCTGGGATTCTCCAGGCAAGAACACTGGAGTGGGTTGCCATTTCCTTCTCCAGTGCATGAAAGCGACTCTTAGCGACCCCATGGACTGCAGCCTACCAGGCTCCTCCATCCATAGGATTTTCCAGGCAAGAGTACTGGAGTGGGTTGCCATTGCCTTCTCCGTACTGTATGCTTAGTTTTCATAATTGTATTTCATTCTTACCATGGCATAATTGGGCTTCCCTCGTAGCTCAGTCGGTAAAGAATCTGCCTGCAATGCAGGAGACCTGGGTTAGATTCCTGGGTTCGATTCCTAGGTCGGGAAGATCCCCTGGAGAAGGAAATGGCAATCCACTCCAGTATCCTTGCCTGGAAAATCCCATGGACAGAGGAGCCTGGTGGGCTACAGTCCACGGGATCACAAGAATTGGACACAACTTGGCGACTAAACCACCACTATGGCATAATTAATATTTCTCCCCTATTTTAGATGATGAGCCTGAGGCTCAGTGGAGTTAAGTAACTTGCCCAAGATTAGGGGAAGTTAGTGGAGCCAGGACTTGATTTCAAAATGCCTTTATTCCAGAATGTATGCTTTTAAGTGCTACACTATTCCTATATACCTACATTACAGTAAATATTTAACGAGCACTTAACCGGCACCAGGCTTCATGCTTAGTGCTTTATGTACACCATTCACCTCACTGAACTCTCCGTGAGACTCTGTGAGGTCATCACTTCTGTTGTGCCTGTGCCGCATACAGACGAGAGGTTGTGGCTGATGGCACTCAGTCGTGTGCCCAAGTCCTCTAAGTCAGTGAGAGAGGAGCTGGGATTGGGGTCCAGCCAGGGTGTGGTCCCAGAGCCCAGCTTCCCCATAACTTCCTACCCCCAAAACAACAAAAATATTCAAAACAAAACTAACATCTAACAAATGCATTTTAAAAGCCAGTCATTAGAAGGGGGGAATAAGATGGAGAGATTCAGAAGGAGGTGTCATGGCACTTTCCAGGGATCTTTAGGTTGCTGAAGAGTTTAAGTCTAATTTTATATCAAAGCTTATGATTTACTGGGATAAAGAGGAATTCAGCAATGTGATGGTCTTGCGAGTCAGGCTATTAAGGTGTCTCCCTTGTTCAAAGGGTTTAGAAGTCAAAGGAAATGTGAGTTTTACCAATCTGCCTTTCAGAATCCTATCTCTTAATTTGTTTACACCATCTTTGAAACCACTTAAGGTGGACTAAAGTGGTCATCAGAGAAAACTCTTTATTCTTCTTGGTGACCTGAGAACATGCTCCAAGCAACAGGATAATTACCTGTAAGTGTGAGGTACAGTAATACCATTGCCTGGCATACAGATGGCTCTGTCGGGAGGTAGTGTGGGTAAATGTGAAATGTGCTAGAATTCAAGACCTAACTCAGGTCCTTATCAACTGATGATGATCATCACCGTCACCATCATTAGTGTTATTGATATTAGAAGTTTCTGTCTGAAACTCTGAGTAGGTTTATAACCACCTCCTTTGGAAAAGTAGTTTTGAAGTAATACATTATAAAATGGTTATATGTTCTTAAGAAGATTTGTTATATAAAATGCCCCTTAGTGCTAGCACTTGAGGTATTGAGTGACCAGTTGCCCCTGTACAAAGTTGAAAACAACCTTTCATCTCATTGAGTCTGAAAATCATAACTGAAAATGAGGAAACATTCGTGTTTGTAAGTTTGACTTTGAGGGGAGTGTTGCATGTGCTGAATTTCATTGTTATTCAGCTGCTCAGTCTTGTCCGTCTCTGCGACCCCATGGACTGCAGCACGCCAGGCTTCCGTGGCCTTCACTATCACCCAGAGTTTGGTCAGACTCATGTCCATTGAGTTGATGATGCCATCCAACCATCTTATCTTCTGTCTCCCCCTTCTCCTCCCACCCTCAGTCTTTCCTAGCATCAGGGTCTTTTTCCAATGAGTCAGCTCTTCGCATCAGGTGGTCACAGTACAACAATAGCCTTTACACAACATTTCTATCTGTAATCTACTCAGGCTGACTATGTTAAAAAAATTTTTTTGAATTCTCTACTTTTTTCTAGAACCCTCAGAAGTCTTAAAAATGATTCCTATGGAAATGTAAAAACTTCACCTTAAATAGTGAGTCATTATGGTTATTTTCCTTAACCACTTTCCAGTACTATAATATTTTTTACAACTTCATTGATAGAATTATTGTTGAAAACCTGTGTTCATAAACACAGTGCAGGCAGTCTTTATCGTACTCAGAGCTTATGAATGTTGGAAACGGCTAGGTCAGTGCCCACTGGGATCAGGAACCTGGGGAAGGGTGCGATTCCCTGCCTCCTCTTCACTTTGCAGCCGTTTCCTTCTGCTGATGCTTCAGTCTGGCTCTGTATCCCCAGTGGCTCAGTGGTTTAGGCTCTCTAACCCACTGCCTCTCCTCTATGGTTACTAGTGATAACAGCTCACACTTACGGAGATGCCGCAGCACTAATTCTTTTACGTATAACTTCTCATTTAATTCTCACAACAACTCTTGTTAGCAGATACTAGCATTTCCCCCATTTTATAGATAGGGGGAGTATGAAGCACAGAAAGGTTAAGTATGTTGCCCATGGTCAGTGTCAAAGTGGTCAAAGCCAAAGTCTGGAAGTAAGTGGTCCTACTTCAGAGTTTGCAATTGTAGCAAATGCTAACCGTTCATTAAAACTCGACCTGGGAAGTTCTGTAGTAGATGCGTATGATGCAGTATCATGGAGGAAGGAGCTGCGCAGCTCATTCTGGTGGTGTAAATGTCCGTGGAGTCCTTCCCAAGTGGTGATGGAAGACTCCCTGAGGGAGGTAGGGCTTACTCAGCTGAACTGCATGCAGAGGCTCCTGGAGCAGCCTGCCGCTCTGATCCCAGACTGTGCTGCTGCCTCTCCTGTCGCCTCCTCTGATCTCGGCTCCTGCTGCTGCTCTGACCTGAATTCCACCACCAGGCTTACAGTCCGCTTCTTTCTCTCGTGCCTTCTCTTCTGTGTCAGATACATACTGCCACGTTCAGAGTTTTGCTTAGTTTTCTATCAGTATTGTTTGTGAGATTTATATTAACATTTTTAGTTCTAGGTCATTCAATTTCATTGCTGTATAGTATCCCATTTTCTGAATAGATCTCTTGATTTTATATCACTGGAAAATTAGATTGTCTCTCTCTCTCTTTTTTTTTTTACAATACAATACTGAAGCAGTGCTACTATGCTTATATATGTTTCCATAGTGTGTGTGCCAGTGTATAAAGCTAGGAGTGAACATCCTGGATCATAAGGTAAATAAATGCATCTTCAGCTTTACAAAATGCTTATAAGTTTTTATCCAAAGTGGTTATTCTAAGTTATATAGCTGTGTCTGGAAGAACACAGAGTGTGTATTTTTCTCTCTCCAATGTTTTATGGTCATGAAATCTCAATTGGAAGAAGAATTGATGCTTTTGAATTGTGGTGCTGGAGAAGACTCTTGAGAGTCCCTTGAACTGCAAGAAGATCAAGCTAGTCAATCCTAAAGGAAATCAGTCCTGAATATTCATTGGAAGGACTGATACTGAAGTTGAAGCTCCAATACTTTGGCCACCTTAGAAGAACTGGCTCACTGGAAAAGACCCTGATGCTGGGAAAGATTGAAGACAGGAGGAGAAGGGGACGACAGAGGATGAGATGGTTGGGTGGCATCACCAACTCAATGGACATGAGTTTGAGCAAATTTTGGGAGATAATGAAAGATAGGGAAGCCTGGTGTGCTACAGTCCATGGGGTCACAAAGAGTCAACACAACTTAGCAACTGAACAACAACAAGTACTACCATTTAGTGTTGACAGGAGTATTACCTGATCACTTCTGTGGTATTCTTCCCCTAAATCCATAACCCCAGCCTAACCATGAGAAAACACTAGACACAAATTGAAGAACATTCCACAAAATACCTCTTTAAATGTGTTGTGGTTGTGGAAAACAGGGAAGGATTTGAGAAATTGTCACTGATCAGACGAGACTAAGGAGACAAGGTGAATAAATGTGATATGTGTCCTGGAACAGGAGGAAGACTTTACTGTAAAGGCTGCAAATTTGAATGAAGTCTAGTTTCATTGATAGTATTACACCAATTTCAAGTTTATAGTTTTAATAGATGTGCCCTGGTTACCGTGTAAAATGTCAGCGTTAAGGCAAACTGAGTGAAGGAACATCAGTACTGTCTTTGCCGCTTCCAGGTAAGGCTAAAGTCATTTCAAAACAAAAGGTTTTAAAAATTCAGTGAAGGATGTAGAATAAGTATCTTATGTTCATGTGCCTCATGTGACTGGGTAAAATGTCAAAAAATGAAGTTTTAGTATTAATTCTACAGCAGAACTTCCATTTATTCCATGTAGACCTGGTGCAGTTTGTGAGCTGTTTTTTTTCTTTTTTTTTTTTTTTTTCAATTTGCTAATTTACTTGCAGTTCCTGTATGTCTTATTGAAGTATTTCATTGCTGTATACTGAAGAAATAGAGGTCTCTTGAGGGTTCATGCTTTTTTGTTTTTAACTTTTATTTTCAGAATTTCTATGTGCTAAGCATTGTACTTCTAAGATACACAGTAGTTGGTTTTTACCATGAGAGATGCAAACGATGGTGTCGATTGCTTTTCTGCTGTAAAGATTTATGATATACTTTCAGTAATAAAACCTCATATCAGTAGACAAACTCTAAATCTTACATATTTACAGATCTTGTTAGTTTTTCAGTTTGCTTTCAAAGCACATGGGTCATTCATACTTTCAGTTTCATACCTGGTGTTGATATTTGTAAAGCACCAAACCATAAGCCCGCATGCCCGCATCCCTGCGCCTGCATGGCATGAGCTCATTTTCTTCCTGTGTAACTAAGATGTCTTTTCATACTGTTCACGGGGTCCTCATAAAGAAAGCTGAGTGCCAAAGAATTTATGCTTTTGAGCTGTGGTGCTGGAGAAGACTCTTGAGAGTCCCTTGGACTGCAAGGAGATCAGATAAGTCAGTCCTAAAGGATATCAGTCCTGAATATTCATTGGAGGGACTGATGCTGAAGCTGAAGCTCCAATACTTTGGCCATCTGATGCAAAGAACTGTCTCCTTAGAAAAGACCCTGATGCTGGGAAAGATTGAAGGCAGGAGGAGAAGGGGATGACAGAAGATGAGATGGTTGGATGGCATCACCAACTCAATGGATATGAGTTTGAGTAGGCTCCGGAAGTTGGTGATGGACAGGGAAGCCTGGTGTGCTGCAGCTCATGAGGTCGCAAAGAGTCGGACATGACTGAGTGACTGAACTGAACTGAGACTAGGTGTCTTCAGAATTTGGTTTTGGAATAGAATATGCAGTTAAAGAATATAATCTGTTAAATTGTTATTCATAATTAGTCTTTAAACACTATTGTGCCATTTTAAGGGTAAAGTGTACCCTTCAAATCGTTTTGGCCATTGATTCTTAAGTATAAATGAAAGGAGTAAGATGACTGTAGGCTCATGAAATTATTCCAGTTAGAAAGCACACTAATATTTAACCTGGGCTATAGTTTTTTAAGCACTTTTGGTTTTGTTCACCTATATGTTAAGTTTTATATAGTACTAAAATATATAGATTTTTATTAATATTTTACAAATTTATTTTTGAATGGTACCTGCAATTTTAATCATATTTAAAACAATCTGTGTTCATAAACATTTGAAAACAAGAGGGTTTTGGGGTTTTTTGGTTTTGTTTTGTTTTGCTTTAAAATGTTTAACATTTCTCATTTGGCACTACACTGTGTTTTGTTTTTTACTCACCTTTTAGACCTCTGTTGGCTCCCTAATTCCTAAAATTGTAAGTTCATATTCCTTGGCCTGAGCCTGTGAAGTCACTCACAACTGTCCCTGTGTGGCCTCTTCAGCTGCATCCTCTCTCATTCTGCTTTTCCAGCCTCCCCCTTCCCACATGGCATAGTCTCCCATAGTTTTTGCCTGCACCCATGGTTCTCTCTGCTCTCCACTTATCACTCCTCGCCTGGACCCATGAGAGACAGCAGCCCCTGGCCTGATGTGAGCTGGCTGAAGACCTACCATTCTGTATTCCACAACACTTGTTAAGTCACCTGTCCATCACAGAGTTTCTGCTTTGTCATAGAACTTAAACCTACTTAGCTGTTTCTCTGTCTCCATTGAGACTCCATGAAAGAAGGACGCTGAAGTGTTCAAGATCACCTGTGCAGGCCAATTTAATTGTAAAATGTCATCCACATGAAAAAATGGTCTACCTTTTCCCCTACTTCTCCCACCTACCCATCCCACACCTCCATATGCAAACCTTAGAGAGGGCCTACCTGCCTGAGGCTGTGCCTAAGACAGTACAAATATCCCTCCTCAAATTATTTAGTATTCTCACTTTATTATATAGCTTTAGTTTCACCAGTAGTCTTCCATTTGTATTAAGTATATTCTTTAAGATGCCATTGTCCTTAAAATAACAAAGGGCCAGCAGTTATTCACATGTGAATCTTTTTTAGTGTTTTCAGCACTGTTTGGGACTTTGACTTGAGGTCAGGAAGGGTCCTGTCTATTTTAGCCAGTGAAATCAGTTAAAAAACATTTTGACTGGTAGGAACAATGGGCTAGAGCTAACAAGATGTTGTAGGGTCCTCATGAAAGAAAATGCATATAGTATCTCTGCTTTAGAGAATTGTGGTTATAGTTGTTACCCCCTAAAAATCATCAGATCATGATCTTGAGCATCAAATCATCAGGATCATCACCTGAAAGGGTAGTCCCAGGATTATAACCACGAAGGGCAATGCTATTTACAGATGAAAATTATTCCCAAATTCCATACAACTAAAAGATAAATATAAAATAAATTTTCTTACCAAGTTATTTTTAACTTCAAGACTGTCTATACTGGGTTTGCACAATATGATAAACACTATTTGTTGGGTCTATTTGTCGTTATTCCTACTCTACATAATGTCTGCTATTAATAGCAGAAGAGCAGAGACTCTCCCTGGGCAGACTTCAAAAATTGAGAATAATTTAGGGTCCCCTTGAGGTCTGTGAAGTGGAAAAAATTCCCTTACATGATGCATATTTCATAGTTATATTGTTTACTGCTTCTAAATTTAGAGTGGCAATTTGATATCAGGGGTTTTAGCCGAAGGAACTTTGTGGATGGTTTTATTTTAGGTGGAAAGTTTTTAAAAATCAAAGGAAATATAATCATTATAAATTTTTTTGCTTATGATAGCATGCATGCTTAATTCCAAATCCTGTTTCTGTAAAGTATCAGTTCAGCTAATTATCTTGTAAATATCCCTTTAAGATGAAAGTTACCATCAAGGAATCTTTGCTTGAGAGAGGATGCAAATAAATCAGGTGAAAGTTTTCCCCAAAAAGTGGTTATTGGCTACCTCTCTTAAACTGAATTCTGACTCATTAATTTTCCTTGTGTTATCCCTGGCTTTGGATATGAGTTTGTCATTTGTTGAGCTTGTGACTATTTTTAAATTAGGATCAAACATTTTTTTCCAATTGACATCATATATATTAAGGCTAAGAATTGTATATACCATGGACCAGAGGAGCCTGGTAGGCTACAGTCCATGGGATTGCAAGAGTCGGACATGCCTTAGCAACTAAACCACTATCACATATAATGAAAAGATAAATATTTGTCATTTGGATATGTTTAAGTAGAAAGTAAGATACATATTTATATAACCTTGTAAGAAGATGCTTTGCAGGTCTAAAAATTAGTGCTTGGTAGGATTTTATTCATGGATTCCTTCTGTGCCTTTCCATTTTTAATTCCTTTACACCGGAAGTCTGAGCTTTTAACTCATTTGCTGTCTAGACAGATGAAAGCAGCAGGGACTTTGGTGGGTGTCTTGAAGTACACCATTATGTAGGTTTGTGCTGAAAAGAAGCCTACAAATATCATGGAAATTAAACAGTCACTGTGAGGTTGTTCTTTTTGTGTATGTATGTCAGTCAAATTATTGGCTCAATTCTAATATCGACCTCAAGGTGTATTTGTATCACATGTCCAAAATGATAGTTCTGAAATAAGGTTGGAGGGTATGAAGCGATTTTACAGTGTGTTTCCAAGGAGCTAAGCATGTAATGAGCCTGGATGCTTGGCCTCCGGGATGGTAATTGGAAACAGAGGGCCAAGAATTCATTGCTAAATTTTAATGGCAATCTCAGTCATTTTCAGTAGAGCATTTTTGGTAAATATTTAGAAATGTTTGCATGTGCTGGCTTACTTTGTATGGTGTGTGCAGCTGTATTTTACTGTAGAGCTTATAAATTCAGTGACACTCATCAGTGACTGGTCAAATCCTCCTCTCTTCAGCATTGCCCTTAAGAAAGTTAGGGTCTAGTTGGAGAGGGAGAAAGAAAAACTACATGCCAGGATTTCATCCTCAATATTCTAAAAAGAAGAATAGACACTATTTCTGCTTTTGAAGATAACTGACTTTTTTAAAGACCATTGAGCTGGCATTTTAACCTGTGCTTCAAACCCATGGGAAGTCACAGTGAGAAATCATTAACTGTATCCTATTAAAACCCTTAAACAAGAGACCTGAACTCGTCTCATTGATTGAAATATCTTCTCTGTTTCTAATTCAGTGTTTATCCTCATGCTCTCTTGGGGCTCTTCTGAGCAGGAGATGCCCAGTTCATGTGAGGCTTAGCAGTTTTCTACCAGTGGCTGATATAATAATGTCAACTAATTGTATTGAGAACCATAGCTGAGAGTATTTTAGAGTTGATCTGCTTTAAACAAAAAAAAACAAAAAAACATTTATTTAATTAAACGAGGGAGTAAAATTTTCTGACTTATTCCCAGTTCAAGACAGTAAGACATCACCAGTATTGACTGAATTTATCCTTTAGCAAGCTGATTTATTAGATAAACTGAACACCATCAAAACCAAAGAGGTCTGTAGATGTAGTGAAGTCATGAATGTAAAATATTCTTAGGAAGGGTCATGTACAATTTGTATTTATATTTATACTTAATGTTGTATGCCTATTTTATATATCTGTAGATTTCTAAAAATTCCTCCTGTGCTCCTTCCTGGCACTTGTTCTATACATTCCGTCATCACTGCCCTGCCCCACCCTGGCCCATTATGTTGAATCAGAACATATCTTTGCTCTATGTTAATTCATCAGTGTTTCTCTTGTCGGAGTCTGATAGGATTGTTACTGCTCTCAGGTGGCATTTCATTCTAAGCACAGTGAAATCTCTTGTACTTGTCACTTAGGTTAGAATGAAAATTTGACATGGGCTGAAGGTGGAAGGATGATGGTTACAGAGGGGCAAGTCTTTGTGGGGAACTTTCATTTAAATTAAATTTTAAAGTAAAACAAGCTTTTCCCCCCAAAAAAGCATTGATTTTCTAAATATAAACTAACCATTGATAGTAGGGACTATATTATTTGGGGTGTGCTGGAAAGTATTCAGTATTCTGAGTGATGTCAGATATTGAAAACCCAATTTAGTAGCAAGACTTTACCAAATCAAATTGTCATGGCAAAATACTGAATTTACTATGCATGAGCCCATGAAGCCATTGCCTTACCCTCACTCCCTCAGTAAAGAGGGAGACTGCAAGGAGTGCTGTGGGGCAGGGGGGACTCCAGCCCCTTAAAGGAGTTCTCCCTGCAATTACCTTACCTGCCAGTTCCCAGCAAGACAAATGGAAGCACTGTAGCTTGAAGGTGCCTCGCTTAGAATGAGATGCAGGAAGGTCTCTCTATTCTTTACAGGCATCATGGATCTGATGGTACTTAGAAAAGAAGAATAGAGTTGGTGCCCTGCTGACTAAATTGTCCTCTAGAGGGGTATTCGTTAGAGCTTCTTTGTTAACTAGGCTGAATGTTTAAACCACTGTTGAACTTCTTTTATTAATGTGTTTTAAGATAGCTATACATATGGATACCCTAAGTATCTGCAGGGTGGGAATATTTCCCTATAATTTACATATAAAAGTTACGTGTGTGTATAACAGTAATATAGAAATTATATCTTTTTATTACTCTTCTGTTACACTGAGGTGTAGTCAGCACTGAAATTCTGATGACTTGTGAACACTAAGAAAGCCACCGTTTTTATATTTTTCTCTTGATATTTCTTTGATCAGCTTGTTGAATAACAGAAATGTTTTTCATGCCTTTGCAGCTTGAATGAAGCTCTCTTAACACCCATCCATGTCACTTTTTCAACCATAACAAAATTTTAAGGGAGAACAGGGAAGGAATTTATAGGTAGTGCAGAGAATTTTAAAATTTTCCAAGTAACTGTTTTTTATGAAAAAAGATCTGCATAAAATTTAACTTCAAATAATGATTTTTAAAAAAAATTGAATCTATGTCATCTTTTCTGTTGAATTCCAGATTATAGTATATTAGAAAATAATGATTTTATATCTAGTTACCTACCAGGTTTTTTTTTCTTTAAAGAAATCATGAAAGGCATATTTCCTCCCAACTGATTCTTATGTGATGGACCCTTATTTATGAATAATGCACATTTGTTAGGTAATAGGTATCTGTACACAGAGCCTGCCACCCATTCTTAAGTGGGCTCTCCCTGAGTTAGTCTGATACCACTAAAGAGGAGAATTCTATCTGGCGCCCAGTCAGTGTTTTCCAGGCAGGTGTGAATGTGGAGTCTTTCCCTGTTCCTGGTGAAGCCTGTGTGATTCCTTACGCACGTAGGTCCCCATGCATTTCAGCTGAGACCTGTCTATCTTCCTTCTGTTTCCCCATGGAAGAGGCAAAGGCATGAGAGGCCAGACTAGATACAGCAGGTCAGCACTGTTTTCTGTAAGGGCCAGATAGTAAATATTATAGGCTTTGAGGGCCATAGTCTCCATGCAGGTCTCCATTGTGGCCCCAAAGCAGCCATAGACAGCACTTCAGAGGAATGGCTGTGACTATAAGATGTCCCAGTAAGATGTTATGGGACCCTGAAATTTGAATTTCAAATATTTTTCATGTAAAGTATTACTCTTCTGATTTTTTTTTTTTTCAGTCATTTAAAAATGTGTGGCTTATGGGTGGAGCCAGAATAGGTAGGATTTCGTTTTAGTCCTCACATAGCTTGCCATGCTCTGCTTTGTAGAGCCCACAGGTATACCCTTTTGCACTTTTGTGAACTCCCTGGTGGCTCAGACGGTAAAGCGTCTATCTACAATGCGGGAGACCCGGGTTCGATCCCTGGGTTGGGAAGATCCCCTGGAGAAGGAAATGACAACTGACTCTAGGACTATTGCCTGGAAAATCCCAGGGACAGAGGAGCCTGGTAGGCTACAATCCATGGGGTCGCAAAGAGTCGGACATGACTGAGCGACTTCACTTTCACTTTATATCAAGTTAGGAAAGGAATATGTTGGGGATAGGTACTTAAAGAATTATTCAGGATCCATCTATCTTCCACACCCAGAGAGAGGCCAGCATTCACCCTACAGCAAGAGGAATGGGTGGAATCCTGTCCTGTGGTCCCTGTCAACCTGCACCTCACACCTCTGCATGTCTGTACTCAAGTTTTATTTGGAGGAACTCAGATAATTGTGTTAATTGCTGAAGTGTGAATACTTCACAATTGCCAGGAGAACTATCAATAACCTCAGATATGTACATGACACCACCCTTATGGCCAAAAGTGAAGAACTAAAGAGCTTCTTGATGAAAGTGAAAGAGCAGAGTGAAAAAGGTGGCTTAAAGCTCAACATTCAGAAAACAAAGATGATGCCATCCGGTCCCATCACTTCATGGGAAATAGATGGAGAAACAGTGGAAACAGTGACAGGCTTTATTTTGGGGGGCTCCAAAATCACTGCAGATGGTGACTGCAGCCATGAAATAAAAAGATGCTTACTCCTTGGAAGAAAATCTATGACCAACCTAGACAGCATATTAAAAAGCAGAGAAATTACTTTGCCGACTAAGGTCCATCTAGTCAAGGCTATGGTTTTTCCAGTAGTCATGTATGAATGTGAGAGTTGGGCTATAAAGAAAGCTGAGTGCCGAAGAATTGATGCCTTTGAACCTTGGTGTTGGAGAAGACTCTTGAGAGTCCCTTGGACTGCAGGGAGATCCAACCAGTCCATCCTAAAGGAGATCAGTCCTGAGTGTTCATTGGAAGAACTGATATTGAAGCTGAAACTCCAGTACTTTGGCTACCTGATGCGAAGAGCTTAGAAAAGACCCTGTTGCTGGGAAAGATTGAGGGCAGGAGGAGAAGGGGATGATGGAGGATGAGATGGTTGGATGACATCACCCACTCAATGGACATGAGTTTGGGTGAACTCCAGTAGTTGGTGATGGACAGGGAGGCCTGGCGTGCTGCGGTTCATGGGGTCGCAGAGTTGGACACAACTGAGTGACTGAACTGAACTGAACTAAATACTTTCTAGATTGTACGTAGTATCTTTCTCGCATAATATTCTTTCTCTGTTTCTACCTGGCTTCACAAAAAGTTCTGAAAGTCTGAACTGAACTGTTGTTGAACCCAGTCATCAAGTTGAATACAATGTTTTATCTGCTGAATATATGCAAAACCATCCATCTCATGTGCCTTAAGTAGAGATATTTATATTAATATATTTTTTCTCTGAATTCTGAAACATGATTCAGTTTGTCCCATTTTATTTTGGAGCTTTGATGATACTTTTTCTAGGGGTGATATTTTCAATCACTTGCTACTGTTAGGTTTCTCACTCATACACTCAGTTATATGACATTGAAGATTACTGTGTTTTACTTAGATGTTATTCTTAGCAGAAGAAAATTTTGCTTTTCTATAATCATCTTTTTGTGAGGTTCTCATCTCATCAGCTATTCTTTAGAATGTTTTTAGTCATTGGCAATTTTGCTGTTAAAAAGAGAAAAGTTAATTGTATAATATATGGTTAATAGATAAACTTTCCAGGAGTCTTGGATCCTCATCCTGAGTTTGTGTTGTGACATTTTGGGGTACCCTGAAGAGCTCTAACCAGCTCTGCTTTAGTGGCCCCCTTTGCACTGCCTGATCTACATTCATTCTTCAGGTCCTAAGCATCTTCCTCCATCAGTTTCCAGAGCCCTAGTTTTAGCAGTCCCAGTGGTAAGCAGTGAGGTAAAATTAAATGATAAAATTGCGTGAGTGGAAGATGTCAATTAGGGTTGAATCTGCTTTACAGACAATAACATAACCTAGTATTTCTGATCCCATTCTGCAGTCCTAAATTATCAAGACAAATTTCTTTTATCCTCCTTCTTAGCCTTTAGGATTCATTCAGCACCTAGTTCCAGGTCTCATCTGGGTTTGCAGAGTCAGTAATATGGGAGCCTCACCACTGCCACAGGCCTGCACTGGGTGTACAGAGCTCCTGTTGGTGGGAGTCCCATTTGGGACCTCTGTGCCCAGCCGTGAGGTTCTGTCTGTCCTCTCACTCTGATAAGGGTTCAGAGGACAATTTTCTCATTTCTCTTCTCTCCTCCTGTCATGATCTTTGGCAGGCGCTGTCTGTCCTCAGCGTTGTAGCTGCTAACAGTAACATTGACTCTCTGACCTTTGTTTTCTATGTCTGTCAAATGGGAGTTTTAATATCTGCCTTAGAGCGTATTATGGTAAAATTACAGGACCTTAAAAGATTGTTTGTTTAGCTTAAAACTGTTACAAAAAGTAAGTTATTGGAGAAGGAAATGGCATCCCACTCCAGTATTCTTGCCTGGAAATCCCATGGACAGAGGAACAGTCCATGGGGTCGCAAGAGTCAGACGCAACTTAGCGACTAAACAACAACAAATACAAACATATACTATACCAATACTCAGTGTTCACTGCTAGGCCAAATAATATACTTTGGTTGCACTTCCTTCTGGTATGGTACCTCTTGTTTTTCTAGAGTTAATAAACAAATGACTGTTTTAAAAAAAGGTAGTAAGTTATAACATTAGGACTCATTTCTGCCAATATAACTTCAAAGGGATTTATTTTCATCATATCAGATAAAAATACACATCACTCTTCTATTTATAAGAGAATTTTTGAATTACCTAAAATATCAGAATTTCTCCCTACAAGGTTTGGTTATAGTTTGGATTGCTATTAAATTAGAAGATCATATTTTGAAATTCAGATAGCCCTTATTGATCTTTAAGTGGGAGGATCCAAAGCCTTTAGTTTTTAGTTTACTGAAATGATCATGTATGAATCAGGCATTCCATTTAGATGGTACATCACCACCTAGCATGCTTTTCCTGTGAGTCTTTGGCGGGTTTGTTGGACTAGGTGCTGACAGCTTAAAGGAAAGCTGTAGGACAGTTCAATGAAAGAGGTACAAACTTAACTTTTTAGTGACAGACTAGATCCTATGGATTTAACTTATAAGAGACCTCATTAAAGTCTTCTAATAACAGGTGGCCATGCTCTGAATTTGGGGTGTTCTCTAGAAAAATTCTGAAAGGTTAGGGTTAAGATTTTCAAATAGTGTTTTGAGTAGGTATTTGTCCAAATATGTGTTACTCCATCAATACATGCTATTTCTTTCCTCCTTAGGACCTGTCTGGCTCCATTGATGACCTCCCCACGGGAACGGAAGCAACTTTGAGCTCAGCAGTCAGTGCATCTGGGTCCACGAGCAGCCAAGGAGATCAGAGCAACCCAGCTCAGTCACCTTTCTCTCCACATGCATCTCCCCATCTCTCCAGCATCCCTGGGGGCCCATCGCCTTCTCCTGTCGGCTCTCCTGTAGGAAGCAACCAGTCACGATCTGGCCCAATTTCTCCTGCCAGTATTCCAGGTATTCATTTCTTAATAATTACTATTTTACTCTGTAAAAAATACAGACCTAGTTTTCATCAATAAAAACATACATACCATTATTATTATGTTTTTGCTGTATTATGTTTTTGGAGTATAACTGTGAATTATCACCAAAGCATACAAGCATCCTAGTTCCTAAGTATACTCAACTAATGAATATGAACACTGAATTAGTAAAATCACCCGTTACTTTCAGTTTGCACATTTACCTTAACTTACACCAAAAAATTACTTATTCTCTCAGGATATGTTTCATAGTGCTTTTGTTAAATAAGATCCTCTGTTGATAAAGTGAGATTACTGTGGAAGTTATTTTCTACAGTATTTTTAATGTTCATCCTTATCACCGTCTTAATTTGCCAGCATACATTCACGGCCTTGTTATTTATACAAACCCTTACCTTTTAGTTTTGATAGAAGTTCATGTTCCAGTTAACCTCTTGCATCAACTCTTTCCATACTCGTAGTCTTATAAATCTTTTGCTTCCTTTATCATATACTTGGGGTTATTTATTTGTCAGTTGCCCCATCCTATTCCAGCTTTCTTTCTTATATCAACCATCTTTCATTCAAACCCACCAAGTAACCAGCTTTCCTTTATCCGTCAAATAGATGTAATTTTTTTTCTGTGTAACTTTTGCTAGCATGATGCAGGTGGCTGCCAGAAAATACTTTTTACTCATCTGTCAGAATTACTATTGAATTGCTGATAACTTTTATGATAGTTTATTCTATTATCTTAAAAACATGGATAGTAATTTTTACCCCATCTTATTATTTTGCCCTTTATATACTTTAAATAAATGGTTTGTGTATGTATATAAACATATAAGAACATATGAAAAATGCTAATTATGAGACAACTATCAAATGAGTACTCATGGCTCACCATCCAAAATAAGAGCTGGAGTTGCTGTTTTTAACTGTGTGTTCCTGTCTTCAGCTCTATACCTCTCCTCTGCCTCAGATATCCTCTGAATGTATTTTAAATCATTCTTTCTGGATTATTTTGGGTTCTAAAAGAGTATAAATGAAGTATATATTGTTATTTTTATTTAGTTTTGAGTTTTATAGAAATGTATTATATTAAAAATGACTATATAATTCATCAGCCAGGTTGAGGGACTTGAGCCTATAAGGGTTGCTAATAATAATTGCAATAAAACACATATAAACCAGGAAGATTCTGGGCAAATCATGAAGTATAGTTAAATATGTAATACTATATGTGGCTCTTTTCCACTTAGCTTTTTTGACTAAATGTTATGTTCCCAATATCCATATTTTGAATTACATATAATTTTAATATATTTTATTGAAGGCATCTTGATTTTCTTTCAGAAATATTTGCTTGTCCTTATAATGGTTGTTTTAATAATAAAACCTGGATTTACCTGCTTTTAATGTTTTTAAAGCTATGAATACTTTGTATTCCAGAATTCCTTAGACAATTTTTGGTATAGAGATGGTTTCTGAGGTCTTACCTATCTAAACATTGGAAAGTTATATGTAAAATACTATATTTGTCAATGAACCGACCCCATTTTTCTGAATTACATCAAAAAGACTTTTCTTAGTAAACTAAATGAAAACTTTTCTGAGATATAAAAATATTTTAGTTTTTCATTTAAAATCCCTAATATGGGTAGTTCACAATCTGATGGTTTTCATACATATATTTAGCATTGTAGTTGTGGATTTTGAAAGTTTTATTTCACTGTTTGGATTTTGATGCTGTATGGAACACACACAACCCAACAAAAGAATTTAATTTGGAGGGCATGAGAGCACGTTATAGTGGAAAGTGAAGTCGCTCAGTCATGTCCGACTCTCTGCGACCCCATGGACTGTAGCTTACCAAGCTCCTCTGTCCATGGGACTTTCCAGGCAATAGTACTGGAGTGGGTTGCCATTTCCTTCTCCAGAGGATCTTCCCGACCCAGGGATCGAACCCCGGTCTCCCACATTGTAGACAGATGCTTTACCGCCTGAGCCACCAGGGAAGTCCTGAGTCTGGTACTCAGTTGTGTTTTGCATAGGATAAAGTTGTTCAGTGAATTATGATTCTGATGACCTATTATTTATTGTTCAGTTGCTAAGTTGTGTCTGACTTTTTGCGACCCCACGGACTGCAGCACGCCAGGCTACCCTGTCCTCCACTATCTCCAGGAGTTTGCTCAAATTCATATCCATTGAGTCGGTGATGCCATCCAACCACCTCATTCTCTGCCACCCTCTTCTCCTTTTGCTTTATGAGGCCTGTCCTTCACAGGACCTTCAGGGGAGGAGCTGAATGTGATTTTTCTCTGTTAACTTCTTGGAAAGTGGGTTTTCAATAGAAAACTTTCAGCTTTCTTGGAAACTATGTTTAAGGCTATTTGTTTTGTAAACTTGTGCCAGAAATTCTAACTGCTCAGGGCCAGGGCCTTCATTTCGTTTCGTCATAGTGCAGCCTGTATTACTCTGCATGATGCTCAGTAAAATTATTCAGTGAAATTTAGTACAGGGATAAAATTACACAGCAAAAGTTCCACTTGTTTTCAGAGGCATGATATCCAGGTAAATCCAGAATTATCTTTGCTGAGTGTGAAGCTGTATAGTAATAAAATCATGTAAAACATGGAAAATAGAACATTTCTTTAATATTAGTGTCATTCTAAGAGGAATAACCACTTACAAAATCTGGCAAGCAGTTTTGGAATCTATTTACCTTTCTCTCCTGGAGAAGGAAATGGCAGCCCACTCCAGTACTCTTGCCTGGAGAACCCCATGGCCGGAGGCGCCTGGGCTTACAGTTGATGGGGTCGCAAAGAGTCAGACACCACTGAGTGACTTCACTTTCACTTTCACTTTACCTTTCTCTCAGATGGAATTATAAGTAACATTTGAGCTGGAGAAACTTTCTTAATCATCTGATCCCCCCTCCTCGTCTTATTGCCACTTGGCAAGCTGCTAAGCCTCCTTGTGCCTCAGTTTCTGTGTCTATAAAGATAATAACCACATCTCACAGGGTTACTATGAAGATGAAATGTGTTAATGTATATAAAGCAAGCTTGCAGTAAGCATTCAGTGGATGTTAATTGTTGTTGTGATTACAGTTATTGTTTTGATTATGGTTATTGTTGTTATTCAAAATGAGTATAGAGACTTGTCCATGATCATTACTCTCCAGAGTAACTCGGGGTTTGGGCTACAAGTCTGAATCTTACACCAGTGGTTTTCTTGTACCGTTCAGAGAACATGTATATAAAGTTCCCAGTGATGACTTGCTGAGTTTACTGAGATTATTCAGTAGGACCACTAGAACTAGCCATGAAAGCATAATGTATTTTCACAAAGTTGAATCCATTTTTGTCCTAACTTGAAAAAAAAAAAAAAACAGGTAGGTCAGTGGTTGCTCTTCTGAGAGGTTGAGTCTGAGAAAGTTAAGAGGAGACAGAAGACAAGCATTTTTTTTAAACCCTTGCTTCACTCAGATTGTTGGCAAATCGATTTCTGTGTGATGTGATGGGCAGGCAGTCGAGCATAAAATTTACCAATAGATGAACAGATCAGAATCCTGGGTTATTTCTCACACTTTTTGCATATATTTAGACAGTATCAGTCCCACCCTCTCCCTGTTTCTAGCCAGAGCTGCCATACTCACTTGAGCAAGTTGCTTGTTGGTCCAGGGATGTGGACCAGAGGAGTAAGTGGAGTGAAATACAGCAGCCCTCCAGGGAGAAAGGGCGCCCTTTTGCGATTCACACAGAGGGGCCCCAGAGCTGTCAACACTCTCGTCCTGGCCTCTTGATAGTCATCCTCGAGGCCCGAGTCCACATGTCACCTGTTTCTCTACTCTGTTCCGTAGCCATGCCCAGGGACATTCAAACATGCATTTTTAACAGATGCTCATCAGAAAACTTTATGTGGTGTTATTTTATGGGGATTTGTTAAAAATCATGCCATATTTTATTGGGGGGGAGAACGTGGTCTTCCCCTTGCTTTAGTCTGTCTGCCCTTCTTTTAAATTTTTTTTAAATACACTTTTTTGAACTATGTCATAAGTAATAAAACCACACTTTAGAGATGATATAAAGTTGATTATTTGGGGTTTATATTTAACTAAATGCAGGCATGCTTCCTTAGAGAATAAACGAGCCCTTCAGAGCTGATTTAGTAGTCTCACCTCCTTTTCCCATCTCTAGACCGGATGTTAAGTTTTGTTGGTCTGTACCTTAGCTTCTAAGGCTTCTCAGGTGGCGCTGGTAGTGAAGAATCCACCTGCCAGTGCAGGAGACTCAAGAGACACGGGTTCAATCCCTGGGTCAGAAAGATCCCCTGGAGTAGGAAATGGCAACCCACTCCAGTATTCTTGCTTGGAAAATTTCATGGACCGAGGAGCCTGGAGGGCTGCAGTCCTTGGGGTTGCAAAGAGCCGGACACAACTGAGAGACTGAGCACACACACATACACTCTAGATTCTAAGGTAGTTTCTAGTCTGTCTACATTTGCTTCTGAGTCTGAACCAATGAAACAAAAATGTCCGACAGAGATCACATGGTTTCTCACCCTCGGCATGATCCTCAGATTGCTTTTTGAAAACATCTGTTTGGAATTTCCCTGTATTTTTCTGTCTGTAGCCTTTTGCTTTCTTTTCTCCCTCACCCTTCTTCCCATTCCCAGCACTGACTGGTTTTCCCTGACCCTACTTCTCTCCCATTAACTCCTGCTGTATCTTGCTGCCTCCTCTCCATGTGTCACAGATTGGCTCTTTCAATCATTGCCTCTCCAGCAAGTCATTGTTAAAATGCACAGCTGTTGTGTATCTGATAGCTGGGGTGAGGTAAAGCCAGAATGTTATGGGAAGAGTCTTCCCAGCATGGCTCTCCCTGGGTTTGTTGAAGAAGAGCAGTCATTTTTCTCCATCTCTGCTCTGGTAAATGAAATCGACAGCTAATGATAAGTATCACAGAGGTGAATAAACAAAAGCCCAGGAAAGCACCCCGAATGGCTGACTCTGTTTCTTGCCTGTGAAACCGTTTCTCCATCCACTGCACATTCGCCCTCCTGTCATGCTGCCTTGTGAACATTGTGAGTGTCATGGGAACAAGTACTGTGATGCGCTGGCACGACATCGGCCCTGGCACATCCCTAACTCAGTGGGGCTTTTCCTTCCTGCGTTCTTTTGAAAAGCAGGATGGAGATTTTCTGTGGTGAGTAGCCACATGGATTCTCTTCCTTTGTCTGCACATTACTGGGCTCCAGCATCACAGCTGTCTATGGTTAGGGGGGAAAGGATTCAGCTTGGTGGTCTAATCTAAACAAGCATTTGAAAATGGAAATGTATATGTTATATGTTCCCTCAGTGCTATTATACATTTTCTAGGTTTTTACTTAGTGTTTCATTTCTCATTCCTCTTCTGGTTGATGTTTTTATATTTAGAAAAAGAAATCTCCCTGTCTTTCTAATTGTTAGTATGTGTGTATGTACACATTAAATAAAGTAAATCTACAATGTAGGGTGCAGTTGATTCTGAAATGTATGATAGTACACATTTTGTTTTCCTTCTAATAAATGATCCCATTGCATTGCTTCCTGGGTTACAGCCAGGAATCAAGTTATGTATCTTGATTTAAGGAGTATAAACGGTTGGGTCTTGAATGTATTGTGTAGTTCTTACACTGGGCCTAATTCGTCCTAACACAGTGTATTGTGTAGGTCTTACACCAGGCCTAATTCGTCCTAACACGTAGTGGAAGCTGACGCAGCACAATATCAGAATGCATTGCTGTTGCCAAAAGATTTAGTGAATGTTAATTTCACTTGTCTTGCCTCCAGAGCCAACCATTACAGTTTACTAACAAAGCAAAAATGTAAATAAGCCGAACTTTTTAATTTTTATTTTATTGGACAAAGGCTTTTGTCAGCTTTTTTCTCCATGCGCTGTAAGCAGCAACAGTGATTAAATATTAAGAACGGTGAACATCAGTAGGGGACGATGATAGGCAGGCAGATATTAACTGTTCATAGCCTGATAGACATTTTTGTCTGTAGAAACTTTTAAATGTTCAGACTGTTGAGGACAGTTCATTGGTTTTATTATTAAAGATCTAAGGATAAAATCTGTAAATTCCTGAACATATTTCCTGCCCCCTCCCTACTTTTTTTTTTTAAGTGTTTGTACCAAATCCAGTTTTAGGTAGAGTTAATCACTTTCTTCTGACAGCAGAGGGCTATTGGCAATAATAAACTAGGACCAAAGATAGAGAAGTAGGTATTCTCATTAATGTCATGATGAAGAGACATTTGTTTCAAACCATTCTTCTTCTGGCATAGTATTAGGTGTTTGTTATGAGAAGACCAATCAAAGTCAACATTTTCCTAGCTGTCATAGACAGAAACAAAATAAAATTTCATCAAATGTGAATGTGAAACCCCCTCCCTTTAACTTGTATGTACTTTCCTCTCTGCCATGTCTCACCTCCCACCTCGTCCTTCCCCAGATTGACTACTGGCCGGAAGAGAGCATGAGGCTGTGGGTCAGAGTATACTCAGTGCTGAGCGGCTGGAAAGGAGGAAGGAGGGCAAGGGGAGAGTCGTCTTTCAGCAGTCTCTCAAGCTTGCTCTGATCTTATTCCATTTGTGGCGCGCCGCACCCCCCCCCACCGCCCCGTCCGGTTTCCTGCCTTTGCAACCAGCTGGAGCCTATCCCTCCTGAGCTTCTCTGCACAGGCACCTCCCTGGGCATAGCTGCTCTGTCCCTCTTTCCTTACAGAGACTCATACCTGCCAAATAAGTGGCTGTCCTTTGAAAAGGATCATGGATTTTAAGAGCCTGCAGAAATGGCTTTGCCAGAGATCGCCCTTCCGCTCTCATAAAGCACCAGTTACTTTATGGTTAAGCCTGATTCTTTGAAGCTTTATCATGTCAGTTCCCGGATGGTGAGCGATGCATCTAGCGTACCAGCTACAATAATGAATTTGTGCCCCTCAGGAAAATCTCAGACGCTGAAAGAATGAATTCTGAAGAAGGTGGCACATAGTAGATTAAACATGGAAGATAACTCTTTGGGCAGCGTTAAGGTATATTTAGAGTTCTTCTGTGTAAGTGTTCACTTGCTTTACTCTCTGCTTCAAAATGAGAGCTAAGTAGATTTCTGTAGGAGCTGATATAGTTGCAGATACAAACAAGAAGATATTCTGGTTAAAAAAAAAATAATTTTCTTGCTTAATTTGACATTCAGACAACCAGATTCTGTAAGGATGCTATAATGGGAAAGAGAAAAATGAATTGCAGTTAGGAGTTAGTCATAGGCTGGAGTGAACAGGAAGGATTTTAGTGAGAGGAAATGATAGTTCCTGGTCTAATTTGTCAAGATTAGTACCTATGAAATGAACACCGGAGGATGCAAATCAGTGTCTCTCTTTTTTAATCCATTCCCCTTGGATTTTTAGAACTCTTAGGGCTCAAGCCCAACCCATTCTAAATAAGTAATTTTTCTACTTTTTAATTTACCCTTGTTTAATAAAACTCAGGGTAAAGTTATGAGTTAATTTCTATAAGTGCTTCTAAACCAGTTTCCTTTCATGATAACAGTAGAATCACTAAAAATTTTTATTGAAAGTCTGCACAGTCACCCTACCTGGTAATCTTATTTTGAAACATCCATCAAGTGTTCCTTTTTGGCTTCTCGTGAAGTGGAAATCCTGCAACAGCTTGTTGAGGCAAGATGCATGCTGCTTATTGGCAAGCTGTGCAGAGGAAAAAAAAAATTCTTAAACACAAAATGCCATTGATATATCCGTTTTTTTAATCTGTGGCAGCCCAGAAAACATCGATTCAGCAATTCTACAAACCAAAGAGAACTTCAGGCAGTATTTTTTTCCCTTACAAAGTAAAATATTTGTGTTATACAAAACAGTAATTTCAGATCCTTTCCAAATTACGTTTAGCAATGCTTAAGAAAGCAACAATGTATTTTGTCTTTTAGAGAGCTGCAGTGGCATGGTTACTGGTTATTAGAGCCTCCCCCTTTAAGATACTAACTTAGAATGCAGCCAGGATCCTGGCTGTACCTAGGTCTCCCGCTGTTTCTAAAGGGCAGGTTCCCCGTTGCTGACCTGCAGCCAGGTCCTTGCATTGAAATCAGCTGCTCTAGCGTTCTTAGCTACTCTGCCCTTTAGGGGTCTCTCCTGACCCAAGTCAGGTGTTCTGATCATTGGGTAATGAGTTTTTTCTCCTCCTTTCCAAAAGCAGAAATCGTTCCAGTTTTTCCATCTGAACAAATTTCAAAGTAAGCCTTTTATCCTCCTCTCACATTCAGAAATGAGAACAGTGGGATTTTCTCAAAATACACAGTCCCACTTGGTTTTGCTCCCCCCTCTTAGTTAAAATTAAGTCATGCAGTTCAGTTTAAACTCTCCTCTCATTTTCCATTTCCTTTCTTTGATCTTCCGCATATGAAAATACAGGAAAGCCTGTGTCACCAGGGTGCTGTTTTGTGCCTCATCCAGCTCTGTAAGCTCAGTGGTGATGAAAGTGCTGACGTACTAGATCCAGCAGTCCACTCCCACTTCTCCCCTATTTTTTATTTTATTTTTTTACTTTATTCCCTGAAGAAGCACTTCAAAGCCTTGTTTGCCGTTTATTTTCATTTCTTGAGCTCAGTAGACTGATACTGCTCTCATCCTGTGCTTAACTGACTGACTGCTGTTGCTTCTTGAACCAGCAGTGCACTGCCAGTGTTAACGCTATTGGCATCGACCTGTTGTACTCTCTTCCTCACTGGGAATGAGGAATCGGAAGGGAGGGGCACAAAAGCTTTTAGGAGCTAATTTTAGCCTAAAAGTACAAGTTTCAAAAATCACTTTACTACATTTTGGAAAATGGTGATAAAGTGAATAGTTCTTCCAGTCAAGATGTTTCTGAAGTTGGTTTCCACTAACTTTTTATGTGTTACTCTACTTTCTAAAGGGAAAAAAATGGTAGTTGTGAAAGGAACAAAACTGTTTTACATGGAGTGTCATGTTTATTTCCCTATCTTCTGATAACCCTGGAGCCAAGATTATTATGATGTGTTGATTGATTATAGCCGTTAAGTCTCTTACTAATCAGTTTCATCACTTACTCTCAATTCACACTTACACCTTTGATTTCTCTTCCATAGCAGGGTGATATGGGTTGTCATTGACTAATGAAGAACAGAATTGGTTTCGGCAAGAGACAAACGGAATGCCGGCACCAGTCCTAAAATGCATTAATCTTTAATAATCCACATCTGCGTGTTTATAAATGATAAAACCAGAGATTGTTAATGTTGATACTCTCTTTTCCAAACAGAAAGTGACATAAGAGTTTGTACTTGCAAACTACGTTAAATGCGTATAGCCGAATGCCAAGAATGTGACCTTGCTGAGGATGCCAAATGTATTAATTCACTGATTTTTTTTTTTTTTAGTAGCATGTTGCACTTTTGCTGTTGGGAGAATTAGATGATGTCCTGAGGAAAGCCCACTAGCCCAACTGCTCGTTTTCTTCTTTTAGTCATTAATTCAGCAAAGTGCTCAATGGATCTTATGCTGTGGGCATGTTTCTAGAATTAAAGAAATAAAACTGAATATAAATGGCAAAGGGACCTGTCCTCATGAAACTTAAATTCTAATAAGAAAGACAGGAAATATGCAAATAGTAAATAGCTTATTGTTGGGGGGAGGGAATCAGATTGCTTCTTTATTTTTTTAATATAAATTTATTTTAATTGGAGGCTAATTACTTTACAGTGTTGTATTGGTTTTGCCATACATCAACATGAATCTGCCATGGGTGTACACGGGTGTTCCCTATCCTGAACTCCCCTCCCACCTCCCTCCTCATACCATCCCTCTGGGTCATCCCAGTGCATCAGCCCCAAGCATCCTGTATCATTCATCGAGCCTGGACTGGTGATTCATTTCGCATATGATATACATGTTTCAGTGCCATTCTTCCAAATCATCCCACCCTCTCCCTCTCCCACAGAGTCCAAAAGACTGTTCTATATATCTGTGTCTCTTTTGCTGTCTCACATACAGGGTTATCATTACTGTCTTTCTAAATCCCATATATATGCGTTAGTATACTGTATTGGTGTTTTTCTTTCTGGCTTACTTCACTTTGTATAATAGGCTCCTGTTTCATCCACCTCATTAGAACTGATTCAAATGTATTCTTTTTAATGGCTGAGTAATACTCCATTGTGTATATGTACCACAGCTTTCTTATCCATTCGTCTGCTGATGGACATATAGGTTGCTTCCATGTCCTGGCTAATTATAAACAGTGGTGCGATGAACATTGGAGTGCATGTGTCTCTTTCAATTCTGGTTTCCTTGGTGTGTATGCCCAGCAGTGGGATTGCTGGGTCATATGGCAGTTCTATTTCAGATTGCTTCTTTAGATGGCAATAATTAGGGACGGTGTCTCTAAGAAATTAATATTCGAACAAGAGGCTCAGTGAATGAAGGTCAAAAGCAAGTCTAGGAGTGAGGTATCCAGGTAGAGCAAAGAGCGAGTACGAAGGCCCTAAACAGGGGTGTGTTTGAGTGCTGGGCAGGGGACCCAGAAGGAAATCTTTGGGGCTGAAGCATAGTGGGGAAGGGAGATGGAACAGAATGATAGGTGGTTAGATTAGAGGGCAACCCAAGACCAGCTTCTGTAGGGTTTTGTAGGTTATGATTGGAATTGAGGAATTTAAGTGTGATGGTGGAGAAGGCAGAGAATGGCATGATCCAGGGCAGACTGTAAAAGGGTCATTGTGGCTGCTGAGTGGACTATAGAGGGGGCAGGGCAGAAACAGTGAGACTCGTTAGGGGGTTGTTGCAGTAGCCAGGGGGAGGGTGGGGGGCTTGGTCATGGCTAGATGTGTGGGTAGCAGTAGTGGGGACAGGATGTTTTTGGCCTGAGAGATTGGTGGTAGACAGTGGTTCTGTCCAGTGGAAGACAAAAGAAGGAGTAAATTTTTGAAAGAGAAATCTGGAGTTTGGTTTTGAAGATGTAGCATTTGAGAAGCCTATATGGCATCCGGGGGAGAAGGCACTGGCACCCCACTCCAGTACTCCTGCCTGGAAAATCCCATGGACGGAGGAGCCTGGTAGGCTGCAGTCCACGACTTCACTTTCACTTTTCACTTTCATGCATTGGAGAAGGAAATGGCAACCCACTCCAGTGTTCTTGCCTGGAGAATCCC